>NW_012117866.1:170273-188120 GCF_000951035.1 Colobus angolensis palliatus | reverse complement strand
AGAAGAAGAAGAAGAAGAAGAAGAAGAAGAAGAAGAGGAAGAAGAAGAAGAAGAAGAAGAAGAAGAAGAAGAAGAAGAAAAGAAGAAGAAGGAGAAGGAGAAGGAGAAGAAGAAAGAGGAGGAGCAGGGGAAGGGGAGCGGGGAGAGGGGAAGAAAGAGAGAGAGAGGGAGAGGGAGAGGGAGGAGATAAGGAGAAGAGGAGGAGAAGGAAAAGAAGAAAGGAAGAAGAGGAGAAGAAGGAGAAGAAGAAGAAGAAGAAGAGGAGGAGGAGGAGGTGGAGGAGGAAAAGAGGAGGAGGAGGAGAAGAGGAGAAGAGGAGGGGGAGGAAGAGAATTTAATAAATCTCAGATTAAATTAGGAGTGGTAAAAAGTTTGACCTCTTTTTTTGAGGATATTAGAGCTTCTCTGGGATCCCCCTGTCTCTTGCAGAGACATATGAAGGTTGACATAGCTGGGCATTCCTCAGTGCCCAGGGAAGCTAGAGTAAGCCTTCTTGAGAACAGCCCAGCCATCCTTTGGATTAAAAATCAAGTCAGTCCTGGAGCATCATGTGTTTGGTAATGGGGATCAACGATGATTTCACAGTTTTGTGGGGAGGTGCCAACTCCGCTATTACGTCACATGAAGATGACCTTTGTTTATAGACATGAGCAGAGACAGACTGAGTATGATGAATAACAATGACAAAATCTGAGGAAACTCAGCTTGTTGAAAAGCACTGTGCAGTGATTACACCAAAATTGAAAGCAATTTTAATGCTATAACTTTGAGTATTATTTATGCAACTGGTGAAGGCTGTATATTCAAGCTCGAAGCTAAGAATTTTGGCCCACGTCCAAATCTCCATTAAAATAGAATGCTTAGTTCTGCTCAAGACATTCCGCTGGGAACTACACATCTTTCCTGGCTACTCTGCTCAATACAGGACATGTGGTACAGCATTTGAAAAATGCTTTCTGCAGTGCCCAAAGTTTTCGCTGTTGTATTGCTCAGATGAAGAGAATGATTGGCTTCTGAAAATTAAGCCAAACTTGATTCTGGGAAGTAAAAGCAGCCCAGTTAGTCTGAGTTCTAACCTGCTCCTCATTTCTGGTTGTTTTACCATTGGGCTCAAAGTGATTCTCAGGCCGGGAAGAAACTCAGTGCTCATTAGGACTTTCATTATAATAATCTCTGTTGATCCATTCACACAACCCTCTTCCTTTATTCTTCAGACCCAAAGATCAAGGAGCAAGGAGTGCTTCATTAAAGGAAGCAGTGCTACCACCCTAGAAAGTTGTGCAAGGGCATCTCAAGGACTGAGAAGAATGCTAGTTGTTCATTATACACTGAATCCAGGGGAAATATGCTTGCCACAGAGGTTCTAAAGAGAACAAAGCAATCAAACAAAATGAGGGCTAAAAAGATACTGTGAACCTGGTGGCTTCTGTAATTTTTGTGGAAGGATGGAAGTAAAAGCCAGGTTGCTATGAGATGGGGAACATAGATGTGGTAAAAAAAATAAATAAATAAATAAAATGAGACAACTGGCTTAGACCTCTAATGCCAGATGAGTTAATCTCTGCTATATATAAAGAGATCAATTATCCCTGTGAGAAGAAAATCAACACATCCTTTGCTTTCAACAAGTACAGAAGCACGTGATACTGATTGTCATTTATTGGCCATCTGCAATAGATCAAGAGATGGAGTACCAAACTCATTTTAACTTACGACCATGTAAAGTGGGCACTGTCATTCGTATTTCACAAAAGGAGAAAAAAGGTGATTGAAGAGGAGGAAAAAGGAGGAGGATGAGGAAGAGGAGGAAAAAGGAGGAAGATGAGGAAGAGGAGAAGGAGTAGGAGGCAGAGGAGAAGTAGAAAGAGACGAAGGAGAAAGAAGAGGAGAAGGAGAAAGAAGAGGAGGAGAAGGCGAAAGAGGAAGAGGAGAAAGAGGAATAAGAAGGAGGAGGAGGAGGAAAAGGAGAAAGAGGAGGAAGAGAAGGAAGAGAAGGAAAAAGAAGAGGAGGAAGAAAGAGGAGTGGACAGAGAGAGAGGAGGAGGAGAAGATAGAGGAAGGGGAGAAGGAAGAGGAGGAAGAACAAGAGGAGGAGGAGAGGAGGAAGAGGAGGAAGAGAAGGAAGAGGAGGAGGAGAAGTAAAAGAGGAGGGAGGGATGGAGGAGAAGGAGGAAGAGGAGTAAAGAGAAAAAGGGGAAGAGGCAGGAGAAGAAGAAAAGGAGGAAAAAGATGATGACAACAACAAAACTGAAATTGAGACAGTTGAAAAAGCTGGTCGCAGTCATAAAACTTTCAGGCAGAAAAGCCTTCCAAGTGTTCCACTGGCTTTAAATTGTAGGACTATTCATTCACGATGAAGACCATCATGTTAGTGAACAAATTGTTCAAAAGTAAAATACACACACACACACACACACACACACACACACACACATATATATATATATAAACTTCAAGAAAAAGTTAATCTTTCCACCAATTAATTTGCAAGCAGCAAATTTGAAAAGACAACAGATAACTGACATTGGAAAACAGACGTACATTAATATTTTCTCTGCAGTTTAAATCACGAAATGGATGAAAATGCAGATGAAAAATTGCAGTGGAGTGGGCAGATCGCCACTTGACTGAAGGCGCTAGCAAAGGAAAGGGGATAATATGTCCCTGAGAAGGCTGGTGGCTCAGTCACAAAAGAAATAAGGCCCAGGAAGTGCTATAAAGGGTAATTCCACAGAAACTATGTGATACCTACCTGTACAAGTTGACCCCAGTTCCAGTCCCCTCCTCAGCTGGTCTGGGTGCTGATACAGATGAATTCTCTTGGCTCTAAAGTGAAGAAAAAGTCCAAAGGAATGGTTCACGATGCTGGCTATACATTTGAATCACAGGAGGTACTTTAGAATCTACAGATTCCATTACATCAAGCTTTCAGAACCAAATCCCCATTTACAATAGCTACACACAAACCCAAATACCTAGGAATACAGTTAACTATGGAGGTGAAAGATCACACAAGGAAAACTAAAAAACCCTGCTAAAAAAAATCATAGATGACACAGAAAATGGAAAAACATTCCATGCTTATGAATTGGAAGAAAAAATATTGTTAAAATTGCCATACTGACAAAAGCAATTTCAGATTCAATGCTGTTCCTTTCAAACTACCAATGTCGTTTTACACAGAGTTGGAGAAAACTATTTTAACATACGTATGGAACCAAAGAAGAACCGGAACAGCCCAAGCAGTCCTAAGCAAAAAGAATAAAGCTGGAGGTATCACATTACCTGACTTCAAACTATCCTACAAGGCTATAATAACCAAAACAGCATGGTACTCGTTCAAAACAGGATACATAGCTCAACGAAACAGAATTGAGAGCCAAGAAATAAAGCTGTAAACCTAATAGAGAGCCCAGAAATAAAATAAAGCTGTATAGCCATCTAATCTTCAACAAAGTTAACAAAAATAAACAATGGGGAAAGGATTCCCTATTCAAACAATTGTGCTGGGATAAGTGATTAGCCATATATAAAAGAATGAAGTTGAACCCCTATCACATAGCATATGCAAATATTAACTCAAAATGGATGAAAGATTTACATATAAGACCGCAAACTATAAGAATCCTAGAAGAAAACCTAGGAAACACCATTCTGGACATCAGCCTTTAGAAAGAATTTATGACTAAGTCTTCAAAAGCAATTTCAACATAAACAAAAATTGACAAATGGGACCTAGTTTAACTACAGAACTTGTGCACAGTAAAAAAACTGTCAACAGAGTAAACAGGTAATCTATAGAATGGGGGAAATTATTATCAACCTATGCATTTAACGAAGGCCTAATATCCAGAAACTGTAAGAAACTTTAACAATTCAACAAGCAAAAACCAACCCCATTTTTAAAAAATGGGCAAAAATGACACTTCTCAAAAGAAGACATACAAACAACCAGTGAACATGAAAAAAAAGGTCCACATCACTAATCATCAGAGAAATGCAAATCACAACCACAATGAGATATTGTCTCACACCAGTCAGAATGGCTATTATTAAAAAGTCAAAAAACAACAGATGCTGGTGAGGCTGCAGAGAAAAGGAAATGCTTATATGCTGCTGGTGGGAAGGTAAATTAGCTCACCCACTGTGGAGAGCAGTTTGGAGATTTCTCAAAGAAATTAAAACAGAACTACCATTTGATTCAGCAACTCCATTTCTGGGAATACATGCAAGGGAAAATAAGTTGTTCTACCAAAAAGACACATGTACTCCTATATGCATTGCAGCACTATTCACAAGAGCAAATACATGGAGTCAACAGAGAAGCCCATTAACAACGGACTGGATAAAGAAAATGTGATACATATATACCATGGAATACTATGCAGTCATTAAGAAGAACAAAACCACATCCTTTGCAGCAACATGGATGCAGCTAAAAGGCATTATTCTAAGTGAATTAATGCAGGAAGAAAAAAACAAATACCACTTATTCTTACTCATAAGTGGGAGCTGAACATTGAGTACACAACACAACAGGGACAAGATGGGAGTACAAAGAAGGGAACAGTAGACACTAGGGTCCACTAGAACAGGGAGGGAGGGGCCGCAAGGCATGAAAAGCTATCTATTAAATACTATGCTTACTACCTGGGTGATGGGATCAGTTGTATCCCAAATTTCAGCATCACACAATATACCCAGGTAACAAACCTGCACATGTGCCACTGAATCTAAAATAAATTTGGGGAAAAAAAACTCAGGCTCTCGGTGGATGAGACTCCATCAATAGTATTTTCTCAGATACTATATTGGGAGATCACAATTTAAAACCACTGATTTAGTTCTTTAACCCAGCGGTCCTCAAATATGGACTGGGACACAGCAGAACTCACATCACCTAGACACTTGTTCCAGATACAAATTCTTGGGCCCCACCTTGACAGATAACCCAAAATCTCTGGATATATTTGAACCCATATTCTAGGCAATTTTGATGCCAGAAAAATTTGAGAGCTGCTGCTTTAACTCTCTTCTTCTCAGAGGGTGCTTCAAAGAACCTTAGCATCACATGAGGGTTGGTAAAGCTATGGCATCTGAGAACTCATCCTAGACACTGAATCAGAATCTGCAGTTCGTCAACATCTCCAGGGGACTGCATCTTAAAGTTTAAGGAGTGTGAATTCCTAGTCCTTAAGGTACCATCCATCTCTTTTCCTGACTATACTTTTGGTTCCCATCTAGATCATCCTACAAGGCAAGAATATAATGATCAAAATGTTGGCTTCCCATTATGAGGGAGTGGGAAGTGAGAATATGTGGGTTTGTGTATGATGGTTCATGTAGGTGCTTATGAATATCCTGTTTCTCCCTACTTTGAGCAAACAGTATTGCATGCAACACAAGAGAGACAAGACAATTTCCTGCCCTATCAAGGCCCAGAACCACTGGTATGTGCCCATTACCTGGGTCATAAGGAGAAGAGAAGACTAGAGCCTCCAATTGGCTTGCAGGTGGAAAGGGAAGATAGGAGAGAGACGTGAAAGCACTGGCTTTCCTCTGCTCCTCCCCAAATCCAGAGTCTTCGTCTCATCTGCTCAGTCCATATCCCATGGATAATCCTCATTCCTTTTCTCTTCAAGGTTCCTCTAAACTTGCATTCTTCCTACCATCAGACAGCACCTGTGATTTGCATTAGGCATCCTGGAAAATGTTCTGCTGTTCTCCCTTTTCTCTTCTCCTCTATCCTTGTTCTACTGTAGTCATTCACCTCCTCCTCATCTTCCCTGGGCAGTGGAACTGTTATTAAAGATCAGGTTAAGACAGACAGGGAGACTGGAGAGAGGAAAATCTGACCCAGATTTTCATGCAGCTGAACTCTTCATGCAACCGAGGTCCTATCGAACACACAAATCCACACAAAAATTGGAAGTCAAGTGAAGAACTCAGATGTCCCCACAAACTGATGGAGAAGGCATTGAGTTTTCTATGGGGTCAGTGTCTGGAGTTGATCCCTTGAGCAGCTTTCTGATGTCAAGCGAGCTATTGCATTTGTTTCCAGCCAGAGTTTTCCTAACAGATGATTTCCGTTAAATGGTTTAAAGGGATGCTTCCTAAAACTCAGCCTGAAGCTTAGGCTTGGAATTTCTTGGAAACACTTAATGATGTTCTCTTTATAAAAACTAGTTGAAGCGTCATCTCCTGTCTGAAAAGTCAACTGTGCCCCAAAGAGTGGCATCTCTAGTGTGTTCTAATATCCCTCAGATCTCATGGAGGGGAAGTTTTGTTTGCGGTGGGCTTGGAGAATTTTACTGGCTGATGTTGTCTATCCTCTTTGTTGCAAATCTGGGGAGGTTTTATTGTCCTTCAGTCCTGAGACCCCTTTCTGGGGGTCCTGTAGCTCTGAGGGGTTGGTGACATCTATACATCTATATTTATGTGGCTTCTCTATCTGTTATGTTTTGAGAGTAGGGTGTATTTTTAAAAATGAGATGCCTTGGCTTTCTGTATAAAACAGAAATACTCACTGGACACACATTTGTAAGCTCCCCACTGCCCCCTCTCCCCAAAAAAGTGTCTGTGACAGGTCTCAATCAGTTTAGAGGTTTATTTTGCCAAGGTTGAGGACAGATCCAGGAAAAAGTGACACAGGTCACAGTAAGATTTATGGCCCCCACTTTTTCCAAAGAGTGTTTTGAGGGCTTCGATATTTAAAGGGGAAGAAGCAGGCAGAAGGGAAAAGAGGAAAGAACAAAACGGGAAGGTGAGACAAGTGGTTGCATTCTTTTGAGGTTTTGATTAGCACTCACTGAATCCTCATGTTGCATATGAAAGGAGAGGTCAGAGGAACAGTCAGTTCATCAAGGGAATTTTGCTTTCCCTTTGTTTGGGAAGATATTGTTCAAAGGATGTCATAAACACACACACACTCACACGTGTGCATGGCAAAATACTCAGTTTTATGTGCTCGAAAATAATTAATAGTTTTTCTGGGTCTGTAGCCTGGGGCTCCACTGAAAGCTATTCAGAAGAATGTAACTGTTCAACTCCTTGGGTTCCCTTTAGCCATAGGTCTCTTGGTTCCTTGTTATGAATCTGACAGAGCCATGGAGTTCTACTTTAATGGCTCTAGTTGTGACTTTCCCTATTTTCAGTGTATGGATTCAATTGTGTATTAGGAGTGGATATATGATGCTTATGATTTCCTAATGCACAGTTATTCATCCCAGATGGTGACAGCTGTATTAGAACATGGCTTTTGGTTTCATGACTGCAACCTCTGTGAAAGGAAAATATCTTGGAACCCCCAAAATCACTAAGCTAAAGGGAAAATTCAAGCTGGGAATTGCTTAGGGCCAACCCGCCCCACCTTCTATTCAAAGTCACCCCTCTACTCTCTGAGATAAATGCATATCTGATTGCCTTCTTTGGAGAGGCTAATCAAAAACTCAAAAGAATACGATCATTTGTCTCTTATCTACCTATGACCTGGAAGCCCCCTCCCATCTTTGAGTTGTCCTGCCTTTCCAGACTGAACCAGTGTTCATCTTACACATATTGATTGATGTTTCATATCTCCCTAAAATGTGTAAAATCGAACTGTGCTGTGACCACCTTGGGCTCATGTTGTCAGGACCTCCTGAGGCTATGTCATGGGCACACGTCCTCAACCTTGGCCAAATAAACTCCGATTTTTGGAGTTCATACTTCTATCAGATGGAAGGGAATCTGTCCCCACAGTGGGGAGACTGGAGAGTATCCATGCCCTATCTGCAGTCAGGGTCAGGTGAGAGTGTTCAGAAATCCTTAGAGATAATCTGTCAAATGACCATAAAAAATATGCTTGGTTATTATAATGGAGAATATCCCTTTACGTTTCATTTGTGTTGTAACTGTGAGTTTTGTGTTCTGTGTTTTGACCCACAGCTGAACTTGTAAAACTATATTTCTTCCTTCTTTCGTAAAAATGAAAATGATAAAAAAGAAAACAAATAATACCAAAAGTTTATTTATTGCAAAGAATAGTGATCATCCCATTAGCATAGCCTGCCACAGTAACATATTTGTTTTTTCTACTTGTCTAGAAATTTCTTCCTCTCTTATTAAACTCTCTCAATTTTAAAGCTGAATTTGCATGCACTTGTTTTTCCTGTAACATTCAAATGGATAGAGCTGACATCAGTGTTGAAGGACGGGATGTAGATTCCAGCTATAATGTCCTACTGAGTTTCTTAGCTTCTTTGAGTGTTGCAAAGATTCTGCTTTTGTAATAATTTGAAGCACATTTTGAGGAAACAGTCTGTTTGCCTTTGAAGAACACTAAGTGAATTCAAAGTCTTTTACATTTAGTGGAGCTTTCATTCTCATTGTCTTAAGGAGTAGACGAGTTTATATAAACGTGAAATAAATTGTAATATACAAAAGTTGTTGAACTCCTAGTGCTCCAAGTGTTCTAAGAGAAGCCCTTCTTTTACAGAATTTGCCAGGTCACAAAGAGGATAAAATCAGATCTTGGTAGTGTTGACTACTGCATGGGAACTAAATAATTTGGGTTGATAAGGGAAAATAATTCTAACCCAGCAGAAAAGTAGCAGTAACTGGCAACTGGATTCACCCCTAATGAATTGGATGGATTAACACAGTTTCAAGAGGAAAAAAGGTGAACTATTTAGATCTCAGTCATTAACATATAATGAGCTCCATTTGAGCCAACCAAGCCTCAACTGGTTGAACAGGAATTTGGGTGAAACTACTTTTCTCCGTGAAATAGCAAACAACACAGAAGGACTAGAAGCTTTTGCTTCTAGTCCCACACTTTTTAAAGCTTTTAATTGAGGTATGATTGACAAATTTAAAAATGTGTTAATTTACAGTGTACCACATATTTTATAATGTTGTATAGGTTTAATGACTGAATTTGTTTTCTTTTTTATTGTATAGCACCTTTTTTTTCCCAAGAAGGTCTTCAAAGAGGATATTATTCTTCATGTGTATGTATGAGAAAGTCATAAGAAGCTTTCATCTATTGGTTTTGAATTTTCTTTTATTACCATGAACATTTCTCAACTGATGCTTTAAAATTTATCCCCAGGAGTCTCTATAATAGAGCAATTACATTTGTCTTTCTATTTGTCCAGAGCCTAGACAGACTCTTCCTCCTCTTTATTCCTTTTTTTCCCATGTAGAGACTAGAGAGAACTTGAAATGATCATTTAAAACAATTACCCACATTGAATATTTTAGATGCATAAAACTACAAAACAGGAATTCTATTAAAAGATGTTTTTGTTTACTTAAAATCCAGGTTTTAGGTTCTAAGTAGAAACGACTAATGAGTTAAATTTACTCTTAAATTCAAAGGACAAGGTATTAGTCTGTTTTCACGCTGCTGATAAAAACATACACGAGACTGGGAAGGAAAAGATGTTTAATGAACTTACAGTTCCACGTGGCTGGGGAGGCTTCACAATCATGGCAGAAGGCAAGGAGGAGCAAGTCACATCTTTCATGAACGGCGGCAGCCAAAGAGAGAGCTTGTGCAGGAAAACTGCCCTTTATAAAACCATCAGATGTCATGAGACTTGCTCACTATCACGAGAGGAGCACAGGAAAGACTTGCCCCCATGATTCAGTTACCTGCAACCAGGTCCCTTCCACAACATGTAGAAATTCAAGAGGAGAGTTGGGTGGGGACACAGCCAAACCATATTAGACAAGTTCAGTGATAGATGAAAAGATAGATTCTCAAGATATGTACTGTAAATATAAGACTAGAGAGATAGAACTCTATGCATAACTTTCTTTGCTCCCCCATTTTCATGTACTCCTCTTTCCTAAAAATGAGTGAGCCTCACTCAAATATTTATAGACTAGGAATCTGGAATAACCTTTACCTAGGGATATCCTCCCATCAATATTAATTTCCACTGCAATCTAAATAAGCATGTGAACAAAGCAGTTGACCTCACAGTGTCCCTCCTATTACTGTTCTTAATTCAAGAATTGGGAGCCAAGCATGATGGCTCATGACTGTAATTCCAGCACTTTGGGAGGAGAGGAGGGAGGATTGCATTAGGCCAGGAGTTTGAGACCAGCTTGGGCAACATAGCAAGACCACATCTCTAGAAAACTTTGAAAAGAATTAGCCAGGTATGGCGGTGCACACTTGTAGTCCCAGCTACTCAGGAGGCTGAGACAGGAAGATCACTCAAGCCCAGGAGTTTGAGGCTGCAGTGAGCTGTGGCTAAGATTGTGCCACTGTGTTCCAACTTGGGCAACAGAGTAAGATCCTGTCTCAGAAAAAAAAAAAAAAAAAGAAGATGACAAGGAACCTCACTTGTCAACCTTCAATAATGAGATTCAGTATATAAAATAAAGTGTAGAGTTTAGTCTAGTGCAAAGCTTGAGAATAGTCAGGAAGGACCTGCAGATTCTGAGAGAAGAGGGTCAGTGCCGCAAAGGGGAGAAGTTCAAGTTTCACTTACATAGGCTGAGACAAGGGTTTAGCAAGATTACAACATTTTTCATACAAGGTCAGTACATACATTATGGGAATGTGATTGGTTGCAGCTTGTGACCTGATGAGGAAGTTTGCTTTAACTTTCATTCTGTCAGGAGGGGCAATGGTCTTTCAGGGGTCTTATCTCTGGGGTCAATTTGATCTTTCTTAATCATTTACATTAAAAAAAGCAGATGTTTCAGCTACATATTACATATTAGGGTGGGTTGGCTATGCAAATGGCACACCTGGTCCAACCAATCTTTCATGCCTGTGTAAATCAGATGCCGCCTCCTCAAGCTCATCTATAAAACTTCCTGCATTTCACCACAAACCTGGCAACCCGTTTTTCTCCAGGACCCCTCTCTGCGCAGAGAGCTCTTCTCTTTCTTTTGCCTGTTAAATTTCTGCTCTTAACCTCACTCTGGTGAGTCTGCTTCAAGTTTTCTTTGGCCGTGGGACAAAGAACCTCAGGTATTACCCCAGACAATGACGCAGCTTCATTAGCATGAGGGCTTCTGTATATTCTTAGTCTTCCAGGAAGAACAGAGGCTGGCCATCCCACCCTAATCTTTTATTATGCAGATGGCGTCTCTTCCTGGCTGGCGCCATATTGTCTGTTCCTTACCGTACATGTGGTTAACAAGGAAAAGGGAAGATGGAGCCTCCATGCTGAATGTGCCTGCCCCAGGTAGCCTTTTCCTATTGGCACAGCTGCCGGTATTTACCCGTGCAAGCTTCCAACTTGCTTATCTGTGTCTGCAGCTCGATTTTTCAGGCTGCTCTTTGTTAGAAAAGAAATGATTTGGGAGCTGCTTTTTGTTAAAAGGGTAATTCAAAAATAAATTAAATAAATAAAAAATAAATAAATACATCACAGTCGGCAGTGGTCTGATAATTTACTTGATAGCACCTGTTCCTAGGGAGTTTAGCAAGAGTGTGTCTTTTCTTATAGCCATAGACACCTAGGGAGTTGCTGTGCCAGCCAAGCCATGAGCCCTAGGCCCATAGGTAACTTTTTGTCTCCTTAATTTCAGGAACTATTTTATTAATAGTTTTAAATTGGTGTCTATTTTGCTCTGTCAAATCACACTTATGTCATTCACACAGAAAATATCCACAGTCATCAATAAAGCCATACAAATAAATAAGTTTGTTTCTAAAAAGAAATACATATATAAGAAAAAAAATAGACATTTGGATTCTAAAATATTGTTTTTTCTTTTTTCTTTTCTTTTCTTCTTTTTTGAGATGGAGTCTCTCTCTGTTGCCCAGGCTGGAGTGCAGTGGCATGATCTTGGCTCAATGCAACCTCCGCATCCCAGGCTCAAGCAATTCTCCTGCCTAGCCTCCTGAGTAGCTGGGACCACAGGTGCAAGCCACCAATGCCTGGCTAATTTTTGTATTATTTTGTAGAAACAGGGTTGCACCATGTTGCCCAGGCTGGTCTCAAACTCCTGAGCTCAAAGTGATCTTGTCTGCCTCAGCTTTCCGAAGTGCTGGGATTATAGCCATGAGTCACGGCACCCAGCTCAGATTTCACAATATCTCTTAGGCATTAAAACTAAAATCACTCTTTTTGTGATTTGTCCCCCCTGCCAAAATTAACGAGAATGTATCCGTTGCTAAGCAACTTTTCTTTAAAAGACATTCCCCAAAATTGAATAGCAAGGAGACTTCCAAAGTTCCTTTTGTCAAAAAGGCTGTTTCATTATAAATGACTGTTAATAACTCCATCTACCTAAATTATTTCAAATATCGGATTCCTCTAGGCTTAGCAATATATACTTCCAGTTTTACCTGTACTGGATGTTATTTAAAGAGATTAAAAAATGTCAAGAATTGCTAGATCAGCAGTATGTCCCATGATCTTGAATCAAAATGTCGCATATCTAATTGATCATTCAATTTGTCCACAGGCAATGAGGTTAGTATGTTAAATACGATTTTGGGGCCAGATGTCATTTCAGCCTAAACTATCTGCTGCAGGTAGATTAATTCCCATGGAAAATAGATGCTGTAGTGGGGGAAGAGTTGCCAATGGAGAGTTGAGTGTGGTTTCCGATCACAGCTGTATCCTTGTAAGTTGTGTGACCTTAATTTCTCCAAGGATTGATTTCTTCATCAATCAAAAAGAAATACATTGAAGTAGATAAAAATATTAAATGGAGTGCACTGGTGCTGAAATTGCTGATTATGGAATCCTTGTTTCTGAGTTGCACTTTTTAAAATAAACACATTCACATGCAAACATTCACCTGGATCCAAACCTATTGCCCCCAGGAGCCTGGTTAACCTGGGAAGAGTCGATCAGTTGTCACCCTGTCCGTGGTGCCACAGCTTATGGGGATTGGCTGAGCATCCATGCCTTGCTAAATTGTAGCTGAAAGATAATCCTTTGGAGAAAATGCGGTTTATCTAAACACTTTACTGGAAAGCACCAGGCATTTAAAACTTGCGCTTCTATAATGTTATTGGCCTGGTGGGGTGAGAGTTGGTCAAATGAGAAGGACATGTGGCTCTATGATGGTTGTCAACTTGTCTGGACTAAGAAATGCCCAGATAGCTCCTAAAACACCATTTCTGGGTGTGTCTGTGAGGGTATTTCTAGAAGAGATTGGCATTTAATTAAGAAGACTGAGTAAGGAAGATCACCCTCACCAATGTGAGTGGACATCATTCAATTATCTAGGACGTGGATAGAACAAAAACGGAGAGGAAGAGTGAATTCGCTCTCTCTGGTTGAGTGAGGCATTCATCTTCTCCTGCCCTCCAACATCAGCAATCCTGGTGTTCAAACTTGTGGACCTAGATATGGATGTACATCATCAGCTTTGTATCCTGGTTCTCAGGACACAGTGGCTTTCCTGGTTCTCCAGCTTGCAGACAGCAGAATTTTCAATCTTCGTAATTATGCAAGTCAGTTTCTATAAATATCTATCAATCAATGAGTCTATCTATCTATCTATCCATCATCTGTCCATTTCCTACTTATCTATGTATCTATTCATTCATCATTTATCTACTGTCTATGGATGCATCATTCGTCCACTATCTATCATCCTATCTATCTATCTATCTATCTATCTATCTATCTATCTTCCTACCTACCTACCTACCTACCTACCTACCTTTCTCAATCCATTTTGTTCTGTTTCTCTGAAGAACACTAACAGGCTATCATCTGTAACCTACACAAGGTAAGTCTGGTTTACATGGGGAACTTTGTTCTGCTGTAGGAATATACAAGATAAAAGCTGACTGAATGGTCATGGAGCTGGAGGAGACATCAAATACAAGGGTTCGATTTTGCCCTCCTACCCCCAGGTGGTGCTCAGCCTGGCCTCTCGATAAGTATTGATCAAAGGTGTAAGAATATCAGCTAGAAGGGGAATCCAGTGGTTGCCTGTATAACCATGTCTGTCTGGGCCTGGGCTCGGACTTGTTTGGGTTTAAGTACCACTTCAGACAAGTCAAACGCTCAGCAACTGTGGAAAACTGCTGGATGAAGAATGAATGCCTGGCACCATGCCCCTTCTTAATGGGTCCCAGCGTGACAGATTTTATCCTTGTCATTAGCTGTTCACCCTGAGAATTCACCTAATTAATTAAAAGGCATTCTTGATGAAGACAATTCTAATTTTCCATCACCAAAGTAGGTTTTAAAAAAAGGACTTCCAATATGTCATTTGGAAAAGTTCATATATCTAACCTCTCATTCTGTTTTAACTTTCATAGGTAACCTGTGTAGTGATCTAAAACAGGTAATAATCCTCTCAGGCATCATTATATCTTTCATAAAATAAGAGGAAACAAGATTTCCACAATCTTTTCTAGGACTAAAATCTCACAGTTAAATATCTTGTACGGATCTGTGATACATTCTTTTACATTTGGTATCCTACCACATCTATTTTCATTGTACTAATTTCCTCTAACCTCCTTATGTCAAACCAAAGTAACTATTATGTTCTGCTGATTGGTGTTGCCATAAACCTTTCAATTTATCATCATTCATTGTCTACCCAGCTGTGGACAATCAGTCCAGACCTCTAAATTTATGTTTTAAAACCTACAAGTTCATCAACAAAACAGTGAACAGAAAAGTAGAAAATATGAATCTTTGCCTAAAATATTAAGAATTGTTTCAAGCTTTCTACATTTCCAAAACTGATTCCTGGAATCCAAATGAGAGCTCTGTGCTTTGTAACTTACAGAAATACTCGGGACATTTTTGTTCTTTGGTTCTCTGCCGTTTTGATGGCAATGATGCCTCGGGTCATTTGGAAGTAGTTTGAGGTTTTTCTGGAATCATTATCACACTTTTCAGGACAAGAAGATATTAGATAAATTTTGTCAAATATATGATGTATCAAAGAATATAAGCTTGGTATCTAAGCAGTCATGGATGTGTATACAAGCTTCAACCACATGCAATAGGGTGTTCAGGTGAATATATGTCTGGCCACAGTATCCTCATCCATAAAACGGAGATACTATCGAAACTGCAAGTGATTGTGCTGATTAAATAATAAAGTGCTTGTGAAAGCATTGAAGAAACAGAGATTAACACAAGAACATTTTTCTTTCTCTATTCCTTAGCCTTAAAGAATAAATGATGGTGTTAGAGGTAGGGGGAAAAAAAGCCTTAAATATTTAAATATTACAAAAACAACAAGAATACAGCAAAATTATAAATAAATATAATGGTGAATGTTCACTTAAATTCTATTTTTAAATGTATGCCTTTTTCTTTAAATGAATTTTCATGAGTGTGCCTTTTCCCTTTAAATGAAAATGCATGTTCATTTTAGACAATTAAGAATACAAGAACCAAAGCAAGCAGGGCAAGGTGGCTCACACCTGTAGCCCCAACACTTTGGGAAGCTGAGATGGGGGAGTTGCTTAAGTCCAGAAGTTCGAAACCAGCCTGGGTGAGATGGCGAGACCCTGTCTCTACAAAATATAAAAAATTAGCCGGGCGTGGTGTTGCGCACCTGTAGTCCAAGCTACTTGGAAGGCTGAGGCAGGAGTACTGCTTGAGTCTGGGAGGTCAAGGCTGCAGTGAGCTGTGTTTGCACCACAGCAATGCATCATGGGCAACAGAGTGAGACTGTCTCAAAAACAAAAACAAAAAACTAAAACAGTGATAACCCACTCCTGCAAAGATCCAGACAAAATCAATGATAAAAAAAGGCTAAGTGACCGGGCGCGGTGGCTCAAGCCTGTAATCCCAGCACTTTGGGAGGCTGAGATGGGCGGATCACGAGGTCAGGAGATCGAGACCATCCTGGCCAACATGGTGAAACCCCGTCTCTACTAAAAATACAAAAAAATTAGCTGGGCATGGTGGCGGGTGCCTGTAGTCCCAGCTACTCGGGAGGCTGAGGCAGGAGAATGGCATAAACCCAGCAGGTGGAGCTTGCAGTGAGCTGAGACCTGGCCACTGCACTCCAGCCTGGGCGACAGAGCGAGACTCTGTCTCAAAAAAAAAAAGGCTAAGCATAACTAATTCTTAGACATTGCTTTCATGTTGCTTTCTCTGGGCATAGGTAAACCAATAAGAACAGTGGACTATATGGTAACATTCTTAAGAGTTTCAGGGGATTTTTTGTTAAATCAACAGTTCATGTTGGTTTAAATGTAGTTTCCCATGTAACTGTAAGAAATAAAATAGATCCATTGTATGCTTTATCCAGTTTCTTTCAATGGTAACATCTTGCAAAACTGTACAATATCAACATTAATATTTTATTCCTTTCTATTCTTATATAGTATTGCATAGTATATATGTGTTCAAAGTTTGTCAATCATTTATCTACTGAAGGACACCTCTGTTGTTTTCAGTTTGTCACTATTACAAATAAACTCATGCATAGGATTTCATATGAACATAAGTAGACTTACATGTGTCTGTGGAATAAACACTCAGGAGTGCAGTTTTGGGTTTCCATGGTAATGACATGCTTAGTTTTTTTAAGAAACTCTTTTTCAGAGTGGCTTCATCATTTTATATTCCCATTAGCAATATTTGAGTAATTCAGTTTCTTCACATCTCTGCCAACATTTGGTGTTGTCACTTTCTTTTATTTTAGTCGTTTTGAATAGGTTTGTATAGATATCAGATTTTGGATTTTTTTTTTTTTTTTTTTTGAGATAGGGTCTCACTCTGTTGACCAGGCTGGAGTGCAGTAGCATGATCATGGCTCACTGCAGCCTCGACCTCCCAGGCTCAAGAGATCCTCCTACCTCAGCCTCCCAAGTAGTTGTGCCAGTCATGTGCTACCATGCTTGGCTATTTTTAAAAAACATTTTGTAGATGTGGGATCTTGCTGTGTTGTTCACGCTGGTCTCAGACTCCTGGTCTCAAGCAATCCTCCTGCCTCAGCTTCTCAAAGTGTGGGGATTATGAGCGTGAGTCACCATGCCTGGCAGATAGTGTTTCTAAATAGCATGTTCCTAGTGATGAAAGTCTATGAACATCTTTTCACATGCTTATTTGCCACTTATGTATTCTCTTCAGTGAAATGTCCTTTTATCTCATTTGCTAATTTTCTGATAGATTTCGAGTGTGTTTTTTACTGCTGAGTTGGGAGGATACTTTTTTTATTTTAACAACCAGTTACTTTGCATACGTGTCTGCCAATCTATAATTAGCCTTTTCATCTTGTTAATAAGGTTGTTTGTGGACCAAAAATTTTTAACTTTGATGAAGTCAAATTCACCAATTTTTTCCTTTTATGTATCATGCCTTTTGTGTCGTCTCTAAAAACTCCTTGCCTGGCCTTAGGCACTGAAGAATTTCTCTTCTTGCTGTTGTTATTTTTTTCTAAAGTTTTTTACAGTTTTATGCTTTATATTTAAGTCTATGATCCGTATTAGATTGTGTTTTTTAATGCTTATAGATGCAAGGAGTACATGGGCAGGATTGTTATAGGGATATATTGCATACTGGTAGAGTTTGGGCTTCTGGTGTACTTGTCAGCCAAATAGTGAACATTGTGCTCTACCTGTGATTTTTCATCTGTCACTCCTTTCCCCCACCTCCTTTTGGAATCCCCAGTATCTATTATTTTCACCTTTATGCCCATGTGTACCCATTGTCTAGCTCCATTTATAAGTGAGAACATGATTTTCTCTTTCTGAATTATTTCACTTAAAATAATGGCCTCCAGTTCCATCCATGTTACTAGTAATACAAAAGTCATAATTTAATTCTTTTTCATGACTGCATAGTATTCTATTATGTATATATGTATATATAATAGAATATATATATAATAGAATTATATGTACGGTACTTTATCTCACACATTTATAATTATATATATCTATAACCCCCATATATA
>NW_012117866.1:145617-170088 GCF_000951035.1 Colobus angolensis palliatus | reverse complement strand
ATTATCTTTATCCAATCATTCATTGATGGACACTTAGGTTGATTCCATGACATTTCTATTATGAATAGTGCTGTGATAAACAGACAAATACAAGCATCTTTTTGATGTAATGATTTCTTTTCCTTTGAATAGATTCTCAGTAGTGTGATTGCTGGGTCAAATGGTAGTTATTTTTAGTTCTTTGTGAAATCTCTATATTGAGTTCCATAAAGGTTATACTAATTTACATTCACACCAGTCATGTATGGTGTTCTTTTTTTCATCACATCCTTGCCATATATTAATTTTTCAAATAAGTTGTGGGTGATAAGGTTATATTTATTTGTTTGTTTGTTTGTTTCCTGTGGATATTGAATTCCTCCAGCATTTTGTGCTGGCAAATTTGGGGATGTTTCAGCTTTTATTTCTCTGAGTACTTTTTCAGCCTGCCCTCTCTCTTGTCTTATTCTAGGACTCTGATGACACAAATTGTCGGTATTTTGTTATAGGATCACAGGTCCCTATGCATCTACTCATATTTTTCCAACTTACTTGATCCCTTATCATTGTATCTCAACTGCTAGTTCACCAGTTATGTTCCATGTCCCCTTCTGTGTGCTCTTGAACTCATCCATTTAGTTTCTTTTGTAGTTGTTATCAAATTTTTCCATTGTAATATTTCTATGTGGTTCTCCTTTACCTCTTCTATTTCTTTGCTGAGACTTTGTTTCTTTCATTTGTTTCCATCAGATTTGCAATTGCTTGTTGAAGATGGCTGCTCTAAAATCTCTTTGGGATCATTCTAACTACTCTGTCATCCCAGGATTTATATGAATGATTGTTCTATTTCATTTACTTTGAGATTTTTCTGGTTTTGGGGATAACAAGTGATTTTCTAGGAACACCTTGACACTTCAAGCTGTGGCATATACGTTTGGATCTAATTTAGCTAGTTTCTTTGATTCCACTGTGAAAGAGGATAGGATTAAGTACTGCAGTTCTACTTCTTGTTGGTGTGGAAGTCTCTGTCCCCTACTCAGCCTCTGATGACATCTGTGGGTTCATGATGAGGGAGTCTTGTTACTTCTGGGTGGGCATAGGAATTCCAAATCCCCATATGGTCCCCACTAACACCAAAGGGGGTGGTATTGCTTTGTTACCACTGGGTAGTGACAGAAGTCTCGAATCTCGAATCCACAAAGATTCCAACTCCTGTGAAATTAACTCAGTGAAGAGAGAGCAGGGAATCTCATTATCCCCAAATAGGATTGAAAGTCTACACCCTCCATGTGGTTTCAACTGATTCCCCATGGTAAGGATCATCATTACCAATTGAAGAGATCAAAGTCCTGGATCTCTTCTTAGCCTCCCTGATGCCACCCCAGTGGAGGTTTGGAGAGTTTTGGGATTACCTACTGGGGTGGACTTCGAGGTATACACGCCTTGCGCTTGTGTGGGTAGGCGAAGCCACAATTGTTTTATATGGTGTTTGGTGGTGTGGAGTAATTTTTGTCTTGCTAAGTTCTTCATTTTCTGGCCCTTTGAGTAGAGAGAGAAGGTTTGAGGGGCATATTAAAGAAATCTGCTTCTGTTGGCACTTCTGGATTGCTACCTTCTTCAGAACCCAAGTCCGGGATATAGGAGGAAATAAATGTGTCACTCAGGTTATTGATCAGTTGGTTTATGATAGGAAGACTATCCTGTATTATCTGGGTGAGAGCAAAGTAATCACAAGGCTACATAAATGGGAAGCAAAAGACAGAAGAGGGATTCAGAAGTCATGAAATAAAAGTCAGGAGAAATTCAAAGTGTGAGAGGGATTTCAGCCCTCATGGATGGCTTTGGAGATGGAGAAAGGGGGCATGGGGAAAGAAATGCAGACAATCTCTGGAAGCAGAGACAGATCCCAGGATAACAACAAGGAAGGAGATGGAATCTTCAGTCTTGCAACTGCAGATGATCTCCAACTTACAATGTTTTGACTGTATGATGGTGTGAAAGTGATACACGTTCAATAGAATAAATTCCATGAGGTATTCTATATTTTATTATAAAATGAGCTTTTTATTAGATGATTTTTCTCAACTGTAGGCCAATGTAAGTGTTCTGAGCACATTTAAGGTAGGCTGAGCTAAGCTATGATGTTCAGTAGGTTAGGTGTATAAATTCATTTTCGAGCTATGGATATTTTCAACTTACAATGGGGTTATAGAGATGTCTAACAGCTCTGTACATATAACTGAATCCTGCCAATAACCTGAATGACGCTGGAAATAATTTCTCCCCTAGAGCCACCAGGAAAAATATGTAGCCTTACCCAAACCTTGACTTTGTTCCTGTGAGACCCAGAGAAGGAAAGTAGCTAAGCCATGCTGTGCCCACATGTCTAACCCATGAAAACTGCAAGATAATAGATGATTATGCAGACAGCTGGCAAAATTTTGGTAACTTTTAGTGGCATCAATAGAAAATAAAATAATGCTTTGGTTTTTTTTTCTTTTCCAACAGAAGTCACAGAAACTATACATCTTCAGTGTGCATTTTCCCCCGGTAGACACTGTCTTTGAATGACAGCATGGTTACATAAACTGATAGGTCACACAGTTCTTCTTTTAGTAGTTTGTGTACACTGTTACATGGTCTTCTAACACTGAGCATTCCTGAGTTGACAACTAACACCTGTCTTATTGGACCCATAGGTGGCTTTATCACTTAACATGCTGCCCCCATGGATTCATCTTTTTTCTGGAAAGTCTGGACTTTTGGGGAATATCTCAGGTTGACCTACTTTGGGGAATAATATAATATAATATAATATGATACCTTTATATTATATGTCATAATATGATATAAAGCCTGTAGAGTTATGCCTTATTTCTGAGAAGCTTTCTCAGCTTAATCTCTAAATGTTTATGTATGCTATTATTTAATTTATTTTATTTTGACACACCTGTGTGTGTTGGATAAGAACCAAAAGTTTTATCAGGCAAGTGACAGAAAAGGAAATAGCAGGGTTTAATTATGTATGCAAAAATGAACAACTTTTCTCTTAATTAAAATTCTAATTAAAACAAAAGAGACAATTTTTCATTTTTTATTTTGCTAAATTTTAACAAGCTCAAGCCAACGAGGATTTAGAGGAGACGGGCATTTAGGGAATCACGTATAGACTTGTAAGGAGCCTCAGTTAGCAAAACCTTTGGAGAAAATTTAGAAAAGCTTTTGCTAATTTAGTTTTTTATATCCTTTGACCTCACAGTTATAATGCTAAGGTTGAGTACACAGATGACTATATGGACATGAAAGGATTTGTAGAAAAATATTAAAATATACTTTCAAAAAAATAATGAGTTGGGCATAATAGCACCTGTTTGTAATACCAGTGCTTGAGAGACCAAAATAGGAGGATTGCTTGAGATCACGAGTTTGAGACCAGCTTGGGCAACTTAGCTGTCTCTATAAAAATAAAAGCAAAAATTAGGCTTAACTGTGCCTGTTTGTACTCCTAGCTACTTGAGTGGCTGAGGTGGGAGGATCGCTTGATCCCAGGAGTTCAAAGCTGCAGTGAGCTGTGATCGCGCTGCTTCGCTCTAGCCTGGGAGACACAGCAAGGCCTTGTCTCTTAAATAAAGAAATAAATACATAAATAAGTAGATGCATTTCTTTAAAACAAACAAACAAACAGATCAAAGAACAACAAAACATTTGAACTAAATACTGAAATACTTTATTTCCACCAAGAGAAGATTGCTCACTTACAGTAGTATATATAAGTACAGAGAGATACAATAGAAATTCAAATGAATGGAATAGATCTATATTATTTGACATAAAATATCTCAAAGTTATCTTTTCCATAAAAATGCACACTTTCAATACGCAATGTAGAAGAATGAATAATCTGCCTCTATTTCTATAAAGTAACAAAAAAACCTACAAAAGTGCTATCTTTTCACACCAAAAATATTTCTCAACATTCACATGTGACAACAAATGTTTTTCAATCATTATATGATTGGCATTGTTCTATTTATTTGGTAACTATTCCGAGTAAGGGGTAAAATTCCATCTGGTGTGTCTGTGTGTATCGCTTTAAAAATGATTTGTACCTATCTAGAGAATGCCTAGATTTTCTCAAAGCACTATCCACAGAGACATTTCTCTATTTATATTATAAACACAGTGTATTTCTCTATTTATGTTATAAACACAATATAATCATTGACAAGGGAAAATATATGTTCATGTTTGCAATATTACATGGTCAATTGTAAAGCATTAGCAGCATTAGAGTTCATCAAGAGATGATGAGTGGAGACTTGATAGACAATGTCTGTATTTAGACAGCTTGAAAACTATATATTTTTGGTAAACAAGTCTGTATTTGGTAATATTTTCTTCTAATTTCGTTTAAATACATCATCCTGTTTTGTTTTGAAACCACTAGTTGTCTATTTGATGTTATATACCCTTGAAATACTCACAAGCTTTCTAAATGACTAAGTGCCTAAAATCGAAACAACACTGAAGTCAGGAGTTCGACACCAGCCTGACCAACATGGAGAAACCCCGTCTCTACCAAAAATACAAAATTAGCCTGGCGTGGTGGCACTTGCCTGTAATCCCAGTTACTTGGGAGGCTGAGGCAGGAGAATCACTTGAACCCGGGAGGTGGAGATTGTGGTGAGCCGAGATCACGCCAATGCATTCCAGCCTGGGCAACAAGAGCAAAACTCTGTCTCAAAGAAAAAAAAAATCAAAACAACAGAAACTTTGGAATTTGACAGACCTGCATTTGATAATTCTATGTTAGTCATTGTGTGTGTGTGTGTGTGTGTGTGTGTGTGTGTAATACTGGAAAAACCATTTAAGTTCTTAAAATCCATTTCTTACATTCAAGATGGAAGAATAAAGTATCTGTCATGGGCTACAATGTGTCCCCCAAAAATTCCTATGCTGAATTTCTAAATCCCAGTACCTTAGTGTGTGACTGTATTTGGGGATACAGTCTTTAAAGAGGTGATTAAGGTAAAATTAGGTCATGTGGATGTGAGTCCTGATCAAATAGGACTGGTGTCCTTATAAGCAGAGGACATGAAGACACAGACACACACAGGAACGACCATGTGAGGACACAGGGAGAAGATGGCATCTCCAAGCCAAGGAGAGAGACCTCAGGAGGAAGCAGTCCTGCCCACACCTTGATCTTGGACCCCTAGGCTTCTGTTATGAAGACTAAAAAGCTGGCTTTAAGCTCCACAAGTTTTCTTGTTATTAATGATAAGTTGAATTTTATGAAAGTGAAGTGTTATGAACACATAGAGAACTTTTCACGTTAGGTTACTTTCGTTTTATTCATTGACATTCTGAAAACTGGGATTACTAAGACTAGTCATAGCATAATTATCTTCATAAAACTAAATGTGGTAGTTTTTAGAAAGCTATCATTTTTGCTTTTACTCTTTCACAAATTATTGAGCCAGAGAAAAGTCCCTATCTCTCTAGAGATGACACTGGACATTTATATGCTTCTCACACATACATTCCATAGGCTATATTTAATGTTCATTTTGTGGTGTTTCTCAAGAGAGCAGCAAGACAGAACAAACAATAAAACCCCTAAAAAGAAAAATCGGAGCTCAAATGCATGCCATTTCACCTCCTCTACTTTAGTTATTTCATATAAATATTTTCAATTTTCAGTCTTCACCAACTTTCCATTACTGATACATTTGGGGAAACGCTATAGCTGTCTCTGCACTATAGATTTTATTTTCACCTTTAATCTTCTTGATTCAAGAATAATCATGGAGTAGTTTAGAAGTTCTGTGAGTTTAAACATTGACTATAATTTCTATTTTTTATAAAATGGGAGTACACTCAGCCCTCTCTATCCATGTGTCCCATATCTACAAATTCTGTCAACTGCTGATGGAAAATATTATGGGAAAAATTTTAAAAGTTAAAACATAACAATATAACAATAAAAATCCAGAAAATACAGTGAAATGGCTATTTACATAGCATTTACACTGTATTAGGTATTATAAGTAATCAGAGATGACTTAAAGACTGCAAGAGAATATGCATAGGTTATATGCAAAAAGATATTTATCTAAGGAACTGGAGCATCTGAGGATTTTGGTATCCTCAGGAAGTCCTGGAGGAAAATCACCTGCAGATACCGAGAGAGGACTGTACAAGTTTGAGGAAATATGTAGTTGTCTCAGAGACACTTTGATGCTGTTTCTAATCAGACCCCAATTGTTACATGTTTCCCACTGGAACGTGCTGATGTTAACCTCTGCTGTTCCAGCAGGACTTCCAAAAGGTCTCCGATTCTCATTTACCTTGTGGGTTATCATAAGACCCTCTGTTATTGCAAAATTGAGTCTCTCTACTGTGTAGAGAATCTTTTTAATTAATTAATTAATTAATATTATTATTACTATTAATGAGACGGAGTCTTGCTCTGTCGCCCAGGCTGGAGTGCAGTGGTGTGAACTCGGCCCACTGCAATCTCCATCTCCCGGGTTTAAACAATTCTCCTGCCTCAGCCTCCTGAGTAGCTTCGACTTCAGGCACCCGCCACCATGCCTAGCTAACTGTCTTCTGTGTAGAGAATCTTAAACGCTAAAGTTTTGGTGGACACAGAAACGTAGGGCAATAATGAAGTATTTAAACTCCTACATAAAACAGAATTGAAGTTTCAAGTGCAGAGGAAAAGTAGTATGTTTGTAAACTAAAAGTATTCAATAAGAAAGAATTGTGACACTTCCCAATGCAAAGTGTTTTTGCTTATTTTTTTAAAGTAAATTCTACTGAGATAATGCACACAAAACACATCAGAATTCTGGATAATATACATTTAAGTTTAGTGATTCTTTCTAATTATTCTTAACACAAAACCCAATTCACTGTATTACACTTTCTAAAATATTCTAAGTGTCCTTTCTCTTGCACCTGGTTTGGTTAACATCTTCTTCCTGGCTCCAGAGAAGCAAATCTTCCCTTTCTTTTACAATCCAATCTTACAGATCTTCATCCTTCATGTTCTGCGAAAACAGTGGAACCAACGCCTGTGGTTTGCCTCACCTAGGTTAAATCTACCTCAACCCTTGCTCTTAATCTTGACATGTTCTCCCAAAACTCCAACCAGGCTGCCCACTTCCTCCGTAAAACCTTTTTCTACCACCTTCTGCTGAAAACGTCTTTGTTCCTTTACTGATTTTTTAACACACAGTATACACATTTGTGTATTTTCTGGTACTATCTGTTATTGTAATTATTTAGCATGTATTTTCCAAAGGGCTTTATCTGCTGATAACAAAACATCACTGACCAGCAAACAGTTTATATTCTCTTCCTGAAACACCAATGGATGGTTGATCTTGTTGTTGCTGTTTTATTGAACCAGTGATCATTTTTTTTCAGTGATCATCTATACTCATGAATGGGCTGAGAAAAAGTAGTTATAGATTATGCTGTTTGGCTAATAATGCCCCCCGAAAAAGGGTTCTTTAACTTTCCGAATTAAAATCAAGTTCATAATATTAGCAGAAAAGCTAGCTTTTCAAGTTTTCTGTCTGCAAGTTGGTCAGTGGTGGCTAAGAAAATGCAGCAAAGTATATAGCACAAACATTTTCAGAAGAGGTTAAGAAATAAGCCTTCCTCAATCACTGAAGGAATGCAAGTATTTCAGCTTTGAACAATACTTTGCTCAGGAGGCGGTAGAGGACAGTAGCTTATTAGTTTACTTGAAATGCGCATGCCTTCACTGGTTTCTCAAGCTGTTACATTTTATAGGAACTGGATTTTGCCTGTGCACTACAGGGGCCCAGTGTTTTTCATCTGATATTATTTGCATGCTTTTTTTTTTCTAGTATTTAAAGAACATCACAGTGATTCTTATCCCAACCGGGTGAATAATAGCTAGCTCTTTAATCTAACTTGAGTTTTAAGCCACCTCATTATAGTTTTAGCCTACTGCATGTGTGAAAAAATAGTTGCTAAAGAATCCTGAATTCATATACGGAAAGAGAAAGTACAGCTTTCTTAGACAGACAGTATCTACCAGCTAATGTGATAGTAATAATATAATTCCTCCATCAAACTCTTTCCAAAACAGTGTCCCCTATATAAATAGTCTTGGTAAGGTTTGCAAATCGTAAAGAAAAAAAAGGTGACAAAATACATTTATTTTGAATTAAAAATACTTTGGTTTTCTGAATTTTAACATATCATGGTATAGATCTGGATCTCCAGGAAACACAATCTACTCTAGATAGATTAGCTATAATTGGAAGATGCCCCAAGCATGCTAATATATAGTTCACGTTTTGTGCATACAAAGCAATGAAACACTCATGAGTCAAAATTTATGCTTTGATGAAACGCACTGAATTCCTTGATCTTAATCCTTTTGGTAAAGCAAAACTGGACAGGATGTGTTTAAATAATAACATCGATAGTGACCGTATTGACTATTGGCTATGCGAGGCATAGAGCAGGTTCAACAGCCTAAGCATCCTGAATTAGTAGCATCATTCACCTCATTGTTGTTACCTTATTTCTTAAACACAGGTAGATAGTTTGTTACATTTAGTGGGCATGACCACACAGTGCATGCATTCAAATTCTGTTACTTGAATTCAATTTAAATGCTTTGCTCTGTAAAATAAGACAGACAATAAATAAAATGAAGTGGGGGGAGGAGACAGAGAGAGGAAAAAATGGACTCTAGTGAATTGAATATCTCAAACTATGGCATAAACTAAACTTGCACATCTATAACCAATTATTTCAAGTCTTTTTCACTTTTTATAACATATAACTGCTTTAATATGTTATAATATAGGGTAGAAATAACATTTAAAAATAATCCTGCCTATAAGAAGCAATATATAATAGCAATAATTTTCTATACTTACAAATAGCTCTTCTCTGTCAAATCATGAAAGCTTGCTTAAGTGATAGCTAAAAATTCAGACAATATGAGTATTTGCAGGCATTAATGGGATGCAGCTTCTCTCTTGACACATTGCAAATATCAATTCAATCTTGTTATTTTTCTTGTTGAATTATGTAGTAGATAGAGTGGTAGATGCTCAATAGAATTGAGGCTTGGAAAGCTTCTGAAATTTCAATATGTTTTCCTTTGAACCAGAAAGACGGAAAAAGAAGCCAGAATATAAAGTGCTTTCCTGTATGCTTGCGCTAAATTGTCAGGAATTAGCACTCATTTTCCATTCTTAAAGCTCTCCACGAGGGCTCTCCTACCCCTTATCTCAGGGAGCAGCAGTTAATGAAGCGGATGCTAAGAAAAAATATGATGAGCATTCTTTGGGGCTCCAAGGAACAATGGACCTGATAAAGGTTGGGTTTCTGGTTTCCCCGGTCCTCTCATCTCTTTTTTGCCACATTCAAGTACTCACCTACGATAACGACACCTTCCACACTTCGTCCAGTCTGAATTTCTCCATTTCCAGGTCTGATTGCTATTTGCGCACTTCCGGTGGTTTGCTTGAGCTGAAAAAGGAGTACTGCAAGTGAGTGTCCACTTTCCAGATGGAAAACCTGTCTACACAAGGATCGTTAAACTCTCAAGACATGGAGAGGTATGGAGAGATGAAAATGGAAAATTCTGTGCCACATTTGATGTCTTAAGCATTTCTAAAAGTTATTTTAGTGGACAACTGTGGTGCATCTATACAATGGAAACAAATCAGAAATAAAAAAAAGAAACTTGATACACGCAAAGACTTGGGTGCATCTTAAAGGGATTATATTCTCAAGGTGTGGAGAGATGAAGTCCAATTTTCACCACCCCACTGGTCCCACTGAGGAAGAGCCCCTTGTTTCTCTCCTGACAGCTTAAAAAAGAAAGTTTCACCTTGTTACCTTCCTAGCTTGGGAAAAAGTCAATTACCAAGCCAAATGCCAGCAACATCATTGCAACCTAGTTGACTAGCATGTATGTAAAAAGTCTATTAAGCAGAAACATGATTTGCTTCCAACACTGAAAAAAAAGGAGAAATAATCAGTTCTGTCTTATCCACAGTTTTGCTTTCTGCACTTTCAGTTACCAACAGCACAGTACTATCAAATATTTTGAGAGAAAGAGAAAAACCACACTTATATGATTTTATTACAGTATTTCGTTATAATTGTTCTATGGTATTATACATTACCGTTGTTACTCTTCTAATGTGCCTAATTAATACATTAAACTTTTACTGTTGTTACTCTTCTAATGTGCCTAATTAATACATTAAAGAGGTATGTATTCGTAGATAAAACATAGTATATATAGGGTTCAGTACTACCTGTAGTCTCAGGCACCTGCTGGGGGTCTTGGAACGTATTCCCCATGGATAATCAGTGACTACTGTAGCATGGGTATGCTAGCAACTCATCAACATTTGTCTCAACAATGATTTTTTTTTTGGCAAGTGGATAGTTATGTCATTAAATGAAATAACTCACCTTGTCTGGGTGAGTCATTTGGAAGATATAGACATAGATACAGATATAGGCAAATCTTATTTCTAGGTGATTTATTTGGGTTACAAATCCTCACAGATACCAAATAGGCATTCTAAAATTTCCTCCAAGCTGGGCGTGGGGGCTCATGCCTGTAATCCCAGTGCTTTAGGAGGCCAAGATTGGAGGATAGTTTAAGCCCAGGGTTTCAAGAACAGCCTGAGTAACATAGTAGGACTCCATCTCTACAAAATAAAAATAAAAAAATTAGTCAGGCATGTTGGCACATGCCTGTAGTCTCAGCTACTTGGGAGTCAGAGGTAGGATCACTTGAGCCTGGGAGGCAGAGTTTGCAATGAGCCATAATCACGCCACTGCACTCCAGAGCGAGACCGTCTCAAATAAAATAAAATGAATAATAAAATGAATGAATTAATTAATTAAATAAATAAAATTTCTCCACTGTGACCAACACATTTTTGGAGGCTGTCTTTGGTACCATTCTACAGCTCTACCCAATGACAAAATGTGTTATTCATCTAGATCAATATATTTCTAGATAAAACTCTATGTATGAAAGTTTTGCACCATGACATTTTTGTAATGCCAACAAAAATCTTCGGCTCTATGCAGTCTACTTACTACTAAGATGACAAATAGTAATGTGTTCTTGCATATTTAATACCAGATGTTTTGCTGTGTCTTCAAATAAAAATATGCAATCCATTGTAATGTTTGCAAACAATAAAACAGCTTGCTTATGGCCTGAAAGCATTAAAGTGTTAAAATGGTATATTAGCTCTTTTCTCAAACATGGCCTATATTCTAGAATTTTATATGCCTGTAGTTCTCTATGCAAGCAAACTAGAAACCAGAGCTAGGGATATCTCCTGTGCAATTAATGAGTATCGTTTCAGATGGCAGCTTTCCTTAAAAACAGGATTCTATGTCCAGAAAATAGGATTTGAAGCTCTCTTGGTGAAATGTAAAATGAATCACACTCCATCATTTATATGAATACCATGAGGCTATTCTCTTTTTCCTTCTGGGATGAGGCAAAAGCATACATAATAAGTTCAAAACATTGTTTTTCTAATATGTGTTTGGTTATAATGACACACAGTTTCTCGTGTGTAAATATATATCTTTAGAATCTTAATAATGCTAAAATCACCTGATACTTTGTTGTTACTGCTACAATACATAGAAAATATATTAGAAAAACAATTTTATTCGCTTGTTTTGATGTATTTATACGATTTGTATGAGTTTGTCAGAGCTGCCACAACCATATACCACAGACCGGGCAGCTTAAACAGCAGAAATATATTTCTCATAGTCCTGGAGGCTGGAAGTGTGAGATCAAGGTGTCAGTGAGTTGGTTCCTCCTGAGGCCTCTCTCCTTGCCTTGTAGACACTCTCTTCTCCTTGTGTCCTCATGTGTTTGTTCCTCTGTGAGTGTCTGTGTCCTAATGTCCTCTTCTTAAGAGGACACCAGTCTTACTGGATTCGGGTCTGCTTTAGTGACATCATTCTAACGCAATTATCTCTAAAGGTCCTGTCTCCAAACACAGTCACATTTGGAGGTAAAGGCAGGTTAGAGACCTCAAGTTAAAATCTGGGGGCCATATAATTGAGCCCATGACACTACTTCAGTGGAGAGATGTGTCAGTTTTCCCTTCTCACCTCAGCGCTCATCAGTAAATTGCCTTGTTCCTCTACAGAGCACCTGAGCCACCCTAGCCCGATCGGAGCACTTCCAGGATGTATGCCTCTGTGATGGGAGACAGACACAAACTCTTCGGAGATTAGATCTCCTCCTCTAACATAAGCCAGCTCTGCCGTTGGAAAGAACAAGCAGCTAATGAGATTGAGAGTTAAGAATGATGACATAGAATAGTATGTCTCAAGTTCTAATATGCCCAGAGATCACCTGCAGATCTTATTGCAAGGCACACTCTGACGAGTTAGCTCTGGGCTGGTTCTGCATTTTCAACAAGCGCTCTGATGAGGCTGATTAAGCTGGTTCAAGGTCTGCACCTGGCATGGCACAAAAACACAGCTACGCATCCTGTGCATTGGGCTTTTTGGAGGTTTGACGATACTCTGACCAGCAAACTCTCCCCACTTCCCCAAAGGTTCTAGTTTAATTGGTTTTGCAGCAGGGTGCAGAACCACAACTATCAAGGGTAATGGGTTCAAGCCAAGGGCTACCACTTCTGTGGAGCCTCAGCAAGTTACTCAACTTTTACTGCCTAACATTTGTCATCTGTGACATGGAGTGATTACTAAAAATGCCCACCTCCAGCCAGGCACAGTGGCTCACACATGTAATGCCAGCATTTTGGGAGGATTGCTTGAGGCTAGGAGTTCGAGACCAGCCTGGGCAACATAGCAAGAGCCTGTCTCTACAGCAATTAAAAAGTAAATTAGTCAGGTTTGTTGATACATGCCTATAGTCCCGGTCCTAGCTACTTGGGAGGTTGTGGAGGAAGGATTGCTTGAGCCTAGGAGTTCTAGGCTGCAGTGAGCCATGGTTGCACCAGAGCACTCCAACCTGGACAACAGAGAGAGACTCCACCTCATAAAAAAATACCCACCTCAAAACTCTGATGCAAAATATTTGCCATAATATTTGCAGTTTAAAAAAAAATCCTGAGAGAGACTAAGCCATTTATAACTATTTGCTTAACTATTCCTCAAGAGTTTTTATTTTTTGCTATTATTATCATATTTCTTCTAACGGCAAAATGATCAGAATAATATTTATAATAAAATCTAAGTGATAGGGTAGAACCTGAAGTATGCTTATAAGAAATACTTTATATAATGTCCCATAATAACATCTACAGTATCTATATGATGACTTATATTGAAATTGAATACAAGAAATCATTTAAATATCTACCTATTTTATCATTCTTTGCACAAGACATTTTTTAGATTTCATATAACATGAATAATTGAATGGAGCCCATTCTTCAGTTTACAGTTTAAAACATACAACTTTTTACAAATTACTAAGTGGTCCCCCCAACTTACAGTCTCTCAGCTTACCATTTTTTATCTTTATAGTGGTGCACACACATTCAGTAGAAATGACACTTCGAGTCGAGTCCCCGCACAATCATTCTATTTTTCACTTTCAGTATGGGATTCAATAACTTGCAGGAGATATTCAACACTTTAGTATGAAGTAGGCTTTCTATTAGATGGTTTGTCTAACAGTAGGCAAATGTAAGTGTTCTGAGCACTGTTAAGGTAGGCAGGGCTGAGCTATGATGTTTGGTAGGTTAGATGTATTCAGTGTATCCTCAGATTACAATGCTTTTAGCTTACAATGTGTTTATGGGAATGTAAGCTCATTGTAATCCAAAGAGCATCTGCATACACTCTCAGAAACCTAATATACACACTTGACACACACAAATCACTAATTAATAATGAGCAGAAATAGGTTAATGTTTTAATATAAGTAAATAAGATGCTACAACATTGAAAATTCTATGCTATATGTAGTGTCTGAAGCATTCCTTAAGTTATTTTGGTGGTTGAGCAAACTTTGGTGCACTCATACCGTGGGATCTACTTAGCAAAAACAAAAACAAAAACAAAAACTATTGATACATACAACTTAGATGCATCTCCAAAGATGTGATAAAAGCCAATCTTCCAAAGTTACATCTTGGGCAATTCCATTTACATAACATTTTTGAAATGAACGAAGTATAGAAATGAGTAAAAGATTAATAGTTGCCTGGGGTTAAGGCAGGAGTTCATGGTAGAAGGGAAATGCGTGTGATTATAGAAGATCAGTATAAGAGATGCTTGTGAGGATGGAGTTTGATATGGTTTGTCTCTGTGTCTCCACCCAAATCTCAAGTTGAATTGTAATTCCCAATGTTGGGGGAGGGACCTGGTGGGAGGTGATTGGATCATGGGGGTGGATATCCCCTTGCTGCTCTGGTGATAGTGAGTGAATTATCACGAGATCTGGTTGTTTAAAAGTATGTGGCACTTCCCCTTATGCTCTCTCTCTGCTACTGACATTTGAAGATATGCTCATTTCCCCTTCACCTTCCGCCATGATGGCAAATTTACTGAGGCCTCCCATCCATGCTTCCTGTATAGCCTGCAGAACTGCAACTCAATTAAACATATGTTCTTCATGAATTACTCAGTCTCAGGTAGTTCTATTTATAGCAGTGTAAGAATGGACTAATACAGAATTGTTCTGTAGCATGACCATCTCAAGAATAATACCCTGGTGATTACATTATACTTTAGTTTTGCAAGATGTTACCATTGGGGGAAATTGGTCAATGGAATCTGTATTATATTTTACAACTGCCCTGGAATCTCCAGCTATTGCAAAAGTCAAAAAAAAAGTTTAATTTTAAAAAGTTTCAAAAATGCAATAAATTGACCACAAGGAAAAGTTCAACTAAAGTTAATCCAAATATAGGAAAATATTTATTTTCCCTCAACGCTGCAAAACAATGTCTATTCTGAGGAGGCATTTTCTTGACTTTAAATGTTTACCAGCAAGACCTTGGCCTAGTTCCTCTCTCTTAAATAATACATTGCAATTCACAAATAGAGACCAAATATTGTTATCTTCAGGTTACATCTTATCTGTTTTTCCACCTAAGCCTTTTCTTCTTATTTAACTGGTGAGCTACTCAATTGTAGCTCATTTCTCCATTTCTGACTCAATTATTTGTACACCTGCAAAGATTTGCTTTGTCATAAAGGAGAGAAACGCAGGTTAGAGTTCACCCTCTAAGTAGAAAATCAGTCTACCAAAGGATCTTTAAACTCTCAAGACAGGATATTGAGAGAGGAAGTCCCATTTTAATTGTTCCGATGATGTTTGTTTTGGTGGCAATGAAATATTAACTGTAGAAGTGTGTTACAGGAAAAGTGGAACTAAGTTTGCAATAAGGCGCAAATGTCAAACATGTATTTAAACTCTACTTTTTAATTCACTCTGACAGTCTGCAAATTAAAATTTATTTTAAAAATTATGTTTCTAAATATTTGTCTTCTTTCAGATTTTCCAACACCCGTGATTGCTGTGGGAGTTTTGCTGTACATGCAGCTGCATTTGATTCTGCTACAAATAAAACAACAATGTGATATTTTACTGGTACAGTTTATCTCTTGTGCTTTCTGTAATACAACATCCACAATGGTACATTTAGTTTCCTTTAGGTCCCTTTAGAAAAATTATATATCAGATCAACACAAATTCTTATTCTGAAGCCCATGAGGAAGAGACTATAGCATCCTGCATTTTTGCCTTATATGTAGGTACAAAGTCAATCTTTTGTTTAGGTTATTCAACCTTTGAAATTGTAATCTGTTTCTCTGGAATCTCATGGAATGTTTTAAAGCAAAATATAGTTCAGTAAAGAAAGCATTGAGGCACTTATTTTTCCAGAAATAAAATTTAATTTAATAAGAAGGAAACTCAGCATGGTGGCAGACGCCTGTAATCCCAGCACTTTGGGAAAAGCCAGGGTGGGTGGATTTCTTGAGCCCAGGAATTTGAGTCTAGCCTGAGCAACATGATGAAAAACCCTGTCTCTATAAAAAATACATTAGCCGGGCATGGTGGTATGCACCTGTAGTCCCTGCTATTAGGGGGGCTAAGGCATAAGGATCACTTGAGCATGGGAAGTTGAGGCTGCAATGAGCCATGACCATACCATTGCACTCCAGCCTGGGCAGCAGAGGGAGATCCTGTCTCAAAACAAAACAAAACGAAACAAAACAAAAACAACAAAAAAAACCACACTAAGATATATTTGATTTTATCATGTGATAATATTAAAATCATAGATCAGAAGAGAATGTCAGAAACATTCTGCCTACTCAAAAGAGTTGTTTCCTCTCTGCCATTTTTAACTGATATAAAATTGGATAACATCACGACACCTCAGTTCCTTCTAGAAACATCATGATTCCTTGTATAAGTGACTGATTTTCTTAATGACTGAGTAATAGTGGTTAATGAGATTTTTTTAAACTTCTCTCTTCTTTGAGTAAACAAGATTGGAAAAGATAGACTCATTGTGGATTAGACATAGAATATCAAAGAGAGAGTAAGTCAAGATGGCAGTGCTGGTCTTAGGACTTGGAGAGAGGGATGAGAGAAATAAACCAGTTGGATGCAGGTAGGTAGCTACAGTGTTCACCTAATGTAATGTTCATCCACTCCTATAACACACCATAAATGAATGTAAGATACAGTAAGCACAAAAATTCCAACTTGACAAGTATCAGGGCATAATACAAACTGAAGAGAAATGAGTACCTGTTGCATAGAGAAATGTGTGGAGTCCTACTTAGGGAAAAGGAGTCAGTCTGATGAGACCAAGGGAAACCAAAAACAGAAAGCAGATAAGCTGTAAGTCTGTCTTTCTTCATAGTCCAGGACAAATAGCCCCCCTGGGCAAACAACTGACAATCTTCTTGTGCCCAGCTATCGCCAGACACCTACAAGTTAACTTACTGCAGCCGTGGCATTATCAGTACTGCATGTAACACTCTTCAGCATAAACATCATTCTATAAAATTCCCAGCAAGCCTTTGTTTCCTGATAGTCAGTTTCTCTCTAGCTGGTCTGCCCATTTCACCCTTATAATGCATTTTCACACTTTCTCTAATAAATCTGCCTTTCTTTACCTGCCATTATCTTGGTAAATTATTTTACTACCCTTGCAATACCAGCCCCAGAGGGTTGCCCCTCACCCATAACAAAATATAGAAAATCTAACAGGATGCATTGAATTGTATGGTGACAGAGACTGAATATATCAAACATGTCAATTATTGTGCAAGGAGCTTAACTCATTTACTGAGAGAGAGGAAAAAAAAAAAAATCAATGGGCCCATACAGAAGCACCCAAAGATAGGCTATCCACAAGAAATATACCTAAAACAAAGTTATTCAGAAAGGCTAAAAAAGAAGATGAAGAAGTAAAAAAAAGATGTTCTTCCAAAAAGACGCATGCACTTGTATGTTCATCACAGCATGATTCACCATAGCAAAGACATGGATTCAACCTAGACGCCCATCAACACTGGATTGGATTTTAAAAAAAAAAGTGGTACATATACACCAGGGAATAGTATGCAATCCTAAAAAAGAGAAAAATCATGTTCTTTAAGGAAATATGGATGCAACTGGAGGCCATTATCCTGAGCAAATTAGTGCAGGAACAAAAACCAAATACCACATGTTCTAACTCTTAAGTAGAAACTAAGCATTAAATTATCAAGGAGATAAAGATGAGAACAATAGACTCTGGGGACAGCTAAAGGGGAGAGCATAGAGGGGTACAAGGGCTGATAAATTAACTTTTGGGTACTATGCTCCCTACCTGGGTGACAGAATTTTTTGTACCCCAAACCTCAATGTCACACAATATACCCAAGTAAGAAACTTGTATATGCACCTCTTGAACCTAAAATAAAAGTTGAAATAAAAAATAAAACAGAAGAAAAGCAATAGCAAACCTTCTTCCCTAGATGTGACAACTAAAAATATCTCATAGAACTAATAAGTAGGGCTGGGTGCGGTGGTTCATGCCTGTAATCCCAGCACTTCGGGAGGCCGAGGCAGGCGGATCACCTGAGGTCAGAAGTTTAAGACCAGCCTGGTCAACGGGGTGAAAACCCCTCTCTACTAAAAATACAAAAATTAGCCGGGCGTAGTGGCGCGTGCTTGTGATCCCAGCTACTTGGGAAGCTGAGGCAGGAGAATCGTTTGAACCCGGGAGGTGGAGGTTGCAGTGAGCCGAGATCGCGCCACTGCACTCCAGCCCGGGCAACAAAAGTGAAACTCCGTCTCAAAAACAAAAAAAGAACTAAAAGTAGAAGAAACGATACTAGAAGCTGGGAAGGTTAGGGGAAAGGGAAGATAGGGAGAAATTTGTTGAAGGACACAAAATTACAGCTGCATAGGAGGAATAAGCTTTGCTGTTCTGTACCACTGTATGATGACTATAGCTATTGCATGTTCACAACACAAAGAAATGGTACATGTTTGAGATGATGGATACGCTAATCACCCTGATGTGATCACTGTACGTTGTATGTATCAGAACTTCACTGTGCCATGTGAATATGTACAATTATTATATGTAAATTTAAAATTAAATTTAAACGTTTTTTAAATGTCTCTAGACTTTTCTACATGTCCCCTGCAGGAAGCTAAACCACCTCAGGGTGAAATGACTGCTTTATGGGATTATGCCTGAGCAGAAATATTCCTACAAAAGCATTTATTTATTTATTTAGAGACAGGGTCTCACTCTGTCACCCAGGCTGGAGTGCAGTGCCATGCACTCAGCTCACTGCAGCCTCCGCCTCCCGGGTTCAAGGGATCCTCCCACCACAGCCTCCTGAGTAGCTGGGACTACAGGTGCATGCCACCATGCCCAGCTAATTTTTTGTATTTTTTGTACAGACGAGGTCTCACCATGTTGCCCAGGCCAGTCTCAAACTCCTGGGTTCAAGCCATCCACACGCCTTGGCCTACCAAAATTCTGGGGTTACAGGCATGAGCCACCACTTCCAGCCTGTTTTTCCTTCCTATTTAATATGTCAAGGTGGTTCTTGGTAGACTTTCCTTGATTCATTTAGTGGGCTTTGCCTAGCCACCCTTCGCTTGTCACAGGCCTAATGTAGTTATCTGAGGACCATCTATTTATCACATTTCTACATTTTATTTAATGCCTTAATAGATATTATATTAACTTTTATGTGATATTTAAAATACATTAAATATGTTATTGTTTTTATTTGTATAAATGTACAGGGCACAAGCTAAATTTTGTTACATGGATGTGTTGCATAGTTGTGAAGTCAGGGCTTCCAGTGTACCCCTCACCTGAATAGTGTACACTGTATCCATTAAGTAATTTTTCACCCTTCCACCTCTCCCAGCCTCTCACCCTTCCAAGTGTCCAGTGTCTATTTTTCCACTCTTTGTCCATTGTACACATTACTTAGCTGCCACTTGTGGGAAAACACAATAATTTTCTTTCTGAGTCGTTTTCCTTAGGGTATTTAGCCACGATAAAATCTTTTTAAAATAAGAGTACAGTATTAGTCTGTTCTCACACTGCTAATAAAGACATACCCCAAACTGAGTAATTTATAAAGGAAAGAGGTTGAATGGACTCACAGTTTCACATGGCTGGGGAGGCCTCACAACCATGGCAAAAGGCAAATAAGAAGCAAAGTCATGTCTTTCATGGTGGTAGGCAAGAGAGTGTGTGTGGGGGATCTCCCCTTTATAAAACCACCAGATCTCATGAGATTTATTCACTATCAAGAGAACAGCGTGGGAATGACCTGCCCCCATGATTCCGTTACCTCCCACCAGTTCCCTCCCATGATACATGGAAATTATGGGAGCTACAATTCAAGATGAAATTTGGGTCGGGATAGAGCCAAACTATATTAACTACTCATTAGTCAATTTGGCCAATCAATGAAGAAGAAAATGCCATTTTTAAAAACATACAATAACTAGTTGATGTATGCTTCACTGTCACATTAACTTCAAAGGCTTGTATACCTTAAACTATCTGAATTAAGTAGGGTTGTTAATTAAATATTATCTAAAATGACTCTATCATGATAATTTACTTTGCTTGAGAAATTATCAACAATATCATGTGTGGTATCTGTGGTAACCCGTCAATCTCTGATTCTCTATGTGTTTTTTCTCCACTCATTTACCTTCTGAGTGACAAATTTGTGTGAAACCCACAGTCAAAAGGAGATCCCTTCAGTTTGATAGTAATGTGTGACTTACAGGGTTCATTTCACTTAAGAACTCACTTTAAAATTTTTTGAAAGAAGATTTTCTGCTCACATGTCAAAAGCTATTCCTAATGAAGGCATATAATTTCAACCAAATAATAATTGAAATCTATAAGGCATCCCTTTCATCGTGCTTTTTTTTCTTTAGATTTTCATTAATTTGATGGTAAGCTGTAATTTTCAGTTTCCCTTGATGCTAAAAGTATACCATGCTTATATAATTAATGATGCTTTTATTCTTCCATCAGCTTCATGAATAGAAAATCATCCGTGGGTGTCCTATTTCCACGTTGTTCCCATAGATCCTTTTGTCTTTTATAAAAATAGAGATAAATACCAGCGTCAAAAACGCAAGGACAAATAGTAGCTGTTTACTTGTAGAAATCTTTGCATTGTTGTGAAAGCTAGTTGTAGGTCAAGGGAAAAACTACCAAGTTATAAATTGGTCTTCCAATCTGTTTTTGAAGTACACACAATCTGTGAAATTTCTATTAGGGGCAAGTCAATTATATCACATACACCCACATATCCCAAAATTATAGAACACTGTCTTGCTTTCTTCCCTTTCTTCAAGTTTATTACGTGGATATGATCACCTAATTGCTGATATATGATTGCTCTGAACCAACACTATAAGCTGGTTAAAAAGGCGGCTATGTTAATATGTTTTGATTATTTTCATTCAGTTGTTTACTCGTCAAATCACCCATATTAGTCAAATGGTAGGTTTCAAATCTGATATATTAGAAAGTATGCATACCTTAAGTAAAATCAGTTATCTAGAAGGTCAGTTTCATAGGAACTGTACACATTTTTTAAAGATATTGCTAGAAATATCAGATATGAATTGAACTTACACCTTTCCAACTAGTTGGTTTGGTGTCAAAAAAATCTTTAGAAATCTTTATGGTAGTCATGGAAGCAAAAAAAAGAGACCTATTTTCATTTTGCTTTTTTACTTTCTTTCATTTACATCAGTAGTCCAACTTATTTTAGGACCTGGGAACACACATTTATATTTCTTTTAAAACTGAAGGCAATAACTATTTAAATTATTACATACTGCTTCCAGAAGAAATCTCACAGAAAACTATAATGCCAATTTACACCATTTTCTTTCTTTCTTTTTTTTTTTTTTTTGAGACGGAGTCTCCCTCTGTCGCCCCGGCTGGAGTGCAGTGGCCGGATCTCAGCTCATTGCAAGCTCCGCCTCCCGGGTTTACGCCATTCTCCTGCCTCAGCCTCCCGAGTAGCTGGGACTACAGGCGCCTGCCACCTCGCCCGGCTAGTTTTTTGTATTTTTTTAGTAGAGACGGGGTTTCACCGTGTTAGCCAGGATGGTCTCGATCTCCTGACCTCGTGATCCGCCCGTCTCGGCCTCCCAAAGTGCTGGGATTACAGGCTTGAGCCACCGCGCCCGGCATTTTACACCATTTTCAACCATATCCTTCATTAGCACTAGACTACAGACTGGCATTTGCAAAAACAAAAGCTACTTATAAAAAAAACACATTTATGTGGGTTTTTACACGAACATTGTGGTTATTAAGAACCATAGACAAATGATCCCAAATGCAATCTCCCTCAGACTGATAAAAATTTATCTTATTTAAAAATACCAGTGGAGAATCGTTTTGAAAACTATTTTCATAGATGATCACACACTCTTGTAAATGCTTTCTTATATATTATCTAGAATTCTAGCTGGGCATTGTGGCTCATACTTCAAATCCCAGCACTTTGGGAGGCTGAGGTGGGAGGATTGCTTGAGCCCAGAAGTTCAAAACCAGACTGGGAAACATAGCGAGACCCCCATCTCTATCAAAATAAATAAATAAATAAATAAATAAATAAATAAATAAATAAATAGCTGGGTGTGGTGGCCTGTGCCTCTTCACAGGTAGTATGTTTAAAACAAAATGGTGTGATGGGTGCAGTGACTCATGCCTTTAGTTCCAGCTACTCTGGAGGCTAAGGCGAGAGGATCATTTCAGTTCAGGAAGTCGACGCAGTAGTGGGCCGTGTTTGCACCACTGCACTCCAGCCTGGGTGACAGAGTGACATCCTGTCTCAAAAAAACAAAAAAACAAAAAAAAAATTCTACCCAAGAACTAGAGCCCAGCTGGTATCATTTATAAATTATTGAATACTGATTGTGCTTTATGTACTTGGAATGTATATTATATTCTCCCTGCATCTTTCTCAAGACTTCCCAGTGATCAAGATGTCTGAAAGTCTATTTTGACACTTTTATTTTCTTCGTCTTTTCTGAATCACATTCCAGGATAAAGTGGGTTTTGGATCAAAATGAAGTTGATTCACTGACTGGATTCATCACATACACTCTGAATGGAATTGTGCAAATTACCTAGCTTATCATAATTTGGACATGTGTAAAATTATGCCAATTATACAAATCTTATTTTCTTCCTTTCAAACAAATAGATTGCCCTTAATTCATCCATGATTGTTGTGGGAATTAGAAATACTAATTGAAAAGCACCCGCTAAGGTGATTGACCTCATCCAGCCACTGATACGGGAGAAAGTGTGGCTATTACTGTGATGGCCATATGATTTTCCCTACAATTCCGTTTACCCATCAAAGTTAAGGGCACAGTGGATCACACCTATAATCCCAGCAGTTTGAGGCTGAGGCAGGAGGATTGCTTGTAGCCAGGAGTTCAACACCAGCCTGGGCAACATAGCAAAACCCTGTCTCTACAGAAAATTTAAAAATTAGCCAGACGTGGTGGTGCATCTGTAGTCTCAGCTACTTGGGAGGGTGAGGCAGGAGAATTGCTTGAGCCCAAGAGTTTGAAGCTGTAGTGAGCTATAATCACACCACTGCACTCCAGCCTGAACAATAGACCCTGTCTCTTAATTTTTTTTAATTAAGGAATAGTTCCAAATCCAGTCATAAGTTGACCGATACTGTCTGCTCTATGCATTTCCATACTTTATCCTATGTTGTAGTGACAGACACGATAACCATAAATATTTCTGGTATAAGAAAATACACGTCTCAATTTTCTTGAAATTTGACCTAAAAACCTACTTAATTTAATTTAATTAGATCCCATTTGTCTATTTTGGCTTTTGTTGCCATTGCTTTTGGTATTTTATTCATGAAGTTTTTGCCCATGCCTATGTCCTGAATGGTATTGCCTAGGATTTCTTCTAGGATTTTTATGGCATTAGGTCTAGCATTTAAGTCTCTAATCCATCTTGAATTAATTTTTCTATAAGGTGTAAGGAAAGGATCCAGTTTCAGCTTTGTACATATGACTAGCCAGTTTTCCCAGCTCCATTTATTAAATAGGAAACCTTTCCCCATTTCTTGTTTTTGTCAGGTTTGTCAAAGATCAGATAGTTGTAGATGTGTGGTGTTATTTCTGAGGCCTCTGTTCTGTTCCATTGGTCTATATCTCTGTTTTGGTACCAGTACCATGCTGTTTTGGTTACTGTAGCCTTGTAGTATAATTTGAAGCCAGGTAGTGTGATGCATCCAGCTTTATTCTTTTTGCTTAGGATTGGCTTGGCAACGTGGGCTCTTTTTTGGTTCCATATGAACTTTAAAGTAGTTTTTTCCAATTCTGTGAATACAGTCATTGGTAGCTTGATGGGGATGGCATTGAATCTATAAATTACCTTGGGCAGTATGGCCATTTTCACGATATTGATTCTTCCTATCCATGAGCATGGAATGTTTTTCCATTTGTTTGTGTCCTCTTTCATTTTGTAGAGCAGTGGTTTGTAGTTCTGCTTAAAGAGGTCCTTCACATCCTTTGTAAGTTGGATTCCCAGGTATTTTATTCTCTTCGTAGCAATTGTGAATGGGAGTTCACTCATGAGAATGCTTGTGATTTTTACCCATTGACTTTGTATACTGAGACTTTGCTGAAGTTGCTTATCAGCTTAAGGAGATTTTGGGCTGAGACGATTGGGTTTTCTAAACATACAATCACGTCATCTGCAAACAGGGACAATTTTGCCCATTCAGTATGATATTGGCTGTGGGTTTGTCATAAATAACTCTTATTATTTTGAGATACATTCCATCAATACCTAGCTTATTGAGAGTTTTTAGCATGAAGGGCTGTTGAATTTTGTTGAAGGCCTTTTCTGCATCTATTGAGATAATCATGTGGTTTTTGTTGATGGTTCTGTT
>NW_012117866.1:143933-145022 GCF_000951035.1 Colobus angolensis palliatus | reverse complement strand
AGTTTTTAGCATGAAGGGCTGTTGAATTTTGTTGAAGGCCTTTTCTGCATCTATTGAGATAATCATGTGGTTTTTGTTGATGGTTCTGTTTATGTGATGGATTACATTTATTGATTTGTGTATGTTGAACCGACCTTGCATCCCAGGGATAAAGCCCACTTGATCATGGTGGATAAGCTTTTAGATGTGCTGCTGGATTTGGTTTGCCAGTATTTTATAGAGGATTTTCGCATTGATGTTCATCAGGGATATTGGTCTAAAATTCTCTTTTTTTTGTTGTGTCTCTGCCAGGCTTTGGTATCAGGATGATGCTGGCCTCATAAAATAAGTTAGGGAGGATTCCCTCTTTTTCTATTGATTGGAATAAAGAAGGAATGGTACCAGCTCCTGTTTGTACCTCTGGTACAATTCAGCTGTCAATCTGTCTGGTCCTGGACTTTCTTTGGTTGGTAAGCTATTAATTATTGCCTCAATTTCAGAGCCAGTTATTGGTCTTTTCAGAGATTCAATTTCTTCCTGGTTTAGTCTTGGGAAGGTGTATGTGTCCAGGAATGTATCCATTTCTTCTAGATTTTCTAGTTTATTTGCATTGAGAAGTTTATAGTATTCTCTGACGGTAGTTTGTATTTCTGTGGGATCGGTGGTGATATCTCCTTATCATTTTTTATTGCCTCCGTTTTATTCTTCTCTCTTTTCTTCTTTATTAGTCTTGCTAGTGGTCTATCTATTTTGTTGATCTTTTCAAAAAACCAGCTCCTGGATTCGTTGATTTTTTGAAGGTTTTTTTGTGTCTTTATCTCCTTCAGTTCTGCTCTGATCTTAGTCATTTCTTGCCTTCAGCTAGCTTTTGAATGTGTTTGCCTTGCTTCTCTAGTTCTTCTACTTGTGATGTTAGGGTGTCAATTTTATATCTTTCCTGCTTTCTCTTGCGGGCATTTAGTGCTATAAATTTCCCTCTACACAATGCTTTAAATGTGTCCCAGGGATTCTGATACTTTGTGTCTTTGTTCTCATTGGTTTCAAAGAACATCTTTATTTCTGCCTTCATTTCATTATTTACCCAGTAGTCATTCAGGAGCAGGTTGTTCA
>NW_012117866.1:143033-143348 GCF_000951035.1 Colobus angolensis palliatus | reverse complement strand
CATTTCATTATTTACCCAGTAGTCATTCAGGAGCAGGTTGTTCAGTTTCCATGTAGTTGTGCAGTTTTGAGTGAGTTTCTTAATCCTGAGTTCTAGTTTGATTGCACTGTGGTCTGAGAGACGGTTTGTTATAATTTCTGTTATTTTACCTTTGCTGAGGAGTGCTTTCCTTCCAACTATGTGGTCAATTTTGGGACAAGTCCGATGTGGTGCTGGGAAAATGTGTATTCTGTTGATTTGGGGTGGAGAGTTCTGTAGATGTCTATTAGGTCCCCTTGGTGCAGAGCTGAGTTCAAGTCCCGAATATCCTTGTTA
>NW_012117866.1:66965-141973 GCF_000951035.1 Colobus angolensis palliatus | reverse complement strand
TAATATCCTGAAGAGTGTTTTCCAACTTGGTTCCATTCTCCCCGTCACTTTCAGGTACACCAATCAAATGTAGATTTGGTCTTTTCACATAGTCCCATATTTCTTGGAGGCTTTGTTCATTTCTTTTTACTCTTTTTTCTCTACACTTCTCTTCTCGCTTCATTTCATTCATTTGATCTTCAATCACTGATACCCTTTCTTCCACTTGATCAAATCAGCTATTGAAGCTTGTGCATGCATCACGTAGTTCTCGTGCCATGGTTTTCAGCTCCATCAGGTCATTTAAGGTCTTCTCTACATTGTTTATTCTAGTTAGCCATTCGTCTAATCTTTTTTCAAGGTTTCTAGCTTCCTTGCGATGGATTCAAACATCCTTCTTTAGGTTGGAGAAGTTTGTTATTACTGACCTTCTGAAGCCTACTTCTGTCACCTCGTCAAAGTCATTCTCCATCCAGCATTGTTCCATTGCTCGTGAGGAGCTGTGATCCTTTGGAGGAGAAAAGGCTGTCTGGATTTTAGAATTTTCAGCTTTTCTGCTCTGGTTTCTCTCCATGTTTGTGGTTTTATCTACCTTTGGTCTTTGATGTTGATGACCTGCAGATGGGGTTTTGGTGTGGATGCCCTTTTGTTGATATTGATACTCTTCCTTTCTTTTTGTTAGTTTTCCTTCTAACAGGTCCCTCAGCTGCAGGTCTGTTGGAGTTTGCTGGAGGTCCACTCCAGACCCTGTTTGCCTGGGTATCACCAGCAGAGGCTGCAGAACAGCAAATATTGCAGAATAGCAAATATTGCTGCCTGATCCTTTCTCTGGAAGCTTCGTCCCAGAGGGCCACCTGCCTGTGTGAGGTGTTAGTCGGCCCCTACTGGGAGGTGACTCCCAGTTAGACTATATGGGGGTCAGGGACCCACTTGAGGAGGCACTCTGTCTGTTTTCAGAGCTCAAACACCTTGCTGGGATAACCACTACTCTCTTCAGCGCTTTCAGACAGGGATGTTTAAGTCTGCAGAAGTTTCTGCTGCCTTTTGTTCAGCTATGCCCTGCCCACAGAGGTGGAATGTGCAGAGGCAACAGGCCTTGCTGAGCTGCGGTGGGCTCTGCCCAGTTTGAGCTTCCCTGGCCACTTTGTTTACCTACTCATGCCTCAACAATGGTGGAAGCCCCTCCCCCAGCCAGACTGCTGTGCTAGCAGTGAGCAAGGCTCTGTGGGCATGGGACCTGCTAAGCCAGGTGCGGGATATAATCTCCTGGTTTGCTGTTTGCTAAGATCACTGGAAAAGTACAGTATTTGGGCAAGGGTGTCCCAAATTTCCTGGTGCAATCTGTCATGGCTTCCCCTGGCTAGGAAAGGAAAATCCCCCAACCCCTTGTGCTTCTTGGGTGAGGTGATGCCCCGCCCTGCTTTGGCTTGCCTTCCATGTGCTGCACCCACTGTCCAACCAGTCGCAATGAGATGAACCAGGTACCTCAGTTGGAAATGCAGAAATCACCCGTTTTCTTCTTCGATCATACTGGGAGCTGCAGACCAGAGCTGTTCCTATTCAGCCATCTTGGAATGGAAGAAAGATACCGATATTTTTAAAGCATGAAAAGGGCAAACAAAATGCATATATAAGATACAATATATGAAGAAAGAAAGAAGAAGAAACATTATTCTCTCTGTTAGTATTATTTTAGGAGGAAATTCTATGCAGATACCTAGTGTAAGGCAGGGTTTTGTGACAAGAGGAATTGTATTTATACAATGTACAATTTACACAAGTAAAAATGGACAATTGTACAACTTCCACAATTCCATTCAACCTATGTATGACAACTAGAGGAATTATTGAGAATGATAAATGTTATGGTGTGGAGTGAAAACTCTGAAGATTTTGTGCCTAAAATATTACCTGGTTTAACGTTTAAAAACTTCTATAAATGCTGTACATATTTATAAATTTTATAAATTATAGTTTATAAGGCTAAAAGTTTATGGCAGAAATAAAGTTTGGGTACCTGCTGTGAGTTGAACTGTGTGATTTCTTTCTTTTTCTTCCTGCAAAAATGATCACCACCAAAACTGTACATGTAAATGTCCTGCAATTTAGTCATTAGAATTCGCTTTGCATTTCATTTTAGTATCTCAAATATAATCCGTAGTGTCATAAAATATGTCAGATTTCAGCCCCCCCCCGTTTGCTATTTTAATTATAAAATAATATTTGGGAATTGGCTTATATATGTGGTCTAATGAACAATGTGGACTGTGAGTAAACTTTTTGATTTTTAAGTTTACCTTGCACTTTATTTGTTAGAAGTTCTGGAATATGCTGTGAGACTCTTCTTCCAGCGTTGAGTCCCAAAGTTCCTTGACAGGTGCAGGCTCTCAATGAAGCCAGCATTAAGCTACTTCCAGGGGAACTGCCTGGTCCACCTCCCAATCTGCTTGGTTCTAACATGGTCAAGGCCATGTGTGCCATGACCTGTACCTACACAATGATTTCTCACACCTGCCTCTCTGATCATCTAAGTCAGCTCTGCTTTCATATCTCACACAAGTGCATTTAACTCAAAGAACTTAAGTTTGACAGCTGGTTGGAAGATTAACTGGAAAATGTAATTTTAGGTTTCTGAGCTGTTCAATCAGGAAGAAAAGTAGAAGACGATCATTAGAAACTTTTAGAGATGAATACATGTTCAAAGAGGCAACTCACGTTTCCAACCACAGGTGGAGGTGCCTTTTGCACCCCATGTTAACATGTCCATCACTAAAGAAGCCAGAAGAAGTTCATGGAAAATCTCAGTAGTAGCTCAGACTAGGGTTTCATGCCATGCTCACTTGACAGCTGCTATTCAGACACATTCTTTATCTCTTCTCAGAAACAAATTATTACAAATGCTGCTGCCTGGCATGTAGATATGGTGGTAGCAAATGACTGTGTTTCATTTGCAAATGACTGTGTTTCATTTTCCTTCCCATTTATTTATTCTCTATCTCAATAAGCAACAATCCCTACAAGCAGTTGACTTTCACGTAACAGTGTCAGCAATACATCTTTACCATCTTGGCAACATTCAGCCTTTGTGTGTCCACACAAGTCTTAGAGGTATTTTTGCTACCTCACTATCTCACAATTCTTTACCCTGGTCTGCTACATTGATGCTGATGGAGCCCGAATCTTAGGATGTAGCAATATTTGAGATGCATGTGTAAGACTGATGCTTGACATAGAATGGGTGATAAAACCTATGTCTTGGTTTGCTAGGGCTGTCATATCAAAATACCACAGACTGGGTAAATTTTAAAAAACTGGAAATTTGCTTTTTCACAGTTCTGGAGTCTGGAAATCCAAGATCAAGGTATGGGCAGCACTGTTTCCTCTTAAGTCCTCTCTCCTGGACTTGTAGACACTGTCTTCTCCCTGTGTTCTCACATGGTTGCCCCTCTGTATTTGTTTGTGTTCTAATCTCCTCTTTTTATAAGGACACCAGTCCTATTGGATTAGGGCACATCCTAACGATCTCGTTTAAGCTTAATTATCTCTTTAAAGGCCCTATATTTAAATACAGTCCCCTTGTGGATAAGGGCTTCAATGTATGAATTTTAGGGAGACCCAAATCAGCCCATAACAGTACATGAAAGATCAGTATTTTAAACCCTCTGTGAAATATCTAGTTATTCACAACCATACAGCATACCCTTCATTTCACCTGTAAGTAAAAATGAACAGAAATACATATTCATACTCTATGGGCTGGCTAGCTTTGCATGGTGCCTAGTGGGAGAAAGGTGCACCATTTGTTTTGTTTACAGAACAAACACCTCTTTTCTTGTAAGCTTTGTCACCCAGCAGATTAACTGTCGCGTGAAGTGCACATAACAGGTCATGGTTCTGATAGGATTAGTGGAAAGCCCCTCTAGGATCATTATAATGAAATCTCTCATGTATCAAGGGAAAGATCATGCCATTTTTGCAAAGTCTTCTCAGTTTGGATAAGAGCTGCCTGCTTTTTACAGGGTCCTGGAAGAAATTGTTCAGCTCACCATCAGAGTCATGTGGTCATGCATCTTGAGGTACACATCAGAAATTAGGTGTTTCCCATCCCAATGAACAAGTGAGCCCACGGACACTCCATTATGAAGGGGAAGTAGCTGTATGAAGTAGGAATCAGACAGGTCTAGTAGATATAAGTTGTTTGAGCAAAATGTTCACGTTTACCAATGTGCCTTCTCTTGCATGTGGCCTTTTCTTGGCCCTATGGAAAGATACCAGTGATCATGTGTTTCTCCAGAGAAACAGAACTAATAGGAGATAGATAATTGGATATATGAATACATGAATAGCTAGCTAGGTGAATGGATGGATGGATGACAGATAGGTGAATAGATGGATAGATGGATGGATGAATGATAGATGAACGAATGGATGGACGGAAAAATGGATGAATAAATAGGCAGACAGATAGACAGATGATGAATAGATAGATAGATAGCAAGATAGATAGGATGTGTTATAATAAGTGTCCCACATGGTTATAGAGGCTTAGAAGTCCCACAACCTGCTGACTGCAAACTGAGAACCAGAAAAGCCTGTAGTGTAATTCAGTCCAAGTCTGAAGACTTGAGAACAAGGGGTGATGATGTCTAAGATCAGGAGAAAATGGATATTCTCGCTTAGAAACAGAGACTGCATTCACCCTTTGCCGTTTTGCTCTAGCTGGACACTCAACAAACTGGATGATGCCTACTGACACTGGTGAGGGTGGATCTTCTTCACCCAGTGTATCAGTCTGCTCTCATGCTGCTATAAGGACATAACCAAAAGTCAGTAATTTATAAAGGAAAGAGGTTTAATTAACTCACAGTTCCACATGACTGGCAAGGCCTTACAATCATGGTGGAAGGCAAACAAGGAGCAAAGTCATGTCTTACGTGGCAGCAGAAAAGAGAGCATGTGTAGAAGAACACCCTTTTATAAAACCATCTGATCTCATGAGACTTATTCCCTATCACAAGAACAGCATGGGAAAGACCCACGCCTCATGATTCAATTACCTCCCACCAGGTCCCTCCCACAACACTTGGAAATTATGGGAGCTACGATTCAAGATGAGATTTGGGTGGGAACACAGTGAACCCATATCACCCAGTCTACTTATTCTAACGCTAATCTCTTCCAGAAACACTCTCAGAGACACACTCACAAATAATGTTTTACCTGCTCTCTGAGCATCCCTTAGGTCAGTCAAGCTGACACATGCAATTAACCATCACATCAGGTAACAAAGAAAAGACATATTCGCACCAGGTTTAGATAGAAAGACATGCTCTACAAGTCATGCTTAAATTATTAGGACAATTTTATTGCTCCAAAACAACGAGACATGAGGAGAGAAAACGATGCTTATTACAGTGTAGCAACAGAATGGATGCTCAGAAGCACAACTGGGTGTTTACTGGACCAAATAAAAACCCAACTGCAACCAGAGAAAAATCACAGATCACATACATAGAAGTAATAATTAGACCAATACCTGGGTTCCCATCAGTAACATGAAGAAGCCATAAAATCCAAATGATGAGGGATTGTCTATCAATATAAATTTCAGAAATTTTAAAGAATATGCTTCAAAATGATGTACCAATAAGTGCATGTTTAAACAAACAAGTCCCAGGGCAGTGTATCCATCATCAAAATTTTATGAGTGGGAGAAAAGAAAGGGAGTAAAATGAAAACAGTACAATATGTGTACTCAGAAAGAAGGAAAGACAGGTAGATAGATGATAGACAGATAGATAGATAGATAGATAGATAGATAGATAGATAATCTATTACGGGGTACCAAAATGCAGAGTTCAAAAGTGGGTAAAAAATATGTGTGAATGTAATAAACTTAATATCCACAGATTATGGTGTTCTGCAATATTGAAGTCTATCTTCTAAAACATGTATGATTCAGAAACATCCTCTCCCATCTCCTTTATCTTTGCATTTATTGGTTCATTTGACCATCATTTTGTACACAGACCAATGCTGGAGTTCCTGTCCTTGAAATGTCTTTCTGACAATTATGAATTAGGGTAGAACCTTTGGATAACCGTATGTTCCAGGTGCCTGGGCCAATTCTGGTGTATTCCTCTTGTTCCAGCATAAGAGTTAATAGTTATTTCTCTCCCACAGGTGTTCTGGTATGTGTAATACATTATAAATTCATTCTGTAGAAAAACCAAAGGATTAACTTTTCAATTCCAAATAGTTGAAATCAAATGCCTTCACTTTATCTGGGACCCATTAAAAACTCGATTCGAGTTTCAGATAAAAACTGTTAGGCCGGCCAGGAACAGTGGCTCATGCCTGTAGTTCTAGCGCTTTGGGAGGCCAAAGTGGGAGAACTGCTTGAGGCCGGGAGTTTGAGACCAGCTTGGACAACTGCATTAGTCCATTCTCATGCTGCTAATAAAGACATATCCGAGACTGGGTAATGTACAAAGGAAAGAGGTTGAATTGACTCTCAGTTCCACATGGCTGAGGAGGCCTCAGGAAACTTACAATCATGGTGTAAGGGAAGGCAAACACGTACTTCTTCACATGGCGGCAGCAAAAAGAAGTCCAGAGCAAAAGGGGGAAAAGCCCCTTATAAAACCATCAGATCTTGTGAGAACTCACTATCACAAGAAGAATATGAGGGTAACAGCCCCTGTGATTAAATTACCTCCCACTGGATCCCTCCTAGGACACGGGATTACGGAAACTACAATTCAAGATGAGATTTGGGTGGGGACACAGCCAAACCATATCAGCAACGAAGCAAGACCCCTTCTCTACAAAAATACAAAAATTAGCTGGCTGTGGTGGTACATGTCTGTAGTCTGAGCTATTCAGGAGGAAGCTGAGGTGGAAGGATCACTTGATCCCAGGAGACAGAGGTTGCAGTGAGCCAAGATCACACCACTGCACTCCAGCCTGGGCGACAGAGCAAGATCCTCTCTCAAAAACTAAAAAAATTAAAACATCTACTAGGCAGACTACACTCCCTCTTAATGTTGCCTGTATGTCATGCACACACACACACACACACACACACATGCACACACACACACATATTTTTTCTCCCACCAAAGACTCTCACCATTATCAGTACTGAATAAAGAAATAGACTATAAACAAGAGGCCCTTCATGATTTGATTGTACTAATATAGGCCTATCTTTTGACCAAAAACTAGCTGTCATCCCCTAGACAAAAGAATCTTAGTTGTTTGAGTTGGACTGCAAACTATCTCCAAGTTCCATACGTCCTTTTCAGTGTAAGAAATACATCATTATCTTCCCTTCACAAATTGAGATAATATATTCCAAATATTTTTAAGGAAGGAAAGTGTTTTTAGTTTTTTTACCCTTTTTGTTAGAGGGAAATTGAGTCAAAACAGGAGGCAGCAATGTGAAATGATTTGTCTGAAAGAGGGTTTAATAAAACATGCTGCATTAGTAACAGCAATAGCTGTGAAAGCCTTTTTGAGTAATTCTTGACAATTTAATACCACAAAGTCCAGCTCCTCTTTCTTTGCTGCAGAGCTTTTTAAAGTCAGACATGAATCAGAGGCCTAGAAGCAATAATACCAATTAGTGAAGTCCTGTGACATGTTTTATTATTCTGCTTGGAAAAGAAAAGGGACCCTGGAAATAGAAACTGGCGAGGGGAACATTCATCAGTGCTCAGCTAGTATTACTCACCGGATTACGCACATAATTTTCTTTACAGGTTTTACATAATAGCCTCGTTTTGAGCAAAATTATGAACGGACCAGAAAAAATGTTAACCACCCAAAACAAGAAAAAAGAAAAAGAAAGCTGAACACAGTATTAACGGCAACAACTTGAATTAATTTCTGAGTTTGGGGTTGTAACCTTGTAGCTCTCAGACAACGTTGCTAGTTGGCACAGGGTTTACAGTCTGGGATTAATTTATAATATATCAAAGTTGCATGAGTCTCTATTGATATATAGAACTGGTGCCCACGGTTTCTGCCCACTTTTACCAGACTCAGTGTCCCTAGAAGAGCAATTTATGTGTGCTTAATTAACTTTATAGGAAAAGCCTCGATTTTTTTCCTACTCAATATGTTCTTATAATTAGACACTACAACAATTTATTTTTCCCCTCTAAAGTAATCGTTTTTTTTAAAGCCAGATAATAAAATCTGAATAAAATTTGTGGTTGGGGAATCTAAAAAACCAACACTCCCTCTTTTAAAATTATGCATTAGTTTCTTTTACAATAATGGGCTGTAAACATTGTAAACTCATTTCTAGAATGTTTGCCCATTTGTTGGAAATTTATTGGATAATATATTCCATTTCGCAGGATACAAAGATAATTTTCCCTTTAACTCACAACAATTTATTCTCAGATCTCTATTTTGGTTTTACATAGATTTGTTTTAAGTTTAAAATTCATTCGGTTAAAGCAATGACAGCATCTTATTTTTAGCAGAAAGAATAACATTTATCCAAAAAATTTTATAAAATATAAAAATAACATTTATTTCATTGAGTGAAGAATCTTTTTTATATTTTAAGACATATCTTAAGTGCCAAATTTCTTGGAATCTGAAAAAATTTAGTATTTGTACATTAAAATCACATTATGTAAAAATTTTATGTCTAACAAAACCACTTAATCACTCTTTCACACTAAATAACATATAGAAGGATTTTTAACCTCGCAAGTATGTGATAAAATAAGGGTACCTATCCTGTAAACGAACTAAGATGAGTTATTTTGACTCCAAGGAAATTAGGTGCTTTCAAACAAATCTAATTATTTGTTGGAGATAAATGAACATGACACCAAAAAAAAAAAAAGTTCAATTTTCTGATCTCCCTTGTCATTTTGTGTCATGCGTTTAATGAGAAGAGCTGATAGATGTCAAATTTCCTGGATGCTTGTAAGACTGAATATTACAGTGATATTTTTTAACTTAAAGTATTCTAGGAAATGAATTCAGGTCACAAAGATTCTATTGTATTTGCCATTTGTAGTAATAGAGGCCGATACTATATGTGAATTGAAATTCTGCTCATTTTGTTAACCTGCATAGGTAATAATAATAATTGTTGTTTATATATAATACAATTAATAATATAATTGTTATACAAATATATAATTGTATTATATAAATATATATTATACAATGACAAATAATATCATTATAATAATGTAAATATTATATTATATAAGTATTTTTAATATTATATACGTAATAATATACCAATACTATATACTTGCACATGATGATGATAATTATTATAGCAACAGCAAATATTTCTACAGCATTTATCTTACACCAGTCTACTCAAAATACGCTATATGAATTAGCACTTTTAATCTTCACTACAAATGTATAAGGTGAAGGAAAGTATAGTTCCAACTTAAAGATAAGAAAACCTAGACACAGAGAGGTAGATAAACAGATGGAGATACAGACCTTTATCATGTAGAGAGATTTGATATCATAATTGAATTCCTTTTCATGGTTAATAAACAGTCGCTATGTCATGATTTACATCCATACATCCATGAAAAATGCAAGCAATTATCATTTCCTCTTTGACCAAGAAGAAAATTCCTGCAGTTGAGTTGTTCAATTAGCATACTGTATTGATTGAACTGCAGAAAGAATAGCACAGTCATGCTATCATAAGATTATCTTGTGGGTGTAACTTTTTCACCTGCATCTCACTTTATCATTAATTACCTAAAATGCAGCCACTGTAAGCATTCATTTCATTATGTTTCCCAAATCAGAAGAATATCCACTTATGAGAATTGTGCAAACAGAGTACAAAGATCACAAAACGATGTGATCTGTGTGGCTGTTTGAAGATCCTACTGGTGCCACTTTTGTGAATGATGGCTTTCCCAACTTATTCCTTGATAAACTTTTGGTTTAACAGTTTGACATAACCTATTTGTTGTAGCCATAACTCGGTACATGATTAAGTGTGAATTTTTAATTTGGTAGTTATGGTAGAAATGGTGTTAAGATATTGAAATACAATGTCAATGCAAGTCAGAAACTTAGTCAACCTGCAATCTATTTCTTATCCCCTAATTTTACAGAGCATGCTCATTCCTTCTTCCTGTTATTCCCAATCAACTACATGCTATGTAAAGGAAAGTCTTTCTTTCTAAGAAAGAAGCAAATATCTGTTTTCATTGTTTACAGGTTATATGAATTGTTTCTAATTTGGACATTAGACTTTGCAATGGAGAAATGATAGAAAAGAAATAATTTTGAAGATGGGTTGACCAAAAAGAGGAATAAAATAGATTCAAATTTTAGTTTGTTCTTAGGCAGGAACAACCAATCAAGAGATACGACTGTGCCCATATTATGCTGTAGCATAATATTGATATAATTGTGGCTTGACTTTTAATGGTAAAAGGGGACAGACACAAAAGCAATATGGCTATTAAGGGACCTGGATAGTAGGTGGGGCAAACAAGGAAAAAAAAATATAGATTCAATGCAGGCCAGTGTCCATCTAGCCACTATAGCCAAGATGGCACACAGCACATGAGAAAGGAAATCCCAGCCATCATACCAGGCATAGAAGTTGAGGCAGAAGAAGAAAACACGAAAAGGAATCTCTGGAATATGCCCCCTGCTTCCAAGGCAGAAGCAACAACAGCACAATATGGTTGATTTCCCAATGAGAATGAATCAATTTGTTGCTTGAGTTTTAACCATACTTCCTCATGTAGGTAGCTGACTAAAAATATGCTTGATTTTCTCCAAAACTAAACAAGTATTTGGCAAGGATGAATTGAAAGATAGATAGATTCGACAGATGGATAGATAGCTAGATAGACAGATGAGATAGATAGATGAGATCGGTGGATAGACTGACATAATAGATAGATTAGATAGATAGATGAGTTAGAGAGAGAGAGAGAGTGATGAGGCAGATTAGACAGATGAGATAGAGAGACAGACAGGTAGGTAGATAGATGCATTGACAGATAAATAGATAGATGGATGACAGATAGATAGACAGATGGATGATAGATGGGTATATAGATGATAGATGATGGATGGGTGATAGGTAGGTAGGTAGATAGATAGATAGATAGATAGGCAGATGGATGACAGATGGGTATATAGATGATAGATGATGGATGGGTGATAGGTAGGTAGATAGATGATAGATAGATGATAGACACATACATACATAGATATGATGGGTGAATGGATAGATAGCATAGATGGATGCATGGATAGGCAGACTGATGATAGGTAGATGGTAGATACGATTGACAGATATGATAGATGAGTAAATAAATAGATAGGATGGAGGGATATATAGTTTGATTTATATGTGTACTTACACATCATATAAAATGAATGTCTCCAACAAAGAATCATTTATCTTTTCATAGTTCATTTAACAAAAAAGCCAATGATTATGGTACAGGTTGAAAAGTTGGTTTGTGGCTACAACAACCTAAATATTAATCTAATACCACTCAGGTGGTTTATCTCTGTAAAAAAGTCCTAACTCAATAAAGATGCAGAGAACCCATGGTCCAATGATCAACCACAGAGAAAGAGGGCTTTTATATTCAAATTAGATAGATGGATAGATAGATAGATAGATAGATAGATAGATAGATAGATAGATAGATAGATATGGTGGTTCACGCCAGTAATCCCAGCATTTTGGGAGGCCGAGACAGGTGGATCACCTGAGGTCAGGAGTTCGAGGCCATCCTGGTCAACATGGTGAAATCCTGTCTCTACTAAAAGTACGAAAAGTAGCCAGGTGTGGTGGCGGGCGGGTGCCTGTAATCCCAGCTACTTGGGAGGCTGAGGCATGAGAATTGCTTGAACCCAAGGGGGAGGTTGCAGTGAGCTGAGATGGTGCCACTGCACTCCAGCCTGAGCAACAGAGTGAGCCTGTGTCTCAAAAAAAACAACAACAACAACAACAACAACAAAAAACTACATACATGGATAGATAGAAAGATGATAGATTTTTAAATAAATATAATGTAACTTAAAATTTGACTTTTCGTTAATCCATAAAACTCTGTTACGCCTTTTTTTTAAAGAAGGGTATTTGCCAAAAGCTTTCTACATACTGAGATGTTTAATAAAAACTTTCATATTGTGATATGACATATGAAAAAGTAGGATAAGTATTGATGACTCTTTAGAGAGGGTCACCTGAGCTCCAGGTGCTACTCAGCAGCTAGGGGAAAAACAAAACAATCATGATGTGATGGGTGACCTCAACTGTCATAATCCGATGAGCATCAACACCAAAAACAAAGTGAGATACAAAAACATCCCCTATTCAAATAATTCAGATTATGAATCTGGAATGACTCTGTCCCAGATCTTAGGAAAATTATGTTTGTATGTATCTTTCATCAGAGATGCTACAGATAGAATAATTTCATAACCTTCAGGTCAAACATTTTTATTCACTGAAATAAGCGAAAAGAACTTATTAATGGCATTTTAATTTTAATTTTGCTTAATTTGCTCATAAATATAAATGAATTAACTCTAAGTAATTACATAAAATATGAATGTGTATGATGACGGAAATTAAAATGAAGCGCTTGTCAGAGTTTAAAAGTCATAGAATTACACTTAAATGAAATTGCCCTCGAGAGGTTTTTTGTTGTTCTTCACAAGTAGTAATGATTGCCTGTCACTAAGATGTTGAATTTGTCTAATATAATACACAATTTTATTTATAATTAAAAAATTATTGTTTGTTTATCAGAGAGGTTCAAATTATAAATTAAGTTTAGTTTTGAAGCTGGTTACATTGTAGGCCCAGTGTGCTGTTTGAAGTTCTTTTTGAGCCATGGCCTTGACTAGAGGAATATCACTTATCTTTCAAATCGGATTGAATTTTAAACTCTGTCTAGAAAGCTTTCAATTTTGTATTTATATTTGGATAAAATTTCCATGATAGAAAGTATCTAAACAGATATATGCCTATACCTGTAGCATAGATAGATAGATACATAGATAGGAATTGGTATAGGAGCTATATAGTACAAATAGTGTTATTTTTTCATATATTAGTGAGAATTTGATATGTGTATATTGTATGCTTTTATCAATTTTTTAGATATATACAAGGAAACTTGGAGAAATAAAGTATTAAGGTGAAACAGAAGTTATTGAGAGGTTTTTGTTTGTTTAAAACATACCTGTTCAATATTTTGGAGTTTCTTTAGTATTTATTTCTTCATTGAAATAATTCTCCTCACATATTGCCATAAATGAACAAATGTCAATTTATTGATTCAACGAGTTTAATTCACATAATGTTAAAACTGATTTTAGGATTAATGACCATTTAAGAGCATATTTCCTGGAATTAGAAGTGAAAGTTACAATGCATGGTTTCTATGATAACAGTTATTTTAAAAAAACAAGTTAAATTTTTAAAATAGAATGACAGTAACCCTAAGTTGTTTCCCAAACTATCATAATACCTTTAGCAAAGCTAGAGGGGGACAAAAAGAAATGTCTTTTCCCGTTCTGTAAGAATAAAAGAAGAAATTAAAATACGATTTGTTACATCATAAAATATTATTCTACTTTGATCCAATTCTCATCTCTAAATAGATTTTTGGTATTTTATACTTCCTACTAACAAAAGTAAATTTCCAGCTCCCCAAACAACTTATTCTGAGTGGTTTTCTTTTATTAAACACACAAACATTATTTTATTCTTAAGAAACAAAGGACTTATTCAAAAATTTGTTAATGTAATAATTATACTTTAAATATGAATATGTATTACAGAAAATAAGTAATTATTACATACTGGTAATGATTTGTTTTTCTAAGACCACCAGAGCATGCACAAAAAGAACCAGCGAGTAGGCAAGGGTAGGAGCAAAACTGCAAGTTTAGTTTTGGTAACCTAAGGTGTGGGGAAGAGGCCGGCAGAGTCCCCCGGTGGGGCTCTCGGAGGGAGTTCCTCCAACCCCCACATCCCGACGGGAGTGGGGCTGGAGGAAGGCCTGTGGGACCCTGGCCGAGCGCGGCTTTTCTAGGAGTGGGAGGGCAATAGGCGGGGCACGGGCGTGTCGGGGGGCGTTCCGCAGGTGCGACCAGGTAAATCTTGGTCTCTTCGAATTGACGTCACCTGGCGCATGCCCGGTTGGTCTGCACCGTCCCTGGGCGCTGGCTGCATTTTCGCGCGCGCGGGAAAAGCTGGTGAAGAAGAACCCGGAAGTGCGCCACCCTGCCTCTGTTCGTCCAAACAGGTAACTAACAACTTGGTCAATTAAATAAAATTTAATTATTGATAATTCTTAAATTATTAAAGAAGTATGTGTATTAACTATATTTATGTTGTATCAAGGAGGCACTATTATTAATTGTAATACAACTTAACACAGAAGAATATTTTTTCACAAAGCACCTTGTTGCCACGGAATAAAACACACATAAACACCATAATGTGGATATACTGTACTTATGGATTGTGTTCTTAATGCTTATTGTGTTCTTAATGCTTATTGATTGTGTTCTTAATGCTATGTGTTTTGTCAAATTCTTCGTTCACTATTTTGAACAGAAATTTGAATTAATAAGTGTACCAGTGCTTGTTTTAGGAGTTACTTAGATTTTAATTTTTTTCTTTTTTTAGGGGACAGGGTCTCACTCTGTCACCCAGGCTGGAGTGCTGTGGCGTAATCTCGGCTCACTGCAACCTCCGCTTCCCAGGTTCAAGCAATTCTCCTGCTTCAGCCTCCTGAGTGGCGGGGATTACAGGTACGTGCCACCGTGCCCGGCTAATTTTTTTAAAAAATTTTTAGTAGAGACGGGGTTTCTCCATGTTGGCCAGGCTGGTCTCGAACTCCTGACCTCAGGTGATCCGTCCGCCTCTGCCTCCCAAAGTGCTGGGATTACAAGCGTGAGCCACAGTGCCCAGCCTAGTTTTTAAATTTTGAACAAACAAAAATAACAATATTTTATGGAATTCAAAACAGTAAGTATACCAGTATTTGTTATCAAAGTTATTTGATTTTGGAAGTTGAACTGTAATTCGAATTAATAAGTTAAACAGTGTTATTTGATATTAGAACCCACAGGTAAACTATTGTCATTTGAAAATTTGAAAAAGTGAATTACTGTTATTTTGAATTTTAATTAATAATTGACAAAGTACCTATTAAGAGAGATATTTGAGCATTGAAATTTGGTGTGAGATATGAGCTCATAAGTATATAAATGTTATTTGGAATTGGGGTTAATATATGTATCAGACCTTGCTACGATCTTATTTTGTGGTGTTCATTTTACTTCAGAATTCAAATAGTAAATATACTACTGTTATTTGGAATTGGAATTGGATTCAACTTGAATTTAAATCAGTATGTATATCAGTGTGATTGAGAATTTGAGTCAGTAAGTGCACAATTGTGAGTTATCTGCTTTATTTGGATTATGAAATTTAAAAATATATTTGAGCTAATAATTTACCAATGCTATTTCCATTTGGAACTAATAATAAGTGTGCTTACTGGAACTTATTGGTGTTACTGGGATTTGAAAATTTCCATTGGAAATTCCAGAGTGTTAATTTGAAATTTTAAATATATCTTATAATTGAATAAATATATTAGTGTTATTTATAATTAACGTGAATAGGTATACCAGGATTGTGAATTGGGGTTATTGGACTTTGAGATATAAATTAAAATTTCAAGTAAAGGCATATGTGTTATTTAGAATTTTAAATAAAACATACATCAGGTAGTGCTTGCTATGAAATTTATTTGGATTTTAAAATTGTCTTTGGAATTGGAACTTATAAGTAAACAAATGGTATCTTGAATATGAGCTAATAACTGTATCAATGTATTTTGTTTTGTCTTTTAATCTTTCACTTTAGGGAATTTAGAGTTTGAATACATAAATATAGCATACTTACATATAATTTTAACTGATCAGTATTACATTTTCACAAACATGTTTTATCAGAATCAGTTATTTCGGTACGTCTCTGTTATTTTGAATTCGATCTAACGTGTAAGCTAGTGTTATTTGGAATTTGAATAGAGAAGTGGAATAATGCTAGTTATTGAGAAATGTATATATACTGCAATTTTAATTGAAATTTGGTAATTACACTAGTGTTATTTGTGCACTGAGTCTAAAAAGTTTACCTGTCCTTATTAATGGGTGTTTTTAGATTTGGGGATTTTAAGTGGATTTTGAGTTGTTAAGACTACCAGTGTTATAAAAATTTCAACCACAAAGTGCATCAGTACCTGTTCAAAGACTTTAGGAATTTAGAATTTTACATGAAAATTAAACTAATAATTAGAATATATATGAATAAGCACATAAGTGACATTCTAAATATGATCTTTAACAAAATCACCTCTGCTATTATCCACATTTTAAATTTGAAATGTTTAATTGAAATTTGAGCTGGTAATTCAACGAGGAATATTTGGAATTAGAGTAAGTTTACCATTTGTTAAAACACTGTTAGTTGGATTTTGAATAGTGAATTGAAACTCAAAATAATAAGACCTACAATTTCATGAAAAATTTGAATCAATAATTATTCCATGCTTGGAATCAGAGTTATTCAAATATTGAAACTGGAATTGAAATATGAACTATGTAAGCACACCAATGTTAACTAGAATTTTAACCTAAAATTTCACCCATGCTTGTAGTCTGATCCATTTACACTTTAGATTTGAAATGAAATTACAATTAATAACTGCATCTGAGTTTGGTATCAAAGTTACTTACTTATCAGCAAGAGACCTGATAAAGACATCAGTGTTATTTAAAATTAAAGTAATAAGTACATCAAAGTATGCTATTAGTTTTATTTGCATTTTGGAATTTGAATTAGGATATAGGTTAATAAGTAATCAATCTCATTCTGAATTTGAACTTCTAGGAATGCTATGACTTATTAGAATGTGCATGTGTTTGCATGTGTTATTTAAAATTTGAACCAATAATGACATCTGTACTTGTTATGAAGATATCAGATACTGGAATTGGAATATGGAATATTAAGTATATTCATGTCATTTGGAATTTTGACAGAAGGTCACCAGTGGTTTTGAATTTTTACCATGGTTGAATTTTGGTATATTAGTCAAAATTTGAACTCATAATTCCAATAGTATTGTTGGCAATTCTTATCAATAAGTGCATCAGATCTATTTGGGTTTGGAAGTTTAATTTTGAATTAAGATGACCTCGGGTGTTACTTGCAATTTGAAGGAATATGAACACTAGTGATTGTTATAGGAGGTATTAAATACAGGAAATGAAAATCAAGTATGAACATAGCTATAAATCAGTATTTTGTTGTTGTTGTTTATGTTATAGTTTTTTTTTTCTTTTTCTAACATAGTTGTCCATTATGTTCCCTGGATTGACTTGGTACTCAACTATTCCCTGGAATGATTCAGTACTCCACTGCTTTCCCTGACTGATTGGTCACGTGGTCTTTTTCCTGGATTAACTCAGGCATTGGCTATGTTCCCTGGATTGACTCAGTGCTCAACTCTTTCCCCTGGACTGACTTGGTGCTCAATTCTTTCCCCTAGACTGACTTGGTATGTGACTCTCTTCTTGCCTGCATTGGCTTGGCCATCAACTGTGTTCCCTGGATTGACTCAGTACTCGATGCTTTTCCCTGGACTGACTTGAAGGCATTGTTCACTCAGCATATTTTTAACAGAATTACATATATTCTGTGTATCAATAGTTTGTGCCTCTTCATTCTCAGTGTATGAAAACAGCAACGTTTGTTTTTCCCTGGACTGACTCAGTAGTTAACTGTGTTCCCTACACTGATTCCTTTGCAACTGTGTGCCATAACATGGCTCAACTGTTTTCCCTGGACTGATTTAGTCATCCACTGTTTTTCCTATACTAACTCAATAATCAGTTGTGTTCTCTGGATTGATTTGGTACTTGACTGATTTCCCTGTAATGATTTAGTACTCAACTGTTTTCCCTGGATTGATTGGTCATCAACTTTTTTTCCTGGATTAATTTGGTCACTGACTGTGTCTCCAGGATTGAATCAGGGCTTGATTCTTTCCCCTGGACTGACTCAATGCTCAACACTTTTCCCTGGAATGATTTGGTCGTAGTTAGCTGTGTTCCCTGGATTAACTTGGTCATTGACCATGTTCCCTGGATTGACTTGGTACTCAACTCATTTCCCTAGACTGACTCAGCAATTAGCTATGTGCCCTAAAATGACTCAGTTATTGACTGTGTTCTCTGGATTGACTTGGTACTCAACTGTTTCCCTGGGATGATTGGTCATTGACTCTTTTTCCTGGAATAACTCGGTCATTGACTGTGTTCCGTGGATTGATTTGGTACTCAACTCATTTCCCTGGACTGACAGTATTCAACCCATTTCGCTGGACTGACTCAGCAATTAACTGAGTGCCCTGGAATGACTCGGTCATCAACTGTGTTCCCTGGATTGATTTGGTACTCAACTCATTTTAATGGACTGAGTTGGTACTCAACTCATTCCCCTGGACTGACTCCCTACTCAACTCATTTCCCTGGACTGACTCAGTACTCAACTCATTTCCCTGGACTGACTTGGTATTCAACCCATTTCCCTGGACTGACTCAGCAATTAACTGAGTGCCCTGGAATGACTTGGTCACCAACTGGGTTTCCTAAATTGACTTGGTACTCAACTCATTTCAATGGACTGACTCAGTACTCAACTAATTTCCCTGGACTGAGTCCCTGCTCAACTCATTTCCCTGGACTGACTTGCAAGTTAACCATGTGCCAGGAAATAACTAAGTGGTCACCTGTGTTCCCTGAACTGTTTGGTAATCGACTCTGTAACCTGGATTGACTCAGCCATGGACTGTGTTTCCCAGACTATGGGCATTGCGTCCCTGCTTCTCATTCCCCCTCATCACCTCTTTTCCTCGGAGTGACTCAGGCATTCACTATTTTCCACGCTGAGGGCATCTTCATGCCATCCTGTCATTAATGCTTTCCTGGACTGATTTGGTCATACAGTCTGAACTCTGGAATGACTCATGATCACTATTTTTTCTGGTGTGGCTTCATCACTGCCTTTTTTTAATGAACTAAGGAGATCACACCCTGCCACCTCATCAACTATTTCCCTTGTTGTGGCTTGGTCAGAGGCTGTGTTTCCTGGGTTGAGGAAATTTCCTTGTCTTTTCGTCATCAATGTTTTCCCTGGAGTGACTCTGTTATCGCTTCTTTTCCCTGAACTGATGCGGTAATCAGCTCTTTTCCCTGGAATCACTTGGTCATCAATTGCTTTCCCTGGACTGACTTGGTTATTGACTATGTTCCCTGGAGTGACTCAGTCATTGATTGCTTTTCCTGGACTGCCCTCTCTTCACTATCTCAGTTATCTTAGAAGGGAGATTGCTGGGAATAAAAATCTGTTGTTATTTTCATAAATACATACACAAATATATTTATATACACATATCCATATACACATGTGTATCTAAGCCTCCTTCTGGAAGAATTACTGCAGTTTCAGCCCACCTGAGAATGCATAACAATTGCCTCCCACAGTTCACGTGGGGCATTTTTTCATTTTTTTCCTGCTGATGTGCTAGGGGAAGAATGGTGTCTGTGTTTCCTGTTGTGCTCATTTTTACAATCAGTTTATTTGGACTTGTTCTTCATGAATGTTTTTAATTTTTTTCCTTCCATTTTCAATTTTTTAAAATGTGTTAACATTAGCTCTTTATGAGGCTACTCATACAATTCTCTACTGGGAACAGTTCCTGAGAAATGCATCCTTAGGTCATTTGGTCCTTCTGCAATCATCTTAAAGTGCACGTACCCAAATTCAGAAGGCACAGCTCACTGCACACCTGGGCTGTATGGTGTAGCCTGTTGCTCCTGGGCTATGCACCTGTGCAGCCTGTGACCCCAATGAATGCTGTAGGCAACTGTGACACACGTTACACATGGTATTTGTGTACCTAAACATCCACACTTAGGTAGGGTATACTACAAATACGGTATTATAATCTCTTGGGACCACCACCAAATATGTGGTCTGTCATTGACTGAAATATTGTTATGTGGTCCGAGTCTATATTTCTCATGACAGTTTTTAATTGCATTTTTTGCCCAGCAAATTTTTAGAAAATTATATAATCAAATTTTATGTATTTGATTGCATTTGGATTTTGAGTGATACTTAGCAGCCCTTTCCCCAGACTCAGATTATAGAAGAATAAATTCATTTTTCTTCTAGTACTTATATGGCTGTATGTATGTAGGTATGCGTGCACCTAAACATGTGTATGTCCATGTATGTTTAGATACTTGACTCATTTGGAGTTTATTCCTGTGTACAAATAAAGTATGGATTTAAATTTATCATTTTCCAGGTTGTCCCAGCAATATTTACTTAAGAATCTATCATGCCACACACTTTGGTGTGCACTCGTAGTCCCAGCTATTTAGGAGGCTGAGGCTGAGACAGCGGAATGGCTTGAGCCAAGGAGTTCAAGACCCATTGAAGCAACATACTGAGACCCCGTCTCTCAATTAAAAATAAACATAATAAAGTAGCCAGGTGTAGTGGTGCATACCTATAGTCCTATCTACTCGGGAGACTGAGGCAGAAGAATTGCTTACGCCTGGAGGCCAAGGCTCCAGTGAGCCAGGATTGAGCTACTGTACTCCAGCCTGGGCAACACAGTAAGACCCTGTCTCAAAAAAAAAAAATCCATTATTGCCCGATGGTTTGAGATACCACCTTTATTATATACTAAACTTCCTTCTGTACCTCTACCTGTTTCTAGATGTTCTCTTACATTCCTCTAGTCTTTCTGTCTTCTCATGCACCTGTAACAGATTATTTTCATTATGGATGCTTAATAATGTTTAAAATCTGAAAGGGATTGACCCTACCAAGGATTTTTCTGGCTATTCTTGCCCACTAGTTATTCCACATGAACTTCCATGTCAACTAATCTTACTCCATAAGACAATTTATAACTTTCAAAAATTGTGATAACATTAATTTTTATAAATTCTCCCACTTAGAATAGTCCTCTTTATGTTATTGAGACATCCCATTCAAGGATGTTTTTTTTTTGTTTAATCTACTTTATTTTTATTTCAGGAGATTTTAAAGGTTTTTAAAATTATACATTTGCACTTTTTTTTTTTTTTTTTTTTTTTGAGGCAGAATCTCCCTCTGTTGCCCAGGCTGGAGTGCAGTGGTGGGATCTCGGTTCACTGCAAGCTCTGCCTCCTGAGTTCACGCCATTCTCCTGCCTCAGCCTCCTGAGTAGCTGGGATTACAGGCACCTGCCACCATGCCCAGCTAACTTTTTGTATTTTTAGTAGAGACGGGGTATCACTGTATTAGCCAGGAGGGTCTTGATCTCCTGACCTGGTGATCCACCTGCCTCAGCCTCTCAAAGTGCTGGGATTACAGGCGTGAGCCACCATGCCCGGCCTGCACTTTTTAAAAATGTTTATTTCTAAGTGGTATTTCTTCCTCTTGCCATAATTGTTCATAGAGTTTTCTCTAATATTGAATACTCTATAAACTTTTGTTTTGGGGGTATACTAATGACTTCTGCATACTATTTTTATTGCTAATTTACTGAAATATTTTACTTTGTGAATTAGTTTCATCATTAATTATCTAAAGTTTTCCAGGTATCATATGAAAAATAATAAGAATGATTTTTTCTAGTCCTTATGCCTCTAATTGGTTTATTTATTTTTCTTGCTTAGAAAAATACCTTTAGCATCACATTGAATAGCAATGGAGATATTTTGCATTCTTTCTTTAACTTTTATTTTAAGTTCAGGGGCACATGTGCAGGTTTGTTACATAAGTACACATGTTTCATGGGGTTTTGTTGTATAGATTATTTCATCACCCAGGTAGTAAGCCTAGTACCAGTTAGTTATTTTTCCTGATCCTCCCCTTCCTACCACCCTCCACCCTCTGATAGGCCCCACTGTCTGTTGTTCCCCTCTTTGTGTCCACGTGTTTTCATCATTTAGCTCCCACGTATAAGTAAGAACATGCAGTATTTGGTTTTCTGTTCCTGCATTAGTTTGCTAAGGATAATGGCCTCCAGCTCCATCCGTGTTCATACAAATGACATGATCTCATTCTTTTTTGTAGCTGCATAGAATTCCATGGTGTATATGTACCACATTTTCATCATCCAGACTATCAGTGAAGGGCATTTGGGTTGATTCCATGTCTCTGCTATTGTGAATAGTGCTGCAGCAAACATGCACATGCATGTTTCTTTATAATAGAACTATTTATATACCTTTGGGTATATACCTAGCAATGGAATTCCTTGGGCAAATGATATTTCTGCCTTTAGGTCTGTGAGGAATCGCCACACTGTCTTCCACAATGGTTGAAGTAATTAACACTCCCATCAACAGTGTATAAGCATTCCTTTTTCTCCACAACCTCACCAACATGTGTCCTTTTTTTGATTTTTTAGTAATACCCATTCTGACTGGTGTGAGATGGTCTCTCATTGTGGTTCTGATTTGCATTTCTCTATTGATCAGTGATGTTTAGCTTTTTTTCGTATGATTGTTGGCTGCATGTATGGCTTCTTTTGAAAAGTGTCTGTTTGGAGAAATAAAGTCCTTTACAGACAAACAAATGCTGAGGGATTTTGTCACCATCAGGCCTACCTTACAAGATCTCCTGAAGGAAGGACTAAATATGGAAATGAAAAATGCCCCAATTAAAAGACACAGACTGGCAAGTTGGATAAAGAGTCAATACCCATCTGTGTGCTGTATTCAGGAGACCCATCTCATGTGCAGAGACACACATAGGCTCAAAATAAAGGGATGGAAGAAGATTTACCAAGCAAATGGAAAGCAAGAAAAAGCAGGGGGTGCAATCCTAGTCTCTGATTAAACAGGCATTAAACCAACAAAGATCAAAAAAGACAAAGAAGGGCATTACATTATGGTAAAGGGATCAATGCAACAAGAAGAGCTAACTATCCTAAATATATATGCACCCAATACAGGAGCAACCAGATTCATAAAGCAAGTTCTTAGAGATGTACAAAGAGACTTAGACTCCCACACAATAATAGTGGGAGACTTTGACACCCCACTGTTAGTATTAGACAGATTAACGAGACAGAAAATTAACAAGGATATTCAGGCTAGACATCTACAGAACCCTCCACCCCAAATCAATGGATAAACATCGATGTGAAAATCCTCAATAAAATACTGGCAAACTGAATCCAGCAGCACATCAAAAAGCTTATCCACCACGATCAAGTCAGCTTCATCCCTCGGATGCAAGGCTGGTTCAACATATGCAAATCAATAAGCATAATCCATCATATAAATAGAACCAATGACAAAAACCACATGATTATCTCAATAGATGCAGAAAAGGCTTTCAATAAAATTCAACAGCCCTTCATGCTAAAAACACTCAATAAACTATGTATTGATGGACTGTATCTCAAAATAATAAGAGCTACTTATGACAATGATCCAAAGCACAATATTCAAGACACTGTCCTGGAGAGAATGCTTTGCAGGATATTTGCCCACAAAACTAATAACACATGTCCCCAAACTGTAGTGAATAGATCAGTTGGAGGCGAGCTACCATTGAGAACATACTTTTTTCACTGGATAAGTAGACTATTCCTACTAGAGTAAATTTTAAAAAGCTGAAAGTGCATTCTGATAAGTATCTGGAAATTTTCTCATACTGTTAGGCACCGAAGTTATTTCCCATTAATTTCCAGCTTTCTGGAATGAATCTGTAAACAACACAGTTACTCTAAAAATAGATTTTTAAAGGACAGGAACAGTTTTGTCTTAATGTTCTTGCCTCCTGAAAAGCAAAGTGTTTATAGATAGATTGGTTTATTTAACATATTTTTAAAAACAAAGGAACAATTACTCATGTCTTAAAAGGCAGATTATACATCAAGCTTATGACTGTTGTGATTTTAAACCTTATCAACATCGAACTTTCTTCTCATCCTAAGAATCCATAGTGCTTCCAAAACAGGAAATATCATTAACAAAATGAAACATATTGAATCATTTTCTGCAGCAAATATAATGCTGTTAGAATATGGAAATTATTAAATGTAACTGAAAGCATCTGGAGTCAAATTTAAGTACAGAGAATCTATCCTCTCTCTGTCTTTATCCTCTGTTGTTTATTTTATTTTAATTGGTTATTGTATTTGTTTAATAACGTCTAATATGTGCCAAATAGGGAGTTATACAACAGGAAATTTAAAGTGGATAAGACATGCTACCTGCCAGAAATGAGCTAATAATCTACCAGGGGGTTAAAAACACGGAGACAGAAAACCCCAATAGAATGATTTCTCTACTTCACTCTGTATATGTAAACACTGCATAAGAGCACCAAGAAAAGGCTAAATGATTCTGACAAGGGCACTGGGAGAGAGAAAGTTAGGGAAGAAGAAAAACAAGATTATGACAGCAGAAAGCAAGTCAATTTTCTCCTTCAGATGGTTGCAATTATTTGCAAAATTAGATTTAGTCACTATCTGTGAAACTCAGCCATCGGAGATGTTCATATACTTCTTATATAGAAGGAATGGAATAAAAATACCACATCTATAAATAAGACTCTCTTATTTTCTGTAAAGTTTAATTTTGGACATGTTTAGGGTATATTTCATTAGCATGTCTTTCTGCAATTTTATGTTGCTTCACCATATGATTACAACAGAGGTAAAAATAATATCTGGAGTTTGGGTAAGAAAAAGATTGGAGAAGGCAAGAAATGATGACAATTATGCTGCATATTTCAATAACTCTGCGCCTATTATTTCTACTGACTTGGAAAATTGAGATTTTAAAAAATCTCATTTTGCCCTTGGATTAAAATTGAGCAAAGTATGAAAAAATGCTCACAGTTTGCTTATTGTACTTATTTTGAAAGAGTGAAAAGAGATCAATATAATAAAAAGCAATAATAATACCCAATATCTCTTACTATGTACTCTGTGCCCTGGATTTTTAAAAGGATAATGTTTTGATCAGATGATTTTAATAAGTAAGGCATGCACATTTTAAAGCTAAATGAGAGAGGTTAAATTCACCAAGTCCTGTGGCAATGAAATCATTCTGCCTGGTCAAAACTAATTTGGTAGGATTCCAAGATCCATGTGTCTTGACACCTTTGGAAATCAGCAAGTAAAAACAAAGTTTTAAAAAGATTCTGTTGGGGACTACAATATCTATTATCATTATTAGTTGTAAGAGGGGAAAAAATAAGAGAAAGCCTCAGCAGCACCACTTTCATTGCTGGATTCCCTGAATGTACCGAAACAATTTGTTTTGCATGGAATCAGGCTCTCTAAGATGGCTTCTTTTATTTTTGGCACAAAATGCCTCATATAAGTTAATAGATTTGACAAATAATTACATTATCTAAAATGTGTATATTTTGGGAAACTCCCAACTTTAACCATCAGCTAGAGTATTAGAATTTTGTGGAGCATAAACTTTTTCTAACACCAAGGTTATTTCCAAAATACAGCCCATACTGATGAGATAAGGCACGATCACTAGTTTCATTGTACTTATTGGAGAAAGCAAGTGTATGTAATGTAGAAATAAAGATTATAGGGACTATATAGTAGCTAAAGAATTTGTTAAGGGCTTTAATGATCCAGGGCTTATTTCTACCACAGGTGTCATTTTAACTCCTTATTTGGACAACATGTAGTGAACAGCAGGGATAGAGTTAGACCTTAACAGGTAAGTACTTATAAAGTAGAAAAAAGAGGAAAATCCAAGCAAAGTGGAAAGATTAAAGTGAAGGTTCAGAGAATATTGTGTACAAGGGCTGTCCAAGAAATGAAAACAAGACCTCTTTCAAAGAGGTTAGAGAGTTAACTGGCAAGAGGGATATATATTTGAAGACATACACGAGCACCACTTTAGGAAGAAGCTTGGATCTCAGATTAAAGACTATTATTCTTTGAATGAGTGAAGGACAGTGCTGACATTATAATACATATTTAATGAGAAGAGACACAGTATATGCATAGTATATATTGTGCCTTCTCTGCTGACCACATCTATTGGTTTTTTTCTTTCTGAGACATTTAAAAACTTTTGTAAATATTTCAGACACGTATCAAGTATTGAACACTTCAAGGATTACAAGTTTCACTCAACATAGCCAGTTTCACCAAACGAGACTTACATATCTCCCAGGATGAATGCATTAGAAATTCTAAAGTCACTCAAATAACTTTTTGAAGGAATTTGTTTAGAATTCGGTTTTTATCCTTATTCCGCATTATGATACAGTAGGCATCAGTAAACTGCAGCCCATGGTTAACATCGGCCCACTGTCCGTTTTTGTAAACAAAGTTTTATTTTAACTCAGCTATGTCCACAGAATGCAGTTGTTCCGTTCATTATGAATTGCCCATGGCTGGTTTTGCACTACAGAGGCAGAGTTGAGTAGGTGCAGTTGAGACTGTATGACTTGTAAAGACATAAAGATTTACTCTCTGTCCCTACACAGGAAAAAAAAAATAATAAGTTTACAAACCTTTGTGATAGAAGCTACAAGGTGTACATTCAAAAATGCAATACATTTATCAGCAATGCAACCACTTTAGGGTGTCTACACTCATCTCATCTTTACATTTGCAAACAACTTTTTGTTCAATCAAGTTGCACACTGACATTCATTATTTCAAAAAAATGCTCATTATTCAAAAAATTAAAGGAGTGAATAAATTCACAGGCAATATAAAAATATTTTTGTCTTATTAGCACTTCCTACACAAATATCATTGTATAGTGCACCTTATTCAAAGCTCTAGTCACTGAAAAACGTTAATAGCCATTTTGGTAGTGCGCTGGATACATGAATCAGTTATTCTAACAACCCAAAAATCACTCTCGGGAATCTGAGTGTGGTTACTCTAAAATCACTTGAAAAGGATAATTAAGGCAATCAAAAAAACATTTGAGCGATATGCATTCTCTTAAAAAGCACTTTCTCCTCATGAAAGAAGGTGAGTTGTCACTAAAAGTCTCCCGTAAGGTGTGACAGATAAAACATCAAGCATTACTGGCAAGCAAGTGAGCCCAGATAATTCTGGTTAGAGATTAAAGGGCATCCCATATCATCTCTCATATCATCTGTTGTCTTTTTTTTCTTTCATCTATGCATCTGTTAAGAATGATTTTTTTTTTCTTTTCTACATGCAGGTGAGTTTAAATTCTCTGGAGCCTTGTCTAATTTATTTTGCTGGTTACTCTCAGAAACAAATTCAGAAATGCGTGTGCTACCTTCCCCTGCTGATTGAAACCACTAACCTTCCAAAAAAGGACAATTTATATACAGGACGTTACACCTCATCACCTTTTTCTGTGAATCGAATGGGTCCTTATTCATGTTTTAACAATTCCGTTGACTTAATCATAGCTTCATTTTCTTTCCTTGCTTAACAACTTCTCAATTTCATTGTTTCTGAAGTTTCCCCATGGTAAACTCAAGATCCTTGATCTTGGTCAAGGAAAAGGTGTAGAATTTAGGGTCCTATAGAAAAGTCCATATGAGTTTAGATTGAGGATAACTCAGATTGCTTAAGAGCTCGTTCTGCAGGATATTTGTGTGAGCATAATAGTTTTCTCCCTCACCACCTCCTCCTCTGATTGTGTGTCCTGTGTCTTCATTTAATCAATGCTCATTTCAGCAAACACAAGGCAGAGTTGCTCATCTACTTTTGAGTGGCATCTCATTTTGACAGGGGCTGCCTGGATGCCACATCTTCCATGACAAAAATGTCAGTGAAATGGCCAACCAGGTTGAATTCTTTATTTTAGGACTATTTATGTGTTCCCCATTGTACAGTCTTCCTCTCACTCTATTTTTATCACACACACATCCAATTCGCGTAAGTTATTTCAGATGTCCCAGCCTTTGTAAACTTGGCAAATTCTATTTTAGTCCTTGGAGCACCATTTCTTCTCTCACTGTCACCGCATTCTTCTGAATAACTACCTTTTCTCTTCAGATTTTATTGAAGCCACACTGCACTTGGAAGTATTCAGGGAAATCTTTATTCATAGGTGAAACAACTTTTCTCTGGTTTGCATTTTCATAATACTATGTGTTTCTATCACAGCATTCACCCCCACATATACTCATTGTCTCCCTGCTAAATGATGAGCACTTGAAGATGAAGGCTGTCTCTTATCCATTCCTGTGTGCCGAGCCTGGTCAGTATGCCCAGCATATGCTAGACACTCCGTTAACATTGACTAACTTTAACAGGGCCACACATTTAGCTTCATTACATTCTGATGTATATAGGAAAAACTATGTCTTTAAAAATGTCACAGTTTAGATGGGCTTTGTCATGATCTTTAATGCCATTTAATACTACAGAAATGGATAATGAAAATCCAGGAAATAGTGTTCCCAATATCCCAGTCTGAAAAATAATATTTTAAAGAAAATACCCCATAAGCCTTTCCCTTTGAACTTGATTTAATATCGAATGGCTGGTGATTGCCATTGTGCACCCCATGGGTCTTCATTTGTCTAGACTCACCCATCAGTGCTTCTTATAAATGCTCACCACAGAGCACGGCCACTCAATTCTTCATTACCATACAGGTGACCACTGAACAACAGAGGGATCTGGGCACCAGCCCCCTACACAGTCAAAAATCCATGTGTAATTTTTGACTTTTCCAAAGCTTAACCACCAATAGGTTACTGTTGACTGGAAGCCTTACTGATACCATAAATAGCCAATTAACACATATTTTGTATGCTATATGTATTACATACTCTATTCTTTCAATAAAGTAAGCTAGAGAAAAAGAAAATGTTATTGAGAAAATCATAAAAAATATCTTTACTATTCACTAAGTGGAAATGGATCATCAAGAAGGTCTTCATCCTCATGATGTTCACCTTGAGTAGGCCGAGGAGGAGGAAGAAGAGGAGGGCTTGGTCTTGCTGTCTCAGTGGTGGCAGAGACAATGAAGGAAGGAAGGAAATCCTTATATGAGGAGGAAGAAAATCCTCACGTAAGAGGGCTAGTGCAGATCAAGTTAATGTCGTACAGGGGTCCACTGTAGTTCATTTCCCTAAAATGTTATCCATGTCAACTTCAACCTATGTCTAGCATAGCCAGCCACTTACCTCTTCCTCTCTAGAAATCAATTTTATTACAAGATCTTGAAACCATATTTGCAGTTTCCATGATGAAACTACACAATCAACTTAGTGCCTATAAGCCAAATCTTCCCCCAATTCTATTTGTTCAGTTTCATTTTTTGATATGAGTAGAAAAAAGTTAGAAGGAAGACATCTTTCCCCCTCTCATGCATAGTTTTCCACTGTAAAGTAAATACAGGACACACTTTGTTGAGGAAACACCATGATGTTAACTGGACAGTTTAGTGGTTACAGAGTAATTCTCCTCAGCAGGATAATGGAAAAATAATTTATGCTGTGTAGTTTGAATGTATTAGACCATTGTTGAATTCTAGTTGATAAAATAATCAGTGACCCAATTGTTGTACTGCTTTATTATTATTATTATTAACTTTTAATTTGTGGAGGGCAGGATAGTATTCACATCCATGAAGAATTTGACATTTATTTTCCCAATAGAGGAAATGCTTTCACTAATATTACATTGCCTCCAGAAGCAGAAGCACTGACAAGTTGATGCTGTGGAAAGTTTAGAAGGAGGAGAGTTTATTCTAATACCAGGGAAATTCTAATTAATTATAATCCCAGAAATAGGATTATAATTCAGACAAATTAAAATAAAAATAAGTAATCCTATCATACACAGAATGTAGCATGTACCTACAAAATGATTATACAACTATTGAAACCATTACTCAATAAAAGTAGCCAAAACATTCCTTCCTTCCTTTTTTTCTTTTCTTTGTTTCTTTCTCTTTCTCTTCCTTTGACTTTCTGTCTTTTTCTATTTTTCCTGCCTCCCTTCCTCCTTTCATTTGTTCTTCCTACCTTTTTCTTTTTTCTTTCCTTTCTTTCTTTTTTCTGTCTTTCTTCCTCCCTCCCTCCATTCCTTTTCTTCTTTTTCTCTTTCTCCTTCCTTCCTTTCTTCTTCCCTCCCTCCCTTCACCTTTAATTTTTCCTTTCTTCCTTGTTGTTTCTTTCTTTTTTCTTTCTTCCTTTCTTCCTTCCTGTTCTTCCTTTCTTATATTTTTTCTCTGTTGCTTTCTTTTTCTCCTTCTTCCTTCCACCTCCCTCCTTCCTTCCTTTCTTCATTTCTTTCCTCCTTTCTTCTTTCCTTGCTTTTTTATCTTCATTCCCTTTTTTTACCCCATAGAATAGTGATTTACAACTTTAAGGATAACTTCTTATCCACATTTCTGGTTGCTAAGGAATAGCTATTTTTTGTCTCTTCTATCCATTCAAAAGATCTCCAATTATTATGTAATTTTTATTTCTGGCATGTATTGTAAAGAAATAAACAATCAACTATTCCAAGCTGCTTCTCTATTCAGCAAATTAGGCAGTGGCTGACTAGGTGGTCCTCACCTGTCCTTCATTTGTGCAATGCCTCCCCCAAAAACTAGGTCAAGGGATACAGAGGAAGATGCAGACACAAGATAAATGAAGGCTTACCTCCTGGAGCAGAGCACACTGCATCTAGATGTCAAGTGGAGAGGGTCTGTTGCACCACAGGGTCTAATTGACGGCATGTAGTCAACTTGCAGGAAGTAGGCTAGTCCTGTATCTCTGCAGGAAGGAGACTACTCCAATATCCCCAAAGGATAAAAGTATAAGTATCAGAGTGTGTATACACTAAACACATCCTAGTATAAAGGCTAACTTGGGTTGAGCTCACCCAAACCTTCTCTTATGCCCTCACTCATCCTAGGCAGTGTGATTTTAGATACTGGAAGTAGATCCTGTGACTCGCCTGAATTTCAGGAGCATGTTCCTTTGTAAATAGCATTGCCTACTTTGTTTCCTTTAGGAAGCAAAGGTACAGGCTTTTCTTGTTTACAAGATTTTCAATGGTACCCACTGGTTAAAAATAGTCGATATTGCAGGCAGAAATGTGCCAATGACCACTGTTAAAACCAGGTCTAACCAAACGTAGATCATGTAATAGTTGCTACAAGTGTAAATGCAGTATTTACTGTGTTTAGCAGGGCTTCTTCATGTCTGCCTCTAGGAGGGACCCTGGTGAAGAAGGGTTGTTGGTAAGAGGAGGTAATTCATTCTTATCACCATCTGCAGAATTATCTGTTTTACCTGTGTCTTGTGAACCCCTCTACATCCACTCATAGGGGTCGCTATTTTGTTTGAAACTCTTCAGAAAGACACTGAGATCTTTCACCCTCATTTCCTCTGGGATATCCTCTCACAGGGCTCAGACAATAGTATCTCAAAATATGGTACTTTGTGCATGCTAAACTGAAAAAGGAGCCTCATGTTCTCTCTCACCTCTCACCCATACCCCACCATCTCCCCTAAAGCACAGGATGAAGTTGTTCTCTGAAGTCTCCTTATTTGCCTGTATTAGTCTGTTCTCATATTCCTATGAAGAACTACATGAGACTGGGTAATTTATAAAGAAAATAGGTTTAATTGACTCGCAGTTCTGCGAGCTGTACAAGAAGCATGGCTAGGGAGGCCTTAGGGAACTTACAATTATGGCAGAAGGCAAAGGGGAAGCAGGCATGTCTTATATGGCAGAGCAGAAGAGAGAGAGAGCATGCGCAAACGTGGGGGTGCTACGCACTTTCAAACACTCAGATCTTTTGAGAACTTTGTCTTGAGAAGAGCAAGGGGAAATTCCTTCCCCTTGATCCAATGACCTCCCACCAGGTCCCTCCTCCAATGCTGAAGCTTACAATCCAACATGAGATTTAGCTGGGGACACAGCCAAACTGTATCTTTGCCTAAAAGCCACACTTGCCAAAGAAGAAAACAATGACCTCCAGTCCCTTCTCTGAGTTTGGATTAACTGAACCCATACTGCACGAAGAAACACTGAAATCTGTCAATGCACATGGATGGACTTTTGTCACAAACCACTGCCCTCTCTGCAGTCCCAACAGACTTTGTCCCAAGCCATTGTGTATTCTTCAAGCCCACTGAATTATCCCTAGTAATTAATCATTCATTACATCTCAACAGAATTCCTTTTCTCTCCCTACTCCTATAACCTGTTTTGCCAGAACACAAGCCCCCACTCTTTCTGTAACCTCACTATGGTAATGTAAGTTTCTGCATCTCACTGGGGAGTTGAGTTTTCATTCTGAAGCCTCCCATGTCACCTAAAACTAGAATCAAATAAGTATGTTTGCCTTTTCTCCAATGAATCTGCCTTTTATGAGTTAATTTTTCACCCGACCTTCTGAGGGCAAGGGGGATATTTTCCCTTTTCCACTATGCCCCTCAGAATACTGAGAAATACTAAATTCCCAAGTATCTTCAGGTTTTCCTGGATGTCCAAAAGAAACATGTCATGCACTGGCAGATGATAAAGGAAAATTTATTTGTGTTTCTGTTGTTATTGTTGTTGTTCTGAAGTATCCAACAGCATTCAGAGGGAAGTTTCCCGTAGAAAATCTGAAGTCAAGGTCTTCTTGTGTTGATTGATTGCTGTCGTCAGTTGAAGGGCAGAAGTGAAATCCTGGAATTCTTTGGGAAGGAGGGATTCCAGCATTGGGAGTTAGCTTCCTCTGGCTTCTTGAAGTCATTATGTTTCTAGTATTCCCTCTGACAAGCCCCCAAGTAGCCCCTTTTCATTACCAGAGAAAACCGTTCAGATCCCCTGTCTTTTCATTGGTCTTGTGACCTCCACCAATTCATGCTTTTATGCCTTCCTTCATGCAGCTTTAAAGATTTTGAAAGAGAAAATATGGCTGTGTTCCTATGTGTAGAATAAAATGTGAGTAGATGAGTTCTCTGATTAAAAATTAGCCTTCCCTCCAGCCCCATAAGCAAGCCAAGAGGTCCTTACCTCTCATCAAAATGAGGAAGTTGATTTCCTTGTGATTTTTTTTTTGTCCAGGAAACATAAATAACTCCTCCTTTTGCTGTAACCTGGGCAAAAATGTCACCTACTCAAGTATGAATCATTGCAGTCATTTTAACCAGGGGCAAAATAAATAAATAAATTAAATGACATTAAACTCCAAAGGGTTTGATGAACCGTGTAGATTCTTACTGAAGCCTTTAAGAGGAAATGCAGATAAATTAACTGACAAGCAACTCAAAAATGCTTTCTAGCCTTCCTCTCTAAATGTCTCACTTCTCTATGCATACATGGGTGACTACAACCTTTTTTTTTTTTTATCTGATTATATTTTGTTCAATTATACAAGGCAATAGAGTGCTATCTGTGTGTTGGAGCCAAGAGAAAACTTTCCCTTCACCCTCTGATGTTTCATTGAAGGTTACTGACAAGAGATTGGTTAATAGGAGAAAAGGCATGTAAATTTATTTAATGTGTACATGGAAGCCTTCAGAAGGAAGACTCAAAGATAATGGGGGAAACTGTCCATTTTTATGCTTAGATTCAACAAACTATGGACAACCATGTAGAAATAATATTGGACTAAAAGGGCCTGATCTAAAGTTAGTGGACTGAGTGGGGAAACCCAACCAGGACTGTCTGTCTAGATTCTTCTTGGCCTTTCTGAGGAGTGTTTCTTCCTTCTGGGTGTGAGGCAGGACCCTCTCTTGAATGGGAGTGCTAGGACCCACAGGCAAACAAAGTAGGTCAGGGAATTTTTTTATAGACAGTTTTTACACAGAAAATCAGTGGGAAAGTTATAGTCACAATTCTAGATTTTATGGCTGACTTTGGGGAAAAGGGGTTTTGGTTTTTATGATCTGGGAAAGGGGAGGGGAAGATGGATTCTTGTTTCTATGGTGCCTCGGGGAAGAATGGGACTGAGAGACAGGAGGGAAGGTTATATGGTTTGGCTGTGCCCCCACACAAATCTCATCTTGAATAGTAGCTCCCATAATTCTCACGTGTCATAGGAAGGACCTGGTGGGAGGTAATTGAATCACTGGGATGGGTCTTTCCCATGTTGTTCTTGTGATAGTGAATAAGTCTCAGGAGATCTGATGGTTTTATAAAAGGGAATTCCCCTACACACACTCCCTTGCCTGCCACCATGTAAGATGTGCGTTTGCTCCTGCATTGCCTTCTGCCATGATTGTGAGGCCTCTGCAGTCCTGTGGAACTGTGAGTTCATTAAACCTCTTTCGTTTATAAATTACCCAGTCTTAGGTATGTCTTCATTAACAGTGTGAGAACAAACTAATACAAAAGGAGAAGGTCAGAAAGAAACTTTTGCTTCTGAGACTTCTGAGGCCTTTGTTTTGGGATACATTTTTTCTGAGTCCCAACATGTGCTTCTTGAAATTTAATTTGTTTCTTATTATTCTTCTAAAGTACACACAAAATGGCATTGAACTGAACAAAACTTTCATTCTTGGTATGTACTGAAACCAATCTCAAGTTTTAAATCACCTTGCTGCTGTGGAAAGAGCTGTTCTTTTTGTTAACATGGCTTCAACCTGCTCTTCAAGGGCCAAAATAATAATCCTTAGTTTGATTTACATTGGAGGTTACATTAAGCTTCAAATGGTTTTATTTCAAGCATTTGTGAGGAGTGCTAGAACTTTTGTGGTCCCCAAATATTGCCCATACAGGGAGGAGATCAGTATAACCCAATTCATCACATCACTGGGTTTGAACAAAACATTACTAAAAGCATAGTATTTGTGCTAGTAGAACTCCATAAACGTTGAGTAAATGCAAGACATGAAATTATCCAGTGGTGGGAAAGCCAAATCCCTTCCATGATTTCAGGGAAGACTGAAGACTAGGCTTTTATTTCCAAATGAGTCCTCAGATATTATATATTATAGCAGAAATCATGTTTCAGATAGGATATATATTATAGCAGAGTTTTCTTACTGAAATTAGTGTGACTCACTAACTTGAATTATACCTTATACATTTCTTGACCATAGGGAATGGTTCTAACTATCCTTAGAAGTACACTTCAGCTTTCTTTAACATTTTAAAGTGACTCTATCATTTTCATGCTTGGAAAGCAAGGCTGGAGTTTGAAAGGGTTCATGCTATTCCAAACACTAAGGAAAATATTTGTCATGACTTCATGGCAAGTTTAATCCTGCAACTTATATCTGGAGATGCCTGTTTTAGATTTTATTTGCTCACTTTTTTCTTTTCTTTTCTTTATTTTATTTATTTATTTATTTTTGAACTGTATCCTTGGCATGATTAAGGATTTTGGCAACATTCATTTATATTCAGTTTTTCTAATAAAATAGTGATTAATGAAGAAATTTATATCAGTTCTTTTTTTTCTACATGCATCTGGGAATTGCTTTCCTTATTCACCACGGCAGTATTTACTTTCTCCTATTTTATTCTAGGGAATTTTCTTCTCGGGAGAGGGTGACAAGGAAAGTAATGGTAGATTATAGATTTTTTTTAATGTAAAAAAAAAACACTAGTGCTCATTAATAATAAGAAGAAATAAGTAATCTTTTCATAATTAATCCATCTTCCCACAGGAATGTAAGAGATGTAATAAATGAACCAATTTTAACTTGCAGTCTTCCATTTAACACTGCAGATGCACCAGACTATATGAAATTTTCCAAGTTCAACATAAAGAAATAGAACATACTGAATTTGCGAGGTTCTTGCTGTTATTTTTCTGTACTGTTGCCTGAAGATGTCATGCATTAATGGAGTCGCCTTCGTAAGTTAAAATACGTTCATTGTAAAAGATAATGGGCAAACAGTTATCACATAGTTTTTGCTGAAACAAAGACTAAAAACTATATTGAGGAATAGTAGAAGTTATTGTCAATATGAACATGTGTATGAAAAATCAATTGCAATGCCTTTTTAACGAGTCCCACAGAAGTCTTTCCATGTTTCCTTAGTAGCATTCACAGAGAAATTCAGCCCTGGTGGCCTGGTACTAACAATTCACTTGCAAGTGATAATGTATTAACCGACCTGCACTCTGCACAGATGTCTGGTGGCAGCACAACAGTATTGCAGAAATGAGAGGTTAAGGAACACACATAAAATTAAACTAAGTTGGAGGTGCTTTGCAAAATATATGAGTCCTTGCATCACAGATGAATAAAATGTGCCTGCGTGTCTTGTTTCAAGAAGCATGACGTAAAATGGCATAAAACTTGGATACACATTTCTGCAAAGGATATAATGCCTAGATGTCCAATCAGCACATGAAAAGATGCTCAACATCACTGATCCTGAGGGAACTGCAAATCAAATGCGCAGTGAGACGCCACTTTACATCCCATTATCAAAACACACACACAGAAAATAACCAGTGTTTGTGAGGACCTGGAGAAACTGGAACCATGCGCATTGCTGGGAGAAATTAAAATTGATACAGACAGGAGACAGGGAAATACTGGCTAGAAGAGGGTGGTTCCCCAGAAAAGGCCCCACCCTCAAGCCTGGAAATGTGTGGCCCTAAATGGGAACAGGCATTCCTGTTTTTGTGCCCAAATGTTGCCTTTCCCAAAAACCACTCGGGTCTGTCATGCCCTTATCCTGTGCCCACATGAACACCAAGGTCCACAATCAGAGGAACAAAAGAGAAACAGAATAGCACAGCAGCACAGCAGAGAAGTAGAGAAGAGAAGGAGCATCTGAATGTCAAGAGGAGTTGAGCTGGGGACGTTCAGAGAGGTGATTGGCCATGGGATGACAGAACTCCAGGAGAAGATCATCTTTGCACTCCATCCCCTTTCCAGCTCCCCATCCATCCCACTGAAAACCACCTCCAACACTTAATAAAATCCCTTCATTCACCATCCTTTATGTCTATGTGACCAGATTCTTCCTGGATGCCAGACAAGGACTTGGGTACCAAGATGGCAGGGTGTAAAAGGCTATCACCCTGACACTCTACTGACCTGGTTTAACACTTAGCCATCCACGGAGGGCAACTGCGAAAAGACCATTAATTATAACACACCCCTAGATGCTGCTGTGGGGCTGGAGCCCATAAGCACCCGCCCCAGCTCCTGCACCTGCCTGTCTGCATGCTGTCCCCCACCACCCCTGTAAGGAGTTTGAGAGTGCAGAGGCCAAGCAAATGAGTCACATCCCTGTCACAAGTCCTACAAGGTGGTCAGGGAACTCTTTCATTACAAAATGCTGCTTCTGCTATGGAAAACAGTTTAATAGTGGTGGCTGGGGCTCATATTTGGGGACCTTAAAATATGGCACCTTGACATACAGCATATTTTAAGCTGAAGAAATTTGAGGAAACCACAGAAGCAAGAAAGTGCCTCTGACATTTCCCCACCCTACTTCTCTGAGACTGGTCCTAAAACCTAGGAAGGATTTTTCTGACCCTCCCTGAAGTTAGTCATAGGCCCTCAAGAGAGAGGTGCCCTCCCAACACACAGAAAAAAAAATTCTTATCTCTGAAGACACGGGACACAGAGAGGAATCTGAACTCACAGGCCACACTTAAGTTTCCCACAGGTTCTTCTCTTTAGATGAGACCCTTTCATCCTCTTGTATCTCCCCACAACTCTATTTTCTATCAAACCTACTACAGAAAAACACTCAGGTTTAACAACTGTTTCTAGGAGTTTTCATTTCTTTAGGAAGGTTCCTGTGTCACACAAAACATGTATGTCGTAAATATGTATACTTTTCTTTTGTTAATCTTTATTTGTTAAAGGGACTATAACCACCCAATGGGTTCACCTTGCCCGCTGCCTAGACAGAGCCAATTTATCAAGACAGGGGAGCTTCAGTGGAGAAAGAGCTATTCATGCAGAGTGGGCTGTGCAGGAAACTGGAGATTTATTATTACTCAAATCAGTCTCCCTGAGAATTCAGGGATGAGAATTTTTAAGGATAATTTGGTGGGTAGGAGGGCACTGAGTCTGGAGTGCTGATTGTCTGGGTTGGAGATGAAATCATAGGGAATCAAAGCTGTCTTCTTGCTCTGAGTCAGTTCCTGGGTAGGAGCTACAAGATCAGATGAGTCAGTTTACCAGTCTGGGTGGTGCCAGCTGATCCATCCAGTGCAGGGTCTGTAAAATATCTCCAGCTCTGATCTTAGGTTTCACAATAGTGATGTTATCCCCGGGAGCAATTTGGGGAAGTTTACAATCGCGTAGCCTCTAGCTGCATAACTCCTAAATTATAATTTCTATTCTTGCGGCTACTTTGTTACTCCTGTAAAGGCAGTCTAGTCCACAGGCAGGAAGGGGGTTTGTTTGAGGAAAGGGCTGTTATTGTCTTTGTTTCAAAGTTAAACTATAAACTAAATTCCTCGCACAGTGAGTTCAGCCTGCGCCCAGGAATGAACAGGGACAGCTTGGAGTTTAGAGGCCAGATGGAGTTGGTTAGGTCAGATCTCTTGCACTGTCATAATTTTCTCAGTTATCATTTTTGCAAAGGCAGTTTTAGTTCGTCAGCCATAAACCTGCGATGGGTAGAAAAAAAAGATATTTTTTTTCTTTCTGAAAGAGGATCCTCAAAAACGTAGCAATAGAATAACCATGGAACCCTGCAATTCCTCCTACAGGTATTAAAGGGGACTAAAAGTAAGATCTTCTTTTTACCCATCACAACTTTCATGGTTGAGACTCCTATGACAAATGACAGATTAACAAGAGAAAAGCATAAATGTATTTAATATAAGTTTATGAAACATGGGAACCTTCAGAAGTCAGATTCAAAGACCCAGGAATACCTGTATTTATATAGAGAGTAGCCAGGAAGTATAATTGGAGGATAAGAGAGTATGATCTAATGGTAAGGATGGTTAGGGTTAGGGTTAAAGTGACCTGAGCAAGAGCTTCATATTCAAATTCCTCTTGGCCTCTAGATAGAGGACAGGACCCCTGTGGAATGAAGGTCTTGTGCCCTATTTTCAGGGAGAGAAGGAGGGAGAAATTCAGAGTAACTTTCCTGTTTTCTGTGGTTTTCTCAATGTCCTTCAGCTTAAAACACTCGGTATGCTAAGGTGCCATATTTGGGGGGCTCAGGTTCTGAATCTTGACAGTATATACCCCACAAAATTGACAGCAGAGTCTCAAAATATATATATATATATACACCAATTCTCATAGCAGCATCACTCACAATACCCAAGAGATGGAAGCAATCCATGTACAATGGAAGATAAATACACAAAAAAAATGCAGTATGTATATGTATTAGTCTGTTCTCATGTTGCTAATAAAGACATACCAAAACTGGGTAATTTATAAAGGAAAGATTTTTAATGGACTCAGTTTCACATGGCTGGGGAGGCCTCACAATCCTGGCAGAAAGCAACGAGGAGCACAGTCATATCTTACATGGTGGCAGGGAAGAGAGTTTGTGTAGAGAAACTCCCATTTATAAAATCATCAGATCTCATGAGACTTATTCACTACCACGAGAACAGTATGGGGGAAACAGCCCCCATGACTCAACGATCTCCACCTGGCCCTGCCCTTGACACATGGGGATCATTATAATTCAAGGTGAGATGTGGGTGGGGACACAGCCAAACGGTATCAGTACATAAAATAAAATCTTAATTGTGACACATAATGCCACATGGATGAACCTTGAAAATACGCTAAGTGAAATGAGCCTGTCACAAAAAGACTAATGTTATATAATTCCATTTCTATGAGGTATTTGGAGTAGCTGACTTTATATAGAGAGAAAGTAGAATGGTGGTTGCCATGGGCTGGGGAAGAGGTGAATGCTGAATTGTGGTTTCTGGGTACAGAGTTTGGTATGACTTAAAAGTTCTGGAGATAGAGGGTGATTATGGCTGTATAACAACAGGAATATACTTATTGTCACTGAATTGTATATGTAAAAGTAGTTAAGGTCATGAATTTTATGTTATATATATTTTATCACAATAAAAAAAGAAAGAAAATTACACATTATAATAAGTGGTCTGTGATTAACTTCAGTCTCTTATTAAGTGAAAACCAAAATGAAGTATCATAATACTAAACTGAAACTCTCTCTCTACATATATATATATGTCTCCCTCTCTCTCTATATATATGTCTCTATATGTGTGTATACATATATAGGTATATATGGCAAATATAGAAATGTATCTCTCTCTGTATATATATGTATACACACACGTACATGTCTATATATATATATATAGGTACGCACACACATAGCGAGAGACATATATTTCTATATTGGCCCTTATCCAGTCCCTCATTGATATTTTCAACTTCATAATTAAATCACAGACTAAAATATTTCCCTCTTCATTTTTTATCTTTCCTATTTTTCATGTTGGAAATGTTTCAAAGCAATTTGAAAAAAAATGAAGTTGAGTAATCAAGTGTCTTGAAATGAAGAGAACCTGAATATTCAGGAATAGAATATAATGTTCTAATACCTGAAGAAAATATTTTTTCTATAATTCAGTTGAACAAAATTTCCAGAGAATGAAAACTAAAATTTTAGAAGAGGAGGAAGTAAACATTTTATAGTGCCCTTGCCTTTCATATGGAGAAAATGACAGATTCTGTTTTATAGGTAGGGTAGTAAAAGAACACAGAATAAACGCATAAGCATGTATCATAAAGACATATAGTACAAATGTGTAAATTAATGATAGATCATATACAATCATGTCATGAGAGACTGTGAGGGTGCAAGAGAGATTCAATCCAAATAACACAACAAATTATCAAATAGAATATTAAAAAGGTCCAAACTTCCAGATGCACTTCAGTGGGTAAAAGGATCAATAAACTAGCACATTCACACCATTGAAGACCATTTATTATTTAAAAGAATGAGCTTTTGTGTGTGTCTGAGATGGGGTCTCACAATTTCACGCAGGCTAATCTGGAACTCCTGGGCCAGAGTGATCTTCTCATCTTGGCCTCCCAAAATCCTGGAATTACAGACGTAAGCCACCATGGCTACCCAAGAATGAACTATTGATCTATACAAAACCTGGATGAATCATGAAGAATTTGCTAGGTGAAAAAAAGCCAGTAACACAAGATAACAGACTGTAAGAGTCCATGTATATACGGTTCTTAAAATGACAAAGTATAGACATGGTGGTGAGGCTGGAGCCCTCCTGAATGGGATTTGTGCCCTCATTAGGGTCCTGGCAGGGCTTGCTTTCTCACTTCTGCTGTGCTAGGACTGAAAAGGCAACTGTCTACGCCCTGGAAGAGGGGATCTCACCACAACCTCATCTACCATGCTGGTGCCCTGACCTTGGACTTCCAGCTGCCAAAACTGTGAGAAATAAATTTCAGTTGTCTGTAAACTACCACAAAACAAATTTTTTTTTTTTTTTTTTTTTTTTTTTTGCGATTCCTCCAGGTTTTGTGTAGATCAATACTTCATTCCTGGCTGGGTGTGGTGGCTCACGTTTGCAATCCCCTACAAAGAGCTACATGGTGGGTCCTTGCAGTCACAGAAAATTTCGTATCTTGATGGTATCAATGCCAATATTCTAATCATGATTGTCTTAGTCAATTCAGCCTGTTAGAACCAATGATCTTTGACATGGTTTGGCTGTGTCCCCACCCACATCTCACCTTGAATTACAATAATCCCCACGTGTCAAGGGCAGGGCCAGGTGGAGATAATTGAATCATGGGGGCAGTTTCTCCCATACTATTCTCACAGTAGTGAGTAAGTCTCATGAGATCTGATGGTTTTATAATGGGAGTTCACCTGCCCAAGCTCTCTTGCCTACCACCATGTAAGACACAACTTTGCTTCTCATTTGCCTTCCACCATGATTGTGAGGCCTCCCCAGCCATGTGAAACTGTGAAACCATTAAACCTCTTTCCTTTATAAATTACCCAGTCTCAGGTATGCCTTTGTTAGCAGTGTGAGAACAGACTACTACAATCATCAACCAGGTAGTTTGCACGCAACAGAAATTTATTTCTCACAGTTTTGGAAGCTGGAAGCCCAAGGTCAGGGCACCAGCACAGTAGATGAGGTTGTGGTGAGAGCATGCTTCTGGGTCTTAGACATCTGCCTCTTCAGTCCTTGCACAGCAGAAGGGAGAAAACAAGCCTTCCTAGGACACTTATGAGGGCACGAATTCCATTCAGGAAGGCTCCAGCCTCACCACCTTCCAGCCTCACTACCTCCACTAATATGGATGACTCCCAAATACCCCAAAACCTAATACCATCACATTAGGAGGTAGGTAGGTCTTCAACATCTGAATTTTGGGAAGACACAAGCATGCAATCTGTACCAATGAAACTGCAGTTTATTTTTGTAAGATGTTACCATTGCAGTCAAGTGAATAAAAGGTACATTCAATGTCCCTTTGTGTTTCTTACAACTGCATGTGAATTCACCATTATTTCAAAATAGAAAGATTAATTGTAACTAATTACAAATAAGAAAAATAAATGGACAGACACCATCACATTGCGAAAAAGGTAAGTGAGTTGTTTGGGAGAGTATCAGCCCATACAACAAAATGTGTCAAACAAAAGAGCAAAGTCCATTAAAGGGAACAAAACCAAAATAAAATATGGCAGAATCAAGATCCAAATGGCTCTTAACAAGAAAATATAAGTGCAATCTTCTCACTAACTACAAAGGAAGACTATCAGATGTGTTTAAAAATACATATGGATAATAACAAGCACAAAATTTGAAGAAGGAGAACATATACCACAAAAAAATTTCATGGGATATCATTGAAAATGTACTCAGAGGAAAATCATAGGTTCAAAAATGTTGCTTGATCAAAAAAGAATGAAATAATAAATTTTCTGAGGATTTTAGAAACAATTTAAAAATGGCTTCAAAGGAAATTAATAAAATAATGTTAGAAATATACGGTATTTAGGAAAGCAGGCTTTTATATTAATTCAATCTGCTTTCTGAAAATAAACCAATAAACATTAAAACATGCATATGAATTATTATAGGAAACCAAATACACCCATAACTGAACTCACTCCTCTAGAAGCTAGATCTTCTTATCAAAAATTACGAAGAAAAAAATTGTGCAGACACAGTTCAGGAGTCAGGAAACAAATAAATATTTATTGAGACAAAATGTGACAAGTGTATACTCTGAGCTCCTCAAAAATATATATATATATATATGTTTATTCCTGTCAGGATTGATTAGTGAAGTTTCTTATTGTTCAGTAAGTACCATCAGTTAGAAGTTGCATTAATTCTAAGCCAGGTGTGGTGGCTCACACCTGTAATTCCAGCACTTTGGGAGGCCAAGGCCAGTAGATCGCTTGAGCCTAGGCGTTTGAGGCCAGCATGGGCAACATAGCAAGACCCTGTCTCTACCATAAAACAGAAACAAAAATTAGCCAGGCATGGTAGCATGTACCTGTAGTCCCACCTGTAGTCCCAACCTACTAGAGAGGCTGAAGTGGGAGGATCTCTTGAGCCCAGGAGGCAGAGGTTGCAAGGAGCCAAGATGGCACCACTGCACTCCAGCCTGGCTAACAGAGCCAGACCCTCTCTTGAAAAAATAAATAAATAAAATTAGAAGTTACATTAATTCTATATAATTCCAAGCAACATAAAAGTCAATTACTAGATGTATTTAGATCTGAGTATGGCACATCAATGTGGTAAAATAATACAATCGGAGAACAATATGAAAGGTAATTCTGAACCTACGTGGAGATATATCAAGAATCATTAAGAAGAAAAAAAGTAAGTTTCAGGATTGCCACACAATATTACATTGATTAGGTTGGTGCAAAAGTTATTGCGGAAACCGCAGTTACTTTTGCACGAACCTAACGTGGTATATTTGTGCTTTTACTACTAAAAATGTGTTCATTTTCACTATCTGTATAAAACTAATACATATTGCTCAGCTATATATTTTTATAGGAATGCAGAAATTTGGAAATGGAAGTCTTAAGTCCAGAGTTTTCTCTGGAGGAGGGAGCTATTGGATGATACATTTTGCACATGGCTTTTACTTTAAGAGTATTCCTATTCTTGGACTATTTAATGATAAAGCTTTGAGTCTTGAGTTTCTGTTTATTAGGAACAAGGGCACCCTGGGGAAACCATGTAACAGCTCCAACCTCTTTGTGAATACTCATCCAAGTGGTTAATGAACACAGGGATAAAAATCACTGAGTTTTATTTCCCTCCAGCTCAAATCTGTGTGGTTCTGGGAACATTGTTTTCTCTTTCTGAGTTTACTTTCTAAATATATCAAGTAAGAACAAAGATATCACCACCATCTACTCTATGCAGTTACTGTGACAAGAAACACAGTAATGGATATAATGATGGACACAGTGTGCATAAATCACTTGCCAGAGTCCCTGGCACTTAACAACTGCTCAGTGAAGATAAACATATCTTCTGACGGTTGTCCTTGCTATTACTATAATTAATGACAACAACAGTATTATTATTATTAGCGATGTTATTATTATTACTGTTGCTATCACTAATAGTATTAGCAGCAACATCCTAATCTATTAGGGCTGTGGTTGGCATTGTTTCCCTTGTAGAAATCTGGAGAGAAGGCTGGCAAGTCTAATTTCTCTGCAGCATCCAGCCTGTGTGTGGGGAGGGAGGTGGGTGGGTAGGGGAAGGGGTTATGTGGTGCTCTTTTTTAGCATCAGTACTCTCTTTGTAAGGCAGATGAAAGGTTTCCAAAAAGCCATGAGTCATCTGTGGTTTGACACTGTAAAAAAAGCCCAAAGTGCCTACTAAATCCTCATGCACCAGGATGCACATTTTTGACTCAGAATTCTCTAAGCCTGGGCATCTCTGATTCAAATATTATTCAAAATTCTTCCTCTCAGAACCTAGGACAGTAGTTACATTTTGTCTTCTCATATATCTGAGAGAAGGTAGCTCTCTACTACTTCTGATATTACCGCAAAGCCTGCCTACTATTCCGTCTCACCCACAATACTGCCTCCGCGTGCTGCCGGAACACGGCTTATGGAACCAGGAAGCAGTTCAGAACTAGCATGAATGCATCTGAAATAAGCTGCCTTTTGACAAAGAAAGAGGTTTCAATTTTCTTAAGGCCATTGTTACAGCCCTTGAGGAGCAATTTTCAGAGTACCATTCACCTTTTTAGAATTTTCAATTTAATGAGTTGGTGTTACATTGCATGGAAACACATTCTTCTCTAAATGGATGTTTAGAAACCATCACCATTCCCAATGTTTCCTGAATCCAGAAATCTGGGCTTTTTCTCTTCTCTGATCTTCAAGGTAATGTTCACCCAAATTCAGATCTTTGTTCTAATTTCTGCAATAAGTTATATCATCTCTTCTCCCAAGAGAGAAGAAACTGCCATTCCACAGTCTTCCTGACGGGCTAAAATTTAGATATAATTATACATATTATACAACAGCACAGGGCCATATGCCACCACGGGGCTGCACATAGAAGCAGCATTTTGGTTTCCCACAGGAATGCAATCCCATGGTTAAAATGTGAGAAATGCTGCGGGAAGAATGATAAGACCCTCCCCACCGTTTCTTCAACAAATGGAAAGAAAAAGGAAAAAAGGCCAGCACAGTTGCTCATGCCTGCAATCCCAGAACTTCCTTGAGAGGCTGAGGAAGGAGGATCACTTGAGTCCAGCAGACAAGCTTGGGTCATGTAGTGAGAACCTCATCTCTACAAAAAATGTAAAACGTAGCCAGGTATGGTGGTACACACCTGTGGTTCCAGTTACTAGGGAGACTGAGGCAGGAGGATTGCTGGAGCCCAGGAGGTCAGGGTTGCAGTGAGCCATGGTTGTGCCTCTGCACTCCAGCCTGGGCAACAGAGGGAGACCCTGCCTAAAAAACAATAAATAAAAGAGAGAACTATCCCCTCAATACCACATGTGGAGCCTGTCTGTAAAGAAGTCTCTCTTTATCCACAGTTTCTCTTTCTCTGGTTTCAGTTACCACGTCAACCAGGGTCCAAAAACAGTAAATGGAAATAAACAATTCATCAGTTTTAAATAGTGTACTATTCTGAGTAGTGTGATGAAATCTCAAGCTTTCACTCTGTCCTCCCCAGGATGTGAATCCTGCCATGTCCAGCATCTCCACGCTGTCTACACTGTTACTCACTTGATAGCCACCTCAGTGGTCACATTAACTATCACAGAATTGGAGCGCTTGTGTTCAAGTCACCCTTATGTCACTTAATAGTGGCCCCAAAGCACAAGACTAGTGATGCTGATGCTGACATATTGTTATAATTGACTACCAAGTCAATTATTATTAGTCAGTTATTATTAGTTTTGGTTAAGTGCCTAATTTATAAATTAAAATTTATCATAGCCCAGTGTGGTGGCTCATGCCTGTAATTCCAGCACTTTGGGACTCTGAGGCAGGAGGATTGCTTGAGCCCAGGAGTTCAAGACTAGTCTGGGCAACACAGCAAAAACCTGTCTCTACAAAAATAAAAATAAAAATGATTAGCAGGTTGTGGTGGTGCACACTTATAGACCCAGCTACTTAGCAGGATGAAGTGGGAGGATCCCTTGAGCTGAGGAGTTCAAGGCCAGCCTGGACAATATAGCAAGACCCCACCTGTACAAAAAATAATAATAAAAAAAAGCTTGGAATGGTGCTGTGCACCTGCAGTCTCAGCTTCTCGGGAGACTAAGGTGAGAGGATCACTTGAGCCCAGGAGTTTGAGGCTGATCATGCCACTACACTCCAGCCTAGGCAACAGAGTGAGACCCTGTCTCAAAAACAAACAAACAAAAATTACCATAGAAAAATAATAACTTATATAGGGTTTGATACTCTATAGAGCACTCTTGACATAAGTTATTTCATCCTAGAAAAGGATTCCATCTTACATTTCATAGGGTACCTTGCCAGTAGGGACAAGATGTTTTGCCCAAGACTTCACCCAACCACGTAAGGACATAACCAAGCACACTCTTCTACGGTCAGTCCTCACCAGAGGACTCTGTGGCCATAAAAACAGCAGAACTTCAGCAGCTTAAAACAGCCATCTTAACAGACCTCGTCTTGCTGTAACTTGTACTAAGCACCCACCATCTGCCTTAAAAGCATCTACCCACATAAAAGATGCTTCCTTGCAAGGTCAGTGGACCTCCTGGCCTCTTGTTGTTCTTGTCCCTCTCCCTAGACTGGTTCATTAACCCTTTATCCTGTCCCCTACTCTTGATGTTGAATGTTACTCCGTTTGTGGAAAGCTTAATCTGTAACAGTTATATATTGGTTAAGTATATTATTATGCATGGTTTGCAATACTGACTGACTTGTGGAGTGGCTTGAGCCTGTGTGCCCAAGTCTCTGACTACCAAGTCAGTGGGAAGTACTAGGAGAATTGTCCCCTTGGGAACTTCATGTAGCTCATGGCTTTTATGATTGAAGTAGCATCAGTAAAAGTGTGACCTTGTGGAAAGACACAAATATGCATGAACCTGGTTATCTCTGACTTTGCAACACTCACAATAGGTACTATATGAAGTTTCAGACATCCACTCAAGGTCTTGTAAAATATCTCCCATGGACAAGGGAGTACTACTATTTTCTGATTCAAACAATTAATTCAAAATGGATTTCAGGCAGTTGAGCATATATGAACCCAGGCTGCATTGATGATATTAAATACCTGATAATTATTAAGGAACTACTGTTAAATTTTATTTTATTTATTATTTATTTATTATTTTGAGACGGAGTTTCACTCTTGTTGCTCAGGTTGGAGTGCACTGCCGTGATCTCAGCTCACTGCAACCTCTCCCTCCAGGGTTCAAGCAATTCTCCTGCCTCAGCCTCCCAAGTAGCTGGGATTGTAGGCACCTGCCACCATGCCCGCCTAATTTTTGTAGTTTTAGTAGAGATGGGATTTCACCATGTTGACCAGGCTGGTCTCGAACTCCTGACCTCAGGTGGTCTGCCCGCCTTGGACTCCCAAAGTGCTGGGATTACAGGCGTGACCCACCAACCCCGGCTACTGTTAAATTTTAAAGTGTGATTAGGCTGTTATGGTTGTGTTAAAAAGAAGTTCTTGCATTTAGACAAGTAACACATTATTTTGAATGAAGTTATACACTATGTTTTTTATAAATAACACGTGAAGGGGTGGTTGCGTTCCAGGATTGAACCGAGGTTTGGGCTGCTCATTCTCACAGCCCAATAACAAGATGCAGAAGAAATGGGAAAGAAGAGAGTTTATTTCTGTAACTGGTACAGGGAGAAGGTGGGGAAAGTGTTGCCAGACAAACTCAAACTATAAAGTTTTCCAGAACTTGTATATCTTCTAAGCTATTATGTCTACGTGTAAATGTGCATTCATCTAAAGACATAAGTGATTGACTTCTAATCCATAACTAAGGTCTGAGTCCTGGAGACCTTCCTCTGGAGCCTCAGTAAATTGGCTCAATGTAGATGGGTCCAGGTGCTGGGATGATTACCTTCATCTTGTCTCTCACTAAATCATGGAGATTTGGGAAGTTCCTCTAAACCCCCAATAAACTTGTTTGTGCAGGTCTGGGGAGCTCCTTCAGACCCCCAAAAAACTTGTTTAATCCTAAATGGGTCTTGTTAAAATTTGCTTCGTTATCTTGTCATGCCTGAAGGCCCAAGAGAGGCCTGGGCAAAAGTCTTGGTGGATTTTTGTTCCATTCCAGCCTTTGTATAAGGACACTGGCTCTTTCAGCTTTTAATATTTAACTTCACCAGTCGGTCAGTGCTGAAACAGTTGTTACAGAGGCCTGCCTGTTCAGCTGTTAGTGAGGCCTGGCCTGCCACGGTAGTGCGACTCAAGTTTGTCCATGTATGGATAACTGTTGAAGCTAGTTACTAGGTAAATAAGACTTCATTATAACACAATATTATATATATAACTTTTGACAACCAGGAAAAATATAGATTCGTGAGATGTATGATAAAACACAATCTTTAGTAAATTGTTCCCAAAATTAAAAACAGTAAGTGTGGGGATTGGGAGATCAAAAGCTTCTATATTTGTGCAGTAGTTCTAAGCTGGCACCCAGGCACCATCCATCATGTGGCCCACCATTTGTACATGCTTTTCATTCTCATGTTCTCGTGAGACCCACTCCACCACCAGGCGTCCAATCTGTGTTCTGAGCAGGAAACAGGAAAATCTGAATGGGAATTTTCACAGCAAGAAGTTATTGCTTATGTTTATTGACCACATATGAGGCACAGAAGTGACTTGGCACCTCACTACAAAATTAGCTGGGAAATCAAGCACCTTGGTGTTGTCTCCCTGTAGTGTGAGAAGACAAGGAAATCTAAGTTTGCTTGGGCATTGAGTGAGCTCATGTACAATATCTGCCACAATAATTCTATTTCTCTACCCAGTAAAGAGTTTAGGAATAGAAGAGCCATGCATTTCAGGCCAATGGAATATGAAGGCAACATGTATAATATGGGATATTGTGGTCTGTCATTTTCCCTGAAATCATGGCAAGTATTTTGGGAATATTAATGAAGCCAAGTCAAGGACAGAATATGACAAAGCAAAGAAATGGAAAAACCCTGAAACTTCACGGCCATCACACACCTATTGTTTTACTAGATATCTAAGAATACAGGCCCATGAGCTTACAGTATGAAGATGATCTTTTACGTATGCTAAGAACGTTCTTATTTTTATTAAGGTTATCATTATTAAAACCACTTGTAGTTGGTGCAGTGGAATGAATGTCTGTGTCCACTCCAAAACTTCTGTATTGAAATCTTCACCTCTGAGACAATGGTGTTAGGAGGTGGGGGGCCTTTCGGAGGTCACGTGGTCAAGAGAGTAGAGTCTTCATGAATGGGATTAGTGTCCTAATAAAAGGGACCCCAGTGAGCTCCCTCATCCCTTCCAACATGTAAGGACACACAGAGAAGGCACTGTCTGTCAACAAAGAGGAAGATCCTCATCAGACGCAAGAATCTGCCACACCTTGATTTTGGACTGCCAGCCTCTAGAACCATGAGCAATAAATGTCTGTTGTTTATAAGCTACCTGGTCTATGAAACTTTGATATAGCAGCCTGAATGTACTACAATGTTTGGGGTTTCTGTTATCACTATTTTTTTTTTTTTTTTTTGAGACGGAGTCTTGCTCTTGTCACCCAGGCTGGAGTGCAGTGGCGAGATCTCGGCTCACCGCAACCTCCACCTCCCAGGTTCAAGCAATTCTCCAACCTCAGCCTCCCGAGTAGCTGGAACTACAGGCACCCACCACCATGCTCGGCTAATTTTTGTACTTTTAGTAGAGACGGGGTTTCACCATGTTGGCCAGGCTGGTCTCGAACTCCTGGCCTCAAGTGATCCACCCATCTGGGCCTCCCAAAGTGCTAAGATTACAGTCTTGAACCACCGCACCCAGTCTTTGCTATCACTGTTAAAGTCAGTCTTAGTTGGGGCTTCTGTTGCTTGGAACCAAAACCAACATCACTCACCTATTGACATCATTCATCTTTTCTCAGGGTTCATCAAGTAGCCAAAAATGGAACACAAGATAGCAGCTGAGGGTAGACATGTATCTGGATTGGAGCATGGACGCCTACCAGTCAACATCTAAATCACACTGTAGGGCCCACTTCACTATTCCTAAGGTCCTAAAATCATGGAGCTACTAAAATATTCAGGAAAAGATAGCTAAAACTATGAGACATTTAAATAAGCCATAAAATCACAGTGCTCCTATAATCTTTAAGAAAGGGCATTTGAAAATGGGTAGCATTTAAAATCATTTCTCTATCTCATTTCCATTCTTTAAAAGGATTATACTTTTGCTCAATACTCAAAAATATATAATGCAGCTGGGTGCTGTGGCTCACACCTGTAACCCCACCACTTTGGGAGGCTGAGGCAGGCTGATTGCTTAAGCTCGGGAGTTTCAGACCAGTTTGGGCAACATGGCAGACCCCGTCTCCAAAAAAAAAAAAAATACAAAAATTAGCCAGGCATGGTGGTGGCACACGCTTGTAGTCCCAGATACTCAGGAGACTGAGGTTGGAGGATCCCTTGAGCTGAGAAGTTCAAGGCTGCAGTGAGCTGTGATCAAGTCACTGCACTCCGGCCTAGGCAACAGAGCAAAAACCTGCCTCCGACAGGTAGACAGATAGATAGATGTGTTGCAGGTACGTTTTTATACCTTCATTTGAGACAAATAGGACTTTATAGAATAATACAAATTATTTATTTGTAAGTCAAATGCAGATTCACACATCATTCATCAATATTTATCACTTTCCTAGAATTTTCATGTATTTTAGATACTCGACCTGGTTAAATGTTGTTCCCCTACAAATAGAAAAACAATGTCTATTTGTTAGTTTAAAAGCCCTGGCAGCCAGATGAGGTGGCACATGCCTAGAATCGCAACTACTTGGAAACTGAGACTGGAGGATCACTTGAGGCCAGGGGTTTGGAACCAGCCTGGGCAACAGAGTGAGACCCTTTCTCTAAAATAATAAAAAGCCAGGCAGGCCTAGTGGTGTGCTCTTGTAGTCCTGGCTACTCAGGAGGCTAAGGCAGGAGAATAGGTTGAGACCAGGAGATTGAGGCTGCAGTGAGCTATCACAGCACCACTGCACTCCAGCCTGGGCACCAGTGCAAGACCCTATCACTGAAAAAAAGATGACCAAGCACAAGTAACTTACAAAGATTAAATTCCAGGAGTGTTAAAGATTTAATTTTGTTTACAATAGTTAATTTATTAGTTGCATATCTAAATTTAAATTGTATTTACATAGCCTGTGCTGCATAAGACATAGCAACACTGCTGTTAACCACACGCACATTTTATAAAACAATTATAGACAATCTCTTCACAACATCTGCAATATCCATGTCTTCTCTAGAAAGCTTCTTTCAAATGTCTCATGGCATTTTCTTGGGCACATTATCTTCATATCCATCTAACTTGTTTGACCTTAGTCACTCTATTAATCGGTACCTAACATTGTCACCAGAAATGACAAAAGACTATTCACACAGGATTAGGGTGATAATCTTCTCCATTCATCCTGCAGGTTTGTAGTGATGACTTTTTTTCACTATCAACTTGATCATTAAAGACTTGCCAACAATGACTTCTCGCTTAGATTTAAGTCTTATTCCCAGCAATGATGGCTGAATCTGCATTCAATGCTTTTGCTCCTTTTCTTTGAACACTCCTTTTCCCTGGTGACCTTTACTAACAGAGAGCATTAGAATCCACAAAGGTTGTTTCAACCAGATATGTTTTCCTTGTTTGTTGTTGTTGTGTTGTTTTTGTTGTTTTTCTGAGACAAGGTCTTGCTCTGTTGCCCAGGCTAAAGTGGCATGATCTCAGCTCACTGCACCTCTGCCTCCTGAGTTTAAGTGGTCCTCCTGCCTTAGTCTCCCAAGTAGCTGAGATTACAGGCACCCATCACCATGCTCAGCTAATTTTTGTATTTTTAGTAGAGACGTGGTTTCACCATGTTGGCCAGGCTGGTCTCGAGCTCTTGACCTCAGGTGATCCACTCACCTTGACCTCTCATAGTGCTGGGAATACAGGCAAGAGCCACTGCACCTGGCCCCAGATATACCTTTTTCAAGAAGTATTTTTTGTTATAAAAAGTAATTGAGTGATTATTCTGCAGTTCATATTAGGACCCCACACATTTCATTTCTTTTCTTCGTCTGGGTACAAGGTAGGATTGTACTTCTTCATGACTTTTCTTTTCCTTTTTTTAAAAAGTAGACTTTATTTTTTAGACCAGTTTTAGGTACACAGCAAAATAGAGCAGAGAGTACAGAGATTTCCCCCCAAAACCCCCCTGATACACATGCACAGCCTCCGCAATTATCAACATCCCCCACCAAAGTGGCGCATTTGTTACAACTGATGAACCTGCATTAACACCTCATTTTCACCCAGAGTCCACAATTAGCATTAGGGCTCAATCTCACTGTTGTACATTTTCTTGGTTTGCAGAAATCCATGATGACATAGTTCTACCATCTTAGTATCATACAGAATAATTTCACTCCTCTAAAAATCCTCTGTCCTCTGCGTGTTCATCCCTTCCTCCCCACAGCCCCTGGCAACCTCCAAGCTTTTTGTTATCTCTGTAGTTTTGCCTTTCCACAATGTCATTGATATGGTTTAGCTCTGTGTCCCCACCCAAATCTCATCAAATTGCAATCCCATCTTGTTGAGGGAGGGACCTGTAATCCCCAGGTGTCAAAGGAGGGAAGCGATTGGATTATGGGGGTGATTTCCCCCATAACCTAATAGTTTTATAAATGGTAGTTTTTCCTGCACTCTCACACACCTTCTGTCTCCTGCTGCCATGTGAAGAAGGTCATTGTTTCCCCTTCCGCAATGATTGTAAGTTTCCTGAAGCCTCCTCAGCCATGTGGAAGTGTGAGTCAATTAAACCTCTTTCCTTTACAAATTACCTAGTCTTGGGTATTTCTTCACAGCAGTGTGAAAACCAACTAATACAATCATGTAGTTGGAATTACGCAGCATATAACTCTTTTAGCCTGGCTTCTTTCACGTAGCAATATGCCTTCAAATTTCCTCCATGTCTTTTGGCAGCTTGCCTCATTTATTTTTAGTGCTGGATAATATTCCATTGTCTGGATGCACTACAGTTCATTTATCCGTCCACCGATTGAAGGACATCTTGTCAATTATGAATAAAGCTGCTCTAAATATGCATATGCAGATTTTTGTGTGGACATAAGTTTTCAATTCATTTGAGGAACTACCAAGGGATGCAATGTTGAATTGTATGGTAATAATGTATTTAGTTTTGTAAGAAACTACCAAACTGTTTTCCAAAGTGGCTGTACCATTTTGCATCCCCCAAAAAATGAATGACAGGCATTTCTTGGTGCTCCACGTCCTCACCAGCATTCCATGTTGTCTCCCATGATTTTGGACACCATAAAATAAATGCTTAGGCAGATGAAATAGGAGGAAGAAAGTGATGTATGCCACTTCTGGGTAGAAGCGTTAGGTGTCTGTGGGCAATTCACCATTCTCTCTTTTGTTTGTTGTAGTTCTTCATGATTTTCCATATAATGTCTGCTCTACTAACCAGAATCCTAGACTGAGGATGCTATAGAGAGGAAACACCATAAGAAACCTCAAACACACACAGAAAATGCATAAAAATCAAATATTCATTGTTACAAGCCACGAATATTTGTGGGCTGTTTTTCACTGTTGCATAATCTAGGCAGTGTTGTCTAATTTGTGCTTAATGTGAACTACTATTAAAGCATTTACCCTTGTCCTGACAGAATTATTTTTGGCGGGAAGGAAAGTAATTGAAATTGTGTTCTGACAAATGTTTTAATTACCAGCATAGTGTTTACATAGGATAGTTATGAGTGTCTCCATTTAATATAAGAGTCTGATACTAAGAAAATAAACTCATGTGCTCATGTACCACAATTTGTTTGAAGCAATTTCTTATACTTCTGTGTCGAAGGTGTTTGCCTGCATTTTACCATGCTAATGTAGCCGTACTTTAAATAACAATCAGATGTGACTCTTCCAGCATAGATTTCGAAAGTCAAATGGAAGTTTCACTTTTATGAATTTTCATGAAGATATTGGAAATGTTGCAGGAATGTTTATGCATGTGAATAATGATATGTGCACAGAGAAATAAGAGATAGAATATTTGGCTTGCATGGTTATGTCAAATGCCTTGAGGAAATGGAGGAGATAAATGATTTAGTGTATTCGAACATGTTTTTGTTAACACAGTCAAATCAATGAAAAATGGGTTACCCAGTGTTTATGTTTATTATCTCAAATAAAAATATGGAGAAAGGGTTGCATTAGTTTCAGAATGAGGTCCCCAAGGATGAAGTTTGGCATCTTCATCCTGGGCATCTCATCCTGAGGACATTGGCTTGGTGCCATGACATTTCAGTCATGTGTTTCGACCAACTTAAACTAAGATACAGTTCACTTTCCACTCTAATCTCCTTACTCTGCGGGCTAGCCTGTGGATGTTAATGGTTCAGCCATCTCTACTGTGGGGTCAGGGGATGAAACGTTAACAAATATGACCGGAACTAGAGTCCTAGAAGAATCCCCAAAGAAAGCCACCTTATCAGCTTGTTCCGCCGGCCCACATCGATTCTGAGTTGTTTAATCCAAGACCAACAACTTTTCATCTCATTTGAGCCACAGGATCTTAGGACATCCTTGTTACAGCAGAGCATACCCTACAGAAATATTAAAAACAGCAGCAAGCCATGGGAATGGAAGTGAGGTGCTTTCATCTACAAATTGATGTTATAAACTCATTTTATTCCTAGAAAGCTTCTAGTGAAATGATTTTGCAAAGTACACAATTAACTTAATCACCTTTCCCTACTCATTTTGACTGGCCACTGAGGAGCTATCTTGGAATAAATGAAATGATTTAACTGCCCGCTTTTATTTTTTTTTCTTCATGACAATTTGTGTTTAGAATAAGGGTGGCAGAAGAAGCATAATGATATAAAGTAGCCATTTACATAACTGCCACTTGTTAAGGTGAAAATTACGAACAAAGCCCAATATCCCCTAAAACCAAATATCAAAATGTTAATAAGTAGAACAACATCACTGGCTACTATCGCCAGTGCAATTATTGACAACTTGATAACTATTTCACCTCATTTTTAGGGGCAAACTGTGTGCATGACTTAGAAGTGACCATTAGAATACTTTATTATCTTTGTAAATAACTATACTGTGGGCATTACATAACCTGTTTACATATCCATCCAGCTGTTTAATGAGTGTGTGATACAGCTGGTTTTAAATGAGACCTGCAGCCTTCAAGAAGCTTTGGTAATATTCTAATGATTAAACAAAATACAATTTTTTTCTGAGATGGAGTCTCACTCTGTTGTGCAGGCTGGAGTGCAGTGGCATGATCTCAGCTCACTACAACCTCTGCCTCCCAAGTTTAAGCAATCCTCCCACCTCAGCCTCCCGAGTAGCTGGAATTACAGGTGCGTGCCACCATGAATAGCTGATTTTTGTATTTTTAGTAGAGATGGGATTTTGTCATGTTGGCCAGGCTGGTCTTGAACTCCTGACCTCAAGTCATCTGCCCACCTTGGCCTCCTAAAGTCCTGTGATTACAGGTGTGAGCCACTGTGCTTGGCTGACAAAATATAATTTTTAAAAGATGTTTCTCATCTGTTGTCTTATAAAGGTATCCTTAAATAATCTGAAGCTACATATATTCAATTAGAATAACCAAATACATTTAAGATAATTTTATCAAATGATGTAATTTTTTACATTACAGGATCATGCCTGTAATCCCAACGCTTTGGTAGGCCAAGGCAGGAGGATTGCTTGAGCCCAGGAGTCCGAGACCAGCTTGGGAAACTTAGTGATTCCTTGTCTCTATTAAAAATAATTTTACAAATTAGCTATGGTTGACTACTCAGGACGCTGATGGGGGAGGATCACCTAAGTCCTGGAGGTCATAAGTGCAGTGAAATAAAATTACACTTTATTTGCAGCTCTTCGCATTTTTATTGTTTTTAAATTTTAATCACTACTTACCTAAGTATGTATCTATTGTATACTCCAAAAAGTTATTAATTTTGGTTATTTTTCCAATCCCACTCTGATTACTTCTTTAGAACTCACACGAGAAATGCATTTGTATTTGTTTTTTATCATTGATGTACTGGCCAATGCTAATTAAATGTTATGGGAGTCAGAGAATTTTTCTGTAAGATACTATATTTCTGGACTTTGAGGCTTTGTTGGAGGCTAACCTCAAGGTAAATTTTAGGATGCTATGCCTTTTTATAAAAAGAAATGTGTTTATTCAATCTTTATAGTAAATGTGTGTGTATAGGCATATTTTGGGGGTATATATTTATATAGAGAACATAGATAACTTAAAATTTCATACGTATAGGAATTATAGCTATGTAAAAGTAAAATTTCTGGGTCATGGAATATATCTGTGTTCCACCTTTTTTTTTTTTTTAGACCTCTGTCTCCCAGGCTGGAGTGCAGTAGTATGATCAGGGCTCACTGCAGCCTGGACTTCCTGGGCTCAATGGATCCTACCACCTCAGCCTACTGAGTAGGTGGTACTCCAGGCATGTGCCACCATATGAAGCTAATTTTTGTTTTTTTTTTTTTTGTAGAAACGGGGTTTTGCTATTCTGCCCAAGCTCGTCTCGAACACCTGAGCTCAAGCAATCCTCCCCCTTAGGCCTCCCAAAGTTCTATGTTCAACTTTTGTTAATGCTGACAAAATTTTTTCCTAAGGTCGCTATTCCAATTCGAATGTAAGTCATCAGCATGTCAGAGGTTTAATTAGATTGTCAGTCTTTTATATTTCAGATACTTTGGTAGGTGAGGGCTTAGTATAGTTTTAATACAGATTACACCGATGTCTAGTGATAATGTTTTGATATTCCACCTAGGGAAGTCCCTGAGTGGTGTTGTTTTGTTTTATTTTTCTTTTTTTGCTATTTTTATTAAGTGTTACATACTTGATTTAAAATAGTATGTCATCATGAATGCTGGATATGGTCACATTTTTTAAGTAGATTTAATATTAAGTACAATTGCAGACATAATCTGCTTTCAGTACCTTGTGTTTGTACTGTTTCAGTGGTATTGATTGAAAATCAAACTATCCAAATATTAAAGTAGTTAAATTTATCACCCTCATCGTTTCTTTGCAAAGCTGTTTTGTGTTATTTTAATAAATTTTTGCTTAAACCTGGCTGTTCTGCCTATGGAGTAGCCATTCTTTTATTCCTTTACTTTTTCAATAAACTTGCTTTCGCCCACACTCAAAAAATTTGCTTAATCCTTGATGAATAAAATGCCATCCAATATTACCATCTAAATATCATTTTCATTTTCATGTGTACACCTAAAATTCAAGCAGATTTTGGGGGAGTGGGGATAAAGTATAATTTTGTTTTTTTTTCTGTACCAAATTTTCCTTTATCATTTATTAAAAAAACTGGCTTTTAAAAAATTATATGTAATCCAATGTTTGTCATAAATTAGGCATTCATATTTTTTCATTTTCTGTCTATCTCAACTCAAAAGTTTACTGTCTTACTGAGAAATTAGTGAAAGTCTTATTATATTTGTTTTACATGCAATGCCATATTTTTCTCCATCATGTTTTAGACTTTCTCTTCTGTTTATTCTGTTTTGCTTTTTTAATAACCTGTTTAGTATTGTGATGTGCTTATTGTGTATTTCTTTATATTTAACTTTACTGGTGTTTATATCTTGGATTTGTCCTTGACTTCAGTCAATAGTGTTAAAATATTTTCAGAGATTATCTTTTCAAACATGGATTCTCCTTTCTCTCTCTGTCTCTCTCCCAGGACTCCAGCTATATGTATATAACTCCTCTATGTTTCAAATATATCTTACTTTCCCCCTCTACTTTATTATCTTTTGTCTATGTATGCCTCTTTTCCTTAATTAATTCCCTCTTCTGTAATTAATCACCTGTCAATTTCATTAATTATTTTAGTTTTCAATTCAGGAATTTTTACCCCATATTTTCCTCTTTCTAGTGCCCTGCTGATAATCCTTAGCAGAGAATTTCTTAAACATTGTAATCACAGATATCTAAAACTTATATCCCAATTTAAGTATGCTACTATTTCCATCTATTATCTTTCTGAGTCTACCTTCATTTCAGTCATGTGTTATTATTTCCTCTTACAGCAGGTAATTTCTGATTAAATGCTGATACTGTTTAAAATAATTTTGAGAGATAAAATTTGACTTAAGATGCTACTATCTTCTCCAAAAAGAATCTATTTATTTCTTTGATCTAATTGTCATATGGACATATTAAAAGCTGGTTTTGACTGGGTGCAGTGGCTCACACCTATAATCCCAACACTTTGGGATTTACCTGAGGTGGGTGGATCACCTGAGCTCAGGAGTTCGAGACCAGCATGGGCAACATGGTGAAACCCTATCTCTGCTAAAAATACAAAAATTAGCTGGGCATGGTGGCAGGTGATTGTAATCCCAGCTACTTGGGAGGCTGAGGCAGGAAAATTGCTGAACCTGGGAGGCGGAGGTTGCAGTGAGCTGAGATCTTAGCAAGACTCTGTCAAAAAAAAAAAAAAAACCTGGTTTCATTCATTGACAAGACTCATATATGTAACTCCTTATGGTTCACCTCTGCTCCCATAGCATAGTCTGTCAGAATTTCAAAATAGGGCTTGAAATGTTCACCAGACCCTGTTCTATGACAGACCCTCATGCTCAGATTTTGTCCTTTTGCTACAGGGTAAATACCCATGGCTTTGCTGGGATCTTCAGACTCTCAGATAATGTTTGTCTTAACTGCCACTGGTGAATCATAAACACCTTGAACATTATATTAGGGTGAGATACTGAGTTGAACTCTATGGGTCTCTCAGAATCCCGCCATCTTGGTAGACGTCGAATACCTTCAAAAAGAAGTTTTTTTCTTCCTACAATTATAGAGAAGCTGTTCACAATTCCAGGTTGGATGCATAATTACAGTGATTAAAATAAAAAGGAATAAGAGCAAATCTGTTTGCTCACGGGGGATTGTTGCCTGAATTCCTTCCCTATGTGGTGGGAAGGTTGCAACTTCCACCTGTTAATGCCTATCTAGAGTCTCATTTCCCCCATGTTCTCTTGCCTTCAGCTCACTCTTAAAACTTTGACTTAGAGTATACTGAGTTCCTAATAACTATAGATTTTCCTGTCTTGATACTGAGTTGATGACCTGAATGCATTATTACATATTTCTAGTACTTGTTTTTGTTCGAAATGAAAGGGCAGATTCCCTGATCAATTCAGTTCATCGCATCCATCAGAAGTTAATATGATTTTGTCCAGTTTTATAGGTCTTCAAATATGTATTCAATTCGTTTAAATTTTATATAAAAAATGTAAGTACTTTAAGATTTACTTCTGCACTAGAAGATTCAGTAATTAAACCACACATTTTGAATACCTGAGCTCATTTGACTCAATAAAGAGAAAGAAATTTTCCACAAATGTTCTCCACAGTAAATATTCTCATGGATGTTTAACTACTTATATATTTTTTCTCTCTCTCTCTCCCCACACACACACACACACACACACACACACACACACACACACACACTTGTATTTCTAGCTTTGCAAAATGAACAGCACAGTTGTTTTTGGCACTGGGTGAATCTACTTAGGAGAAAGACAGTCACAGAGAAGAAACAAATGCCATCACCATTAAGAATCTAGTGACAAGATACTTGGATAATAGTTTATTTTGAAAGTAACTAGATAATGTGCAGAAACATAGACAGGACTATCAACGCTCCCCAATGAGTTAAATAGAAAATAAAAAATATTTTATACCTGTGTTACAGAATATACTCATTGCAAAAGACCGGAATTGAGGGATACATCTCTGTTTCTAACATCTAAATAAATTGAAATTTGTCCTATTTATTTTCTTCGAATAGCTTTGTAAAACTTTTAATTTTTTAAAAAAGTTTATACAAAATAAACAACAACACTTAATGATTGGTATGGTATACTATATTATTTTTTAATTATTATGTTTATTATTGTTTAACCAACAGTTAGTTGTTTATTTGTTTGTTTTGGTTTCATGTCATAAAATTTCTACAGCTTGGAATGTGTAGTGTTTGAATATTCCTGCTATGTGAGAGTCTGATGCCACAGTTTATCACAGTTTAGGTGATACGTATTTGCAGACATATTCCTGGGTACCATCTTTTATCCCATTTCCACCTTCTCTATTACTAACAAGCAAGAAAGATATATTTTTTTCATTCACATAAACATTAAAACAACAACTAAATGCAGCCTAAGTATTCTCAATTTAGAAAGTAATTGAAAAATTTCAGTTAGGTTATTTTTATGATAATAATAAATTGGTAGGATAGACCAACATAGTTAAAACATCAAATGACAAGAAATTATCATAAATGGGATGATGGAGGTATAGAAAATATAAAAGATTAGCACCTAAAAGAATTAATAAATCATGAGAATGATTAAAGGAGAAGAAACAAGAACCAAACTTTTAAATCTCCATGAAGAAAAAGTTGAAGAAAGGAAGAATGTTTGAAGTTGAGAAGACCCTTAGAGTTAGTTTAAATGATTATGGAGCCCAGGGCATTGAGTTCAGGAAACAAAATGGAATCATTACCTCTTAACTCAATATACTTGACTCAGTGAACGAAAACCTTTTTCACATTTCTTCTTTTCATAAGCTTTAAAGTCACTGAGCAGGAAACAGTTGCAACCTGCTGAGAATCTTTAAAGTTTAAATAGCCTTATTCTCAGAGATGAGAACCTCTGTAGGTAAGGAAGAAGAGCTGTCAAATATGTCCTCAAGGCTTCTTGAAAATGTAAGGAAAAATAAGCACAAAGCCTTTGGTGGAAGTGATAATTCCTGCTTTCAGGTTCCCCCACAGATGAGCTAATTATCTCTGTCTTGGTGATCAAACTTGTTTAAGTATGTGTATGTTCCTCGGCCTCCCTCCTGCCCCACTCCACTGAAAAATTCTTTAATAAGACTTGCTTATTTTGTCCTTAAAAGGACAAAATTCCTGCACATGTACTACCTGAATGTACCACGCTTTGTAGCTTGAAAATATTTTGATTTTTTAACCATCTCCAAAATTATTTTGTCTGTCCTCACCCCCCAAAAATCTGCAGCTAATTAAAACACACAAAAACACTTCCAAGGGTCTTTGAGTAATAATAACTATTCTTGAATCTAATTGGAATTCAAGTTTTACCACATTTTCAACAAAATCTGAATATGCAAGTTTAAGAATGGAACAAATGATAAGCCTATTATTACAGTTTACGTCACCCAGGACTTTCATTTCACTGTAAGCAGCTGTTCATTTATTTGTGTCTTCATAAATGCCAGCCCTGAGACTTTACATCTTGAGAGATGGGGGATTACTGGTAGCATTTTTAGCATGTGAAACATTAATTAAAGCAAAGTCACATTTAGCATTATAGTGAGAAAAAAAAGAAAGGAACCAGTTAGGCAGATAGCTAGGACAGGTCCTTGGTAGAACTCCTTTTTTTCTAACAAAGGATCAGCCTGAAGGATCAGGCTGCAAGCTTAGATAAGGAGGCAGAGTCCACCATAAAGATGCCTTCTGTGTAACTAGCAAGGGTCATGTATACACAGTAGGCTTCAGTGAGCACATTGCTTTCCTTTTTTGGACATAGTTATATAACGGAATTTATACAGGGAAGGGTGGAAATGTGGAATGTGGATTGCTGGGGGGTGGGGGCTTGCTTGAAACATGCCTAAGAGGAGTAACACAGAACCCAGCATGTCCACAATGGAGAATTCCACCCACTTACACATGTGCAGTAAGTGAAATGAAACAACATGGAGTAACTTAGGCTAAGAGTCCATACGCACATTAGGACAGTAAGGAGCTGTCAGGAATTTGCACCTTATGCTAACGAAACACTTAGTCCTAACTGGTTATTTGCACCTTACTCGCCCTATGAGACTGTTTATAAAAGCCCTTGTATTCAACTGTGGAACAGCAACCCTCTTTTGTGCCTCCTCTCCACTGCAGAAAGCTTTCTCCTTTCACTCATTCAACTTTCACTCCAACCTCACCCTTGTGTCCGTGTTCCTTAATTGTATTGGTCTTGAGGCGAAGAACTCTGGGTCCTACTTCAAACAAGAAAACTGGAACATTGTGGTGCATTAGCAAAGCTGCTACAGTAGTTTTAACTAAAAGAAATAAGAGGAGTTAGTGAATTTCAAGGTGGTTATGGAAAATTGAAGAGTGTGATTCCTACTGCAATTGCTCAAGTATAAGTGCAATATTATGCCAACATATAGAGAAACTCCTGAAAAATCATTATTTGATACTAAAAGAATATAAGATGGAGATTTCAGTGAAACAAGCTATTCAAACCAATCATCCATTCTTCAGAACTCTCCACATTACGGCAATATTAGAATTTTATATTTATTTACAGTGCTGTGGGATCATTTTCTTGCTAGTTATCTTAGCTCTATATTTAATTTTTAAAAAAGCTTTTCACTAAGATCGTTTATAATACAGATATGCTGACATACTATCCCAACTGTGTGTTTCCCAGTGCATACAGACAATTATTTTATTTGAAAAGCTACAATTCATGCTTTGTCTTTTCTTTTCTCACATTGTATTACTTTGGCGGGCGGATCATGAGGTCAGGAGATCGAGACCATCCTGGCTAACACAGTGAAACCCCGTCTGCTAAAAATACAAAAAAAAAAAAAAAAAAAAATTAGCTAGGTGCGGTGGTGGGTGCCTATGGTCCCATGTACTCAGAGGCTGAGGCAGGAGAATTGCATGAACCCAGGAGGTGGAATTTGCAGTGAGCCGAGATCACACCACTGCACTCCAGCCTGGGCGACAAAGCGAGACTCCATCTAAAAAAATAATAATAATAAAATAAAATAAAGTCACCATACACAGATTTGGATCTATCTGCATTCCTTCAAATAAACTCCTTTACTTTACTTCTTCACCCAACAGAAAACCACTGGAGTCATTGTTGAGCCTGCTATCTGCCGAATCTTGTGCACCCAATATTTGGTGAATCTGCCAAGCCTCTGTCATCATCACATGTCCCATTTTCTCATTTTCTCCCTAACCCCAACCACACACTTCATTAAAAGCCTCATTATGACTTTCCTAGACTAAAAATTATAGTCAGCTAATACATCTCTCTTCCTCAGTGACACAGCTTGTTTATCCAAACTTTATAGTGCCTGCCAAGGACATATGCTGATACCCTTGTCGAAAATGGCCAACTTTCAATAAGTGGCAATGATATGGACAAGAGGCAGGGAAATACTGGGTAGAAGAGAGTAGTTCCCCGATAAAGGCCCCACCCACAAGCCTGGGCCCACAGCCCTAAATGAGAACTTTACATCCCTGTTTTCCTGCCTGAATGCTGCTTTTTCCAAAATCACCCTGGTCCACCATACCCCCCCATCCTGTATGCATAAAAATACCAGACTCCACTGGCAGAGGAACAGAGGGATGTGGCAGAGAAGAAGAGAAAAGAAGAAACATCTGAATGTTGAGAGGAGTTTGGCTCAGGACCATTGGAGAGGAGTTCTGCCTGAGATGGCTGAACTCCAGGGGAAGATTCTCTTTCCACTCCATCCCCTTTCCAGCTCCCCATCCCACTGACAGTCAACTCCATTACCCAGTAAAATTTCTGAATCCACCATCCTTCAAGTCCATGTGACCTGATTCTTCCTAAATGCTGGAAAAGGACCCAGGTACCAAGAGGGCAGAGTGTGAAAGGCTGTCTCCCTGACTTTCCACTGAGCTGATTAACACTTAGCCATCTGTGGATGGTATCTGCTGAAAGAGCATTAACTGTAACACACCTCTACACACTGTCATGTGGTCAGGGCCCAAAAGCACTGCCCCGGCCCAGGCACCGGCTTGCCTGCATGCTCCTCCTGCAAGAGGTTTGAGCGTGGCAGCCGAGTAAGTGAGCCACACCCCTGTTGCAAGTCCCACGAAGGGGTGCAGGGAACTCCCCCATCTCAGCAATATTTGTTATTCATGAGGTCATGTATTTATTCATGTACTTCTTTACAAAATAAGCCTTGTGTATTATGGCTGGCCCAACATACAGAATAATGATGATCAGACAGGTGAAATCAGTGAGCATCAGATAGAGTTTGGCATTTTCATCTATGATGACCGTCATCTTAGTAATAGTTGGTGACAAAATTTAACTGAGTTATCAAAGATTTTGAAACATATTTCTATGTAGGGGGCTTGTAATAATTTATAATAATACTAAAGTGTAAGAACAATGACGAAGCATATTTATTTAGATACACCAAGCTACTTTGTGTCTCTTGTTCATTATCTAATTCTGTGGAAGTCACCTCTCATCAATCATGGTTAGACATCTCCCTGAGTAGCATACTTCAATATCTTTATATTAATAAAATAAAGTCACTGCAGTTACTAGCACTCATTGGGTGTCATACACTTTTATGTAAAAAAGGTGATTTAACGTAGTTTGCAAGTAGAGAATTTGCTGATTGAGCAAATCCTTCATTTACCTCTTAAACAAAACATGTAAGATTCATGTGGTTAATATCCTAAGAAATAGAGGGAGATATTACCCAACCTTCATGAGCACTGAGAAAGTTAAAGATGATTTCTCTAATGTTTAGCACAGTGACTTGTACATAGTAAGTCCTTAATAAGTTACAATACCTTCATACAAATTTTATTCAGAGTTAGATCCTGGCTATATTTTTCTTTATGAATTCTATTATCCAAAAAGGTATATTTCATCTCAGGTGTAACTCAGAATGATGTGCTTTGAGTATTATACATGAATTCCTTGAGAAATGCTATATAATATTATTTTAATTATTCATCTAAACTCTAGCCTCATAATCTTGAAGGTAAAAGAGAGTGAGTTGTTAAAAAGAAAAAGATCAGAAGAATAATTTCAGTTGCAGGCCACGGGCATGAAATTTCAAGGATGGTCAAGTTTCAGTTTAAGTTGAGTAGGATACTTTATGCTGTGATTGTTCTTAAGGTCATTTTAATCACAGAGCAGTAAAGTTTGATTTGGTAATGTTTCACAGTAAAACCACTGATGTTACAAATGGGAAAATGTTTCTGTGAAGGCCAGTAACAAAACATGATGTCTGCTCGGAGCAAGGATGGCCAGCGGGGGAGGTACTAAATGTGATAGTAAAATATTTGAAGTAGAGAATAATTCATTAAACCTTGATATTTCAAAATAGAAGAGGTAGGGAACATTTTAATTTTATGCTATTATGTGGATGGTAACAAGTAAGCTTTAGAATTTAACTTGAAATGTGCTTTCTTATTCATACCTACCTGAGTTAAGGAAATGGGAACTGAAGATAGCTCACATTCCAAAAAGGCTATAAATTTCCCTTTAAGGCTGGAACATCTAAGTATTTAAAAGTCTAAGGCTTATAGAGAAAGATAGGGGAGCAAACTCATATTTACCTTGCTGTCCTTTCTGAAATCCATAACAATAAAGATCATAAAAGAAAAAAAAAACAACTCCATCTAAAATGTAATTAGGGATTGGCTCAGAGCCCAAAGCCCAGGTTGTAAACCAGATCTGTACGGAGGCAAGATACAGACAAAATCAAAGTAGGAAGAATGCAATTCTCCCATTATTTTCTGGGGCTGAAAATTTATTCCTACTGAAATAAATCAAGAAAAACATTCCCATAGATTTTTACCTCAAAAGATGAGGATTCTGGGTGAAAAAGCCTATGGGAGAAGAGGAAACTGCATAAATGACCTAATTTAACCATTACATTTTCACTCTTTCCCTTCCTCACTTTCCCCTACATATTTCAATTTCTTTATTTTTTTAAGCAATTATTTACTATGTGTAAGGCTCTGAGTTAACCAACTCTTGGATATCAGGTAGATTGATCTTCAACAGAATATGTCAAAGTTTATGCTAGATGTTCCTAAGCTTCACTGTCACATGAAGGGGTCCAATTTTTCACTCAGTTACCCCAAATCAAAGCAAACTCCTCATACTACATGGTCAATCCTTCAGCCATTCCTGTTAGGTCTACCACCAAAGTACTTCCTCTCTCACCACTCCATGACTACCACTGTCCTTGACACAGCCAAAGCACTGCCATGTTTCATTGGAGTATCAAAAAGAACTCCTAACCAGTCTGCTTGCTCTCAGGAAATCACCCCTACATCTTTCATTTTCACCCCTCCAATGACTATGGTACCACCCAGATGAAATTCTCATTCCTTAATAAGTCCTGCACAAACCCTAATTACTCAGACCTCCATATCTTTCTGTCCTCTTCATGTACCCCAATCTTCAAATCCTTCAGTCTGCCCTCGTATTAGTCCATTCTCACGCTGCTAATAGAGACATACCCAAGACTGGGTAATTTATAAAGAAAAAGAGGTTTAATGGACTCACAGTTCTCATGGCTTCAGAGGCCTCACAATTATGGCCAAAGGCAAAGGAGGAGCAAAGACATGTCTTACATGGTGGCAGGCAAGAGAGACTGTGCAGGGGAACTGCCCTTTATAAAACTATGAGATCTCATGAGACTTATTCATTATCACTAGAAAGGCACAGGAAAACCCCACCCCCATGATTCAATTACCTCCCACCAGGTCCCTCCCATGACACATGGGGAATATGGGAGCTATGATTCAAGATGAGATTTGGGTAGGGGCACAGCTAAACCCTATCAGCCCTGTCAACCAATTCTGCTTACCAGCTCTGTGCAGCTGTGTCTCTAGTTTCTTATCTGGTTGTTAAGTTGGCTCATGGATATTTGACCCTGGCTTTCAGGTGAGAGGTCAATGCTGAAGTCATCAGTGGGGGACTCACTGGAGTATTATGACATTTGAATGCACGTAGCACTAACAGATCACCAAGGGTAAGTGCAGAAAGGCTAAGAAAAGGAAGTCCTTCAAAAGGAGGCACTAATCTGTATCTGATAATGGTAATCAAAACAGCAATAATAGTAAATAATGATAGTATTGAATAGATCACTATGTGCATGATTCATCTGTATAAGAAAACTGAATGAATGCATTATTTTTATTTCACCAGTGAGAAATTATTAACTACGGATACAGAGTAGTTAAGTCAAAAAGGCATAGCTGGTAAATGGAGGAGTTGGACTTTAATCCAAGACAGTTTCCATGGTACAGCCCCTCCCTTGCTCTGCTACAATGTCTCTCAAATATTGCTCCTACAGGCTGAATTGCTTCTGGGTGGGGCCATAAGACAGCGGGGTTGGCAGGTCCAGGTGGAGCCATGGGTGTCAGACGTGAAAAAAACCTGGAAAAATATCTCTCAAAAGGCCAATCTACACACAAAAAGTGTTATTTGCAGGAGTAATTGGGGAAGGTGCATATCTTATAACCTCCAGAAGAGTGGCTGGAAATCATTCATGTCTGCGCCTTTGCAAGACTCAGGCTCCTCTCATCTTCGCATGTGAGCATGCACACAACTTCAGTAAACATACTGGGCATGCGGAACCTCCCAAGTGCTGGTGGGCCACTGCACATGCCGACAGCCTGCCCCAAGGGAAAAATCAAGGGAGGAACAACACAAACCCTGAAACCATGCCAATGTATACAACCCTAAGTCCAGGGCTGAACCAGGCACTTGGATCTCTCAAGTCACCCACTGAACCCTCTTCCAAGTGTACTTTGCTTTCTTTCCCTCCTGCTCTAAATCTTTTTAATAAACTCTCACTCCTGCTCTCAAACTTACGTTGGTCTCCCCCTCTGCCTTACACTCCTGAGCCAAATTCTTTTCTCTGAGGAGGCAAGGGCTGAGTTTGTTGCAGACTCATACGGATTTGCCACTGGTAACAATGCAACCACTTCATCCAACCGTACGCATTTCAGAGCCTGTTCCTTCTCCCAAGCTTTAGTGTTTATGCTTACTCACTGTCAGCTCAATAATCATCAGGATCTACAAAACGCAATTTTTTTATATGAAGGATAGTCTTGACATAGCATAAATCCAGAAGCAGCTATTGGTTGTAATAAAGCATTATGCCTATAGAGGGCCTCACAACAGAAAGAAAAACAACTCTAACATTCTGTGAATAATCTTGGACAAGTATGTAGACAGTCTTCAACTTAAAATGGTTAGGCTGAAGATTTTTTGCCTTTACAATGGTGCAAAATGGATATGCATTCAGTAGAAACCATAAACCATTCTGTTTTTTATGTTCAGTACAGTACTGAATAAAATTACATGAATTTGTCAACACTTTGTCATAAAATAGGCTTGAGTTGGATGATGTTGCCCGACAGTAGGCTGATGTAAGTGTTCTGAGCACGTTCAAGGTAGGCTTAAAAGGGTAAAATATTGATGTTTGGGAGGTTAAGTGTATTGAATGCATTTTCAACTTATACATATTTTCATTACAGTGGATGTATCAGGACATAAGCCAAATGTTAGTTGAGGAGCATCTTTCTAGTGAATAATCTAAACAATTAAGTTACTAAAAATGAAGATCATGGCAGGCCCCTTGAAATAAGGGCAATGAAATGAATGAAGAGAAACATACCTTTAGAAATTACACACATAATTTTTAAAATAGAGGCTCTGGTAGTCAATAAAACTAGTACTTAATAATTACTCAAATCCTGAGCCAATTCAAACCTTTACAAAAGCAGATGAAAACAAATGTCATTGTTATAATGGTCCTGGACGTAGAATGGCATGGCAGCTTCAGAACGTAATCATAAAGTACTTTTATTCTAATGCAACTATTCCTCTGCAGCATCAAATGGCTCTCAATTATATGCATTTGGTTCCTTCATTGATCAGCATTTCCAGCAGGCAGCAATGCATCTAAATCCCACATCTCCCGCTGCTTCACCAAAATGAGCTCCCCTCGCTTCCTTTGAAATTAGGCAAAAATTTTCTATGTTATTACTTTGAAATATTTTTGACAATAAGAATGCTATTCTTTGAATAGTCTTAAAGTTAATTAATGAATTAGATTACAGGTTTTCTTAAAATTTAATTGAGCAAGTATTCTGGTTGGTTTATAGTGATTGATAATGGTTCACATAAACAAGAAAAATTCAAATTTCTGAAAAAAATTGTATCCTTTATGCTTTAATTGTTTTGCTTTATGATATATATATAAAGGTAGCTATATATATATATAGTTAAATGTAGTCACATATATAGTAATTATATTATTTTTATATATAGTTAAATATAGTTACATATATGTAGTTATATATTGTTTTTGTTTTGTTTTGTGATCTAACCCATATGTCAAAAAGAAAAATGGTTCAAATATGACTTTAATTAATTGTCTTGGTGAGTAGTTTGTAAGAAAGGAATGCTTATTGTACTTCAATATTTTACCCTTTTAATTTGTTTAAATATTTGGTTTGCATCCCTAAGAAAAAAAAATAAAGTTCATATAATACCTGCAACCAAGTTACTCTTTGGAAAAAGTAGATATACGAAATAATTCTGTTTTATAAATTGATATTGGCCTTGCCTCAACCTCATCACAATGACTAATAATGTTAACTTAATATTCTTATTTATCAGTTTTCTTTTTCCTAAAAACCTAATTTGGATTATCTATGTTGCCTATATTGGTTTATCTTAATTATACACCAATGTCACAGTCAGTAACCATTAAGATTATAAAATAATACAACTAGGTGTTTAATAAAACTAAATTATGATATACCATGTCAACATAAGGAATATAGTTCATTGTTATATCCAAATAAAAATAAACATGCAGGCCGGGCGCGGTGGCTCAAGCCTGTAATCCCAGCACTTTGGGAGGCCGAGACGGGCGGATCACAAGGTCAGGAGATCAAGACCATCCTGGCTAACACGGTGAAACCCCGTCTCTACTAAAAAATACAAAAAACTAGCCGGGCGAGATGGCGGGCGCCTGTAGTCCCAGCTACTCGGGAGGCTGAGGCAGGAGAATGGCGTGAACCCGGGAGACGGAGCTTGCAGTGAGACTCCAGCCTGGGCGACAGAGCGAGACTCCATCTCAGAAAAAAAAAAAAATTAAAAAAAAATAAATAAATAAACATGCAGATGTATATAGGCAAAAGTATATTAAAATTATTTAAAATGAGAGTTTCAAATATCGAATTAAAGTCAGTTTCTTCACTCTTCATAGGAAGAGTAGGGGATGCTATTTTATTTTTCATTTCAACAAATTAAGAAACACAATTTTAAAGCCCATAATGTAAGCAAAGAGATTATACTAAGTAAGCCAAAGAGACTCATCTGTTTATTTACCAAAGCAAATGCAATTAAGAGAAAAACAGAAAAGATGAAAAATAAAGAGAAGAATAAAGAGAATGAAGGGGTCCAACATAAAGATTTTATAAGAGGACCAGGCACAGTGGCTCATGCTTACAGTTCTAGCACTTTGGGAAGCCGAGGTGGACTGGACCCTTGAGTCCAGGAATTTGAGGCCAGCCTGAGCAACGTGGCAAAACCCTGTCTCCATAAAAAATACAAAAATTAGCCCCATGTATTTTTGGTGGTGTGCACCTGTGGTCCCAGCTACTTGGAAGGCTGAGGTGAGAGGATCACTTGAGCCTGAGGAGGTTGAGGCTACAGTGAGCTATGATCACACCACTGCACTCAGCCTGAGTAACAGAGCAAGGCCTTGTCTCAAAACAAGCAAGCAAACAAACAAACAAACAAAGATTTTGTAAGAGAAGAGGAACAAGAAGGGGGAAAAGATATTCAGAGACACATCTCAAAAGAAAAAACACACATAATTCAAACAGAAAGACATCTTTAAAGGAAAAAAAATGGCAAGAATCATTGTGAGCATATCATTTCTAAAAATAAACAAACATGAAAAAGAAACACATATTAAGAGACAAGTTGTCAGATCCTTGCCTGTACAAGATAAAAATTTATTAAATATTCAAGGTATAGATTTAAGGAGAGAGATCAGTGTTTGGTGTATAGCTAGTAAGATTTCTAGACAGGCAAGTAATCAGGTTTTAGATACTATTTGAAAGGATTAAATTCAACTGCCTGTTGAGATTGGTTAGAAAAAAATAAGAAAATGAATACTCAGGCATCTATGGAGAACATGAAAATTCCAGGGAGGGTAAAAGAAAGTATCCACAATAGTGCTTGAGAAGAAATATGCAAAAATGTCAGATAAAACCAAAATTGTGTTGTCTAACAAAAACCTGTGTTTCAAAACCTGGAAGTGGTATCACGTATCTTAGGGCTATAAGGTCATGTGAATAAGTAACTTTTTGGGAAACAAACACAAGCTAACCAAATCCAAGGAACAACCTCTGGTAAATTCTGGTAAAAATGGCAGAGAGGCTCTGCCTGATACGCATTATATATTCCTGAGATTTTCATAACATAACTTTTGTTTTTACATTACGTTTTGAGAAGGGGCTAGAGTAAGAAAATAAGTTCAGCACCACCCACCAAACCCATTAAAATTTACTTTTTTCTGATATTGATTTTCTGAACCAGCTCAATGTTCTTCCAACAAAATGCATAATTCCAGAACATTTCTTACTTATCCACAAGTACTGTATACAGCAGACTTCAAGGCTTGCCCAGACCTTCCTGAAACTTTAGATGAAACAAGGGTAGAATGTCAAGTTTTCTTGCTCCATAAAAACGACTAAGATTTGACCTACTCTCCGATATGTTGCAAGCTCATGAGAGGCATAAAAGAAATAGACAAATTTATTGTGGAAGACTTGAATGACATTCATGTTTAAAACATAAGACATGTGACAGACACTTGTAAGTTAAAAACCATCATAGACATTTATGTTGTGATTTATTGTCCTCTATAGTGTTAAATTTCAATGTGCAACTCTGGAGCTGAAATGAATTAGGCAACATTTAAAGTATAAGTCTCTGCCAATAATGCTCAAAATATGTGCTTTAGAATAGTGTTAATTTATATGATGAATTTTTTTTAATTTAATTATTTTTGTGGTCTAGGGCTTCACTCACTTACTCATGTTAAGATATGAGAAAAGATGTATGCATGAGCCAATGAGATAATTTCCATGACAGAAAATCAACATTGCCAGTAACTACACAGTGGCAGGGGGTACGAAGTAGAAAAAGAGAGTTGACAATATCCTTTAAATATCTGTGAGATTTGAAAGAGAAAGAATTTCATTATTCTTTTCACTGACAGACAAATAGATGTGTTAATGGGAATAAAAGGTGATATTTTACAATTCTATTCTGCTTTGTCTATTGGGATAACTTCTTCAGGAAATTAACTTGTATTTTGTTGGGATATTGAGTTATCTAATCCAACTTTGAGTCTTAAGACGTAACATGAGTTATATATATATTTTTAAAAATAATGAATTAGCTCAAAAATCATAAAGTTTTTTTGGTTCAATATTTGGTGGTACCATAATTCTAATATTAAAAGTCTCACTTAAAATTTATAATTCTTAAAATATCAATGACACATTTGTTAAGAAAAACTGAATGAACAATTTATGCTAGTGTAACTTTTATAGGGTTTACATGAAGACTTAAATCCAGAAACAAAGGTTTCTAGACATACAAATATTATAGGTTAGAATGCTAACGTTGCCCATTATTTACACAAAAGTGTCTTGTCTCTGGGAAAATTGCTGAACTGACATATCATTCTTCTAGACAGGTCGTTGTCACTGGTGAGGAATGAAGGGCTCTTGGAATCCCCTAGGATCTTTTCAATATATGCCCAATTAATTCCAGGGCATAAAGGGATTTCTACTAGTAATCAATCAACTATGCAAAGTTATCCAAAGTAAAATAAAATTTAAATTTAAGTTAGCTTTTGATTTAATAATAATATAGAGTATATTAGTCATGATCCACTCAGAAAAACAGAACTCACACAAGCTCGCTGGGTGCAGTGGCTCCTACCTGTAATCCCAGCACTTTGGGAGGCCAAGGTGTGCGGATCGCTTGAAGTCAGGAGTTTGAGGTCAGACTGGCCAACAGAGTGAAACCCCATCTCTACTACAAATACAAAAATTAGCTAGGTGTGGTAGCGCATGCTTGTAATCCCAGCTACTTCGGAGGCTGAAGCATGAGGATCACTTGAACCCAAGAAGCATATGTTGCAGTGAGCCAAGATAGCGCCACTGTACTCCAGCTTGGGCAACAAAGTGAGACTCCATCTCAAAAAACAAACAACAAAAACCCCCAGAACTCACACAAGCTAATCTAACAGAATCATTATATAAAATGTATTAAAGGGGGTTGTTTTGGACTGACCTCCTATACCAGGTCCCAACAGACCAGATTAAAATGGAGTCACTCATGCTAAGTGCCAAATAACAAAAGTGAAATTTTATGGAAGCCAGAAAATCCCAAACCAATTAGTTTTGCTTAAGAACAGGGAAGTCACAGCAATTAATCAGAAAGGGCCCAGATAACCTGAGTCAGCATAAGTCCCCTCTGCTTTAAACCTTACAAGAAAAACGACCTGAAGTAACCTGATGTTTACTGATCTACTTCTTTTGATTGTTCTGTTTATTTGTTCCCATCTTATAAAACCCATGGTTGTGTCATGCCCACTGGGAGTTCTTATTGTTTTTTGTTTATTTGTTTGTTTGAGACAGAGTCTTTCTCTGTCACCCAGGCAGGAGTGCTGTGGTGTGATCTCAGCTCATTGCAACTTCCACCTCCCAGGTTCAAGTGATTCTTGTGCCTCAGCCTCCCAAGTAGCTGAGATTACAGACTTGCACTACCACGCCTGGCTCATTTTTGTATTTTTAGTAGAGACCGGGTTTCACCGTGTTGGACAGGCTGGTCTTGAACTCCTGACCTCAAGTGATCCATTTATCTCGGCCTCCAAAAGTGCTGGGATAACAGGTGTAAGCCACCGCGCCCAGTCAAGAGCTCTTATTCTATCTTAGAGAATGGGTTGCTACCCAGTTCATAAATTGCAAATAAAAGCCAATTAAGTCTTAAACTAAATTTTAGCTATCTTTTTTGTTTGTATGTGTTTTACAAAATGTGTATATTTTGTCCATGCATTTTTACTGTATGTAAGTTGTATTATGTTATTATTATTATTTATGTTAAAGTAATACTAGCTTTAATTATAGATAATGTCAAAATTTTAGTAATGGAGCACAATAAAATTTCTTGTTGATAAAAAGTAATCTTCAAGTGTTATAATTTTGATTTTTGCTGGAAGAATCCCATATAGAAACCTATTTGCAAAGGCATTGAAAGAGCTGAAGAAAGCAAATGGGGTGTGACAGAGAAGTAGAAATTATGCTAATGTGAATAAAAGGTGGTATCTGAAATTCTGTTCTGTTTTTTTTTTTTTTTTT
>NW_012117866.1:7565-66845 GCF_000951035.1 Colobus angolensis palliatus | reverse complement strand
TTTTTAGTAGAGACGGGGTTTCACCGTGTTAGCCAGGATGGTCTCGATCTCCTGACCTCGTGATCCGCCCGTCTCGGCCTCCCTCTGTTCTGTTTTATATATTGGGATAACTTCTTAAGGAAATGAACTTGTATTTGTTGGGAAATTGAGTTATATTATCTAATCAGACTTTAAGCCTATTAAGAAATGAGCCCTCCACCTCCACCTCAGAAAGCCACTGTTACTTCTCTTAGGGCCAAAAGGTAGACCTACAGACCAGGTGCTGGACCTACCTAGCAGGACTTGTAATCATGAAAAGACAAGGCCATTGATGGTCAAGCTTCTGGAAGAAAGGTGTCAACTGCAGAATCACGAGGTTCATAAATTTGAAAAGGAGAACTTTATTTCTCATAATGGATTGCAGCCTACAGGTTGGTCATCCCATAGGCTGGGAAGTATAGCTGCTGGAAAAAGCTGAGAGTAAAAACTTTGAGGGAGAGAAGAATAAAACAGGAATTTATGCTGAATGGATTGGCTGAGTATACATATTCAATAAGCTACAAGAAGAATCATTAATATTTATAAAAGGAGAAACATGCACAGTTGAGTTTCATGCCTCTTCATAAGTAGCATGCTTTTAAAAAATGGTGGGATGAGTGCAGTGGCTCATGTCTGTAGTCCCAGCTACTCAGTCTGAAATGGGAGCATAGCTTGAGCCCAGGAGGTAGAGGCTGCTGCAGTGAGTCATGATTGCACCACTGCACTCCGGTCTGGGTGACAGAGTGAGATCCTGTCTCAAAAATTACCACAAACACACACAAGAACAAAAAAATCAGGGTGGTGTTAGCATCACGAGGGTGAAGTTGTCAGCCCTCTGATGACAAGTGGTGAAGGAGAAGACACAAAAACACTCACTGTGCATCCTCCATGAGAGGTTGGTCAGGTTTTAGGGAAGGATGCCTTGTGAAACTGGTAAGCTGTCACTCCAAAACTGGAAAGAGGGAGAGGGGACTAGTGGTGGCCTCAGATGATTGGTTAAGGGCCAAAAAAGAATTAGTCCTCTGTTTCTTTTTTCCAGAACTGGTTTCAGTTTACTACTTAGGAAACAATTCTGGTTAAAGGTTAACAAGAAAACGGCATATAGACGCGAATCCAACCTCCTATCTTGTCATGGGTGAGAACTAAGTTTGTAAGCCTGGAGTCCCCACAGCCAAGAGGGGGATCATTCAGTTGATTGGGGGGCTTAGGATTTTACTTTTATTTCTCAGAAGAAATATTGAACTACTTGGATTTTAAGCTCCTTTCTCCTCTCAAGTTCTACCATAGCCTCCCACTGTTACAAAAAAGGGATCTCAATCCAGACTCCAAGAGAGGGTTCTTGGATCTTGTGCAGGAAAAAATTTAGGGTGAGTCCAGAGTAAAGTGAAAGCAAATTTATTAAGAAAGTGAAGGAATAAAATAATGGTTACTCCATAGACAAAGCAGCCCCGAGGGCTGCTGGTTGCCCATTTTTATGGTTATTTCTTGATGATATGCTAAACAAGGGGTGGATTATTCATGCCTCCCCTGTTTAGAGCATATAGGGTAACTTTCTGACGTTACCATGGCATCTGTAAACTGTCATGGTGCTGGTGGGGATGACCAGTGGTCCCTCTTGTGCCCATCTTGGTTTTGGTGAGGGTTTAGCCAGCTTCTTTACTGCAAGCTGTTTTATCAGCAAGGTCTTTATGGCCTGTATGTTGTGCTGATCTCCTGTCTCATCCTGTGTCTTAGAATGCCTAACTATCTGGGAATGCAGCCCAGTAGGTCTCAGCCTCATTTTACCTGGCCCCTATTCAAGATGGAGTGGTTCTGGTTCAAACGCTTCTGACTCCATTGACTGAAACTAATTAAAGATGCCGCTTGGCAATGGACCATGGAATTGCACGCAGAGAGAAATAAGTGTGAGAATGGCTCTTACATCAAAGAGAGAAAAGACCCACACACAAAGACTCACAAAAACTCTCTCCCAGACCAAACTTCACTGTGGCCCCTCTGAGTCCTCTTTTTCACCTGGCCTTGCCCTTGGCTCCACCCCTGTTGTGTGGCCCATTAACTTAGTTTTAGCAATGAATCCTGCAAAAACAGTTTATCAAGGATCTCCACCTCCTTACTCTTGATATCCAATTAAGCTCCTCTTCCTGTACCCTTGATGCCTAGGCAAGTTCCTCTTAGTAGTTTTCCATCCACCCCCTCATCCTATCCCTTGGCTATTTTGATGTCATACTCCAAAAGATGGCATTTTGATGTGCGGAACTGACGAAGCCTCAAGGTGTCTCTGACCTTCCACACACACTGTCTCTCCCAAAGAAGCAGAAGTTCCTTTAGCTGCCTAAGATCTAGTCCCATGAAGGAGAACAATTATTTTTACTTCCCCTTCAAATTATCTCATTGTCTATTGCAGAAAAGAAGGGCAAGATGTAACCACATCCAAGCAGACCTTTCTTTACAAGTATAATGACTGTCTGCAAGGATCATTCAAATTTCAAAAAGAACTACTTACAAGTTAATCTCGGTTCCTGATCCCATCGTTCTCCCTGGCAATCATTTATTGCTCCTCAGTAGAATTCCTCTTCTCCTCCACACATAATCTGCTTTACTAGTATCCAAGTCCCCATTCTTTCTGTAGCCTCAACATGGTGCATAAGCTTCTGAACATCATTGTGGGTTTTGGTCTTCATTCTAAAGGAATGAAGGAATATACACATTAAGTAAATTTGGATGCCTTTTCTCCTACTAGTCAATCGGCCTCGGGTCAGGGATTTTTCAACAAACCTTTAAGGGGCCAGGAGTCTATGGCCCCCACACTATCAATCCCCTAATGCTAGTATATTTAGAGTTGTATTCTATCTCTCTCCCCTGTTAAAACAGTCTTGATCTTTCTTGCAACAGCCTTGAGAAGTAAAGGTAAAGGCTTCCTTGCCATTTTTAATAAATGTGAAGAGCAAAAATTATTATTATTATTATTATTTTGAGATGGAGTTTCACTCTGTCACCCAGGCTGGAGTGCAATGGCGAAATCTTGGTTCACTGCAACCTCCGCCTCCCCGGTTCAAGAGATTCTCCTGCCTCAGCCTCCCAAGTAGCTGGGATAACAGGCACGTGCCATCACGCCCAGCTAATTTTTGTGTTTTTAGTAGAGATGGGGTTTTGCCATGTTGGTCAGGTGATCCGCCCACCTCGGCCCCCCAAAGTGCTGGGATTACAGGCGTGAGCCACGACACCTAACCCCAAAATTAATTTTAATAACACACCAAATACACACACCCACACAACAATTTTACATGTTTTTTAAATGCTCACATCTAGACAGTGTGAGAAAAAAAGGAATTTGTTTCCATCAATAATGTTTTAAAATACATTTTGTTTTCTTCAGGAATTCTCCTTGTTAGCATTTTCATATATGGCAACCTGATGAAGGCAAACACAAATTGTGGAATGAACAACAAATCTTCAAGTCATGGGCTGCAAAAAATAATAACAAAAAAGAATTAGCAAGCTAAATCTTTTAAATTCAAAACACAAGATCTAAGCATAGCACTAGCACTCAACTAACGCACAATGCTCCAATTTGGGGAAATTGAGCTTCCGTTTTCATAGCCTTATGAAGTGCAAGGGAAAGAACATAAAGTCCCACACTTAGTCAATGTAGTGCATCTAATACAAAACTCCCACAAATGTGGAACTCTAAAGCATTTCAACCTCAGAGAAGGGTGAATTAGAAATGTGCCCTCTCACAAAGATAGCAAAGAAAATTGCCTAACTGCAATCTTGACTCTCAATAGAAGGGATAAATAATCTACCCTCGAAAGCTCATAACCACCAGGCAGTGCATTTTTAGCCTGAATAGACAATTCCTCTGTGGCCCTAGAATTTTTCTATATAAATTAATTTTTATTTTATTTTGTTTTTGAGACAGGGCCTCACTCTTTCGCTCGGGCTGGAGTGTAGTGGTGTGATCTCAGCTCACTACAACCTCCACCTCCCAGGTTCAAGTGATTCTCCTGCCTCAGCCACCCGAGTAGCTGGGATTACAGGCACATGCCACCCTGCCCAACTAAGTTTTGTATTTTTAGTAGAGATGGGGTTTCACCCTGTCGGCCAGGCTGGTCTCGAATCCCTGACCCCAGGTGATCCACCTACCTCAGCCTCCCAAAGTGCTGGGATTACAGGCATGAGCCACCTTGCCCGGCCAAATTAATTTAAAGTGACCTCACACTTAGTGTCCCCAGACCCTGTCAGATACAAACTCATATGCTCCCATAGGCTTTGACACAATCCCACAGAAACAATTGCAAGACAAATCCTAGCTATCGTGCCAAAAAATTGTGAAATGCACACAAAACAAAGGCACAAGGAGGGAGAGACTTCAGGGATGACAACCAAATGCACAGTCTTCAAATACTTGCATAAATACACACTGAATTTTTTAAATACATATGTGATACCAAAAAAAATCCATCGATCTTGATTATAATTTGAAGCCATTACAATTTTAAAAATCTTGATACATTATGGCACATATCCGCTTAGATTGTTAAACTGGATGTAAGAAAAGCTGTGTACTTGAAATCCAGTTTGCCATGGGAAGCTTCCAATGGATTTTAATTTGGACATACAGGAATCCAGCATTTAACTTTGTTCTTAATCTTTTGCATTTATTTTATTATTGATGTTTTCTATTATAAAAGTAACTATTGTTGGCAAATTTATATCAATATCCCTGTCATTTTCGCTTGATGTGCTATACAATATTACTTTTTGTACAGGTGAGCACTGGTAATTGTGTCAGGTTGTTTTATTGCTGCTGTAAGAAGTTGCCTGATGGCTTAAAACAACACAAATTTATTTCTTTACAGATATAGGAGCCAGAAATAGGCCTCACTGGGCTAACATTATATATATATATATAAAAAACACATATATATATATAACGTTATATATAACATAACATAGATATTCATCATATAAGTGTCCGCAGAACTTCATGAGGCTCTAGGGGAGAATTCATTTCCTTCTGTTGTTGATTTTGTGTGTGTGTGTGTGTATGTGTGTGTTTTAACCATGTGGAAATAAAATCTCAAGAAGGGTACTATAGAATAGGTTGTACTGAGTAATAGAAAAATTTAATAACCTCACAAATTGAGCTGAGGAATAGTCCCAAAACATATAAACATATACATTGTGTGCGTATGTGTGTGTGTGTACACATTTTAGTTGCTTCATATACTTTATGCATTATATATACTTTACATATCTTAGATATTATATATATTTGATATACATTATATATGTATATACTTTATATAAAATATATACTTTATGTTTAATACATATTATGTGAAAAAATATATAATACATTTTAGTAGACATGGTATTTATTTCTAGATTTTTGAACACCATTTTTTAGGGAAAATTAAAAAGGAAAAAAGATATACCGTATCAAAGGAAATAATAGTTGACCATTTCTCATAACTGGGGAAAGACAGGTGTTCTACCAAGAGTGCTCAACTGGAGCTGTGCAAATTAAAAAAAAAAAAAAATTCAAAGAAAAAAGCAAATCAAACCAGTTGGACATAATTTTATGAAACTTCGTTAAATCAGAAATAAGAAAACCCTTAAGCTTCTTGAGTAAACATCACACACACACACACACACATACACACACACACACCCCTCTACTACATACAAGTGAACAATAATCTCATTGAGATTAGAATTATTTCTTATATATTTTATTGGAAATAAACTTCCTATTACTACTGTGAACAGTAATCTCTCTACCTTGCTGTAAATAGAAATTAACAAGACATATACTATCGTCTTTATTTTTAAAAATGCTTCACCAAATATTTGTAAGATCAAGGAAATATAAATTGTTATGACAAAGCCTATAATCAAGAGTCCCTCTCATCCCAGTCCCTGTCTGATATGGTTTGGCTGTGTCTCCACCCAAATCTCATCTTGAATTGTAGCTCCCACAATTCCCACATATTGTGGGAGGGACCTGGTGGGAGGTAATTGATCATGGGGGTGGGTCTTTCCTGTGCTGTTCTCATTACATGAATAAGTCTCATGAGATCTGATGGTTTTATAAAGGGGAGTTCTGCACACACTCTTTTTGCCTGCCGCCACATAAGACATGCCTTTGCTTCTCCTTTGCCTTCCTCCACGATTGTGAGGCCTCCCAGCCATGCTGAACTGTAAGTCCACTAAACCTCTTTCCTTTATAAATTACCCAGCCTCAGGTATGTCTTTATTAGCAGATTGAGAACAAACTAATACACTGTGATGGGCAGAAAAATGATCCCCTAAGATGCCCACATCATTTTATCTGGAACCTGTTATATTATCTGGAATTGTTATGTTAAATCCCATGATGAAGGGAATTATGGTTGCAGATGGAAGTCGATAGGCTAAACTTCAAATAAAGAGATTATCCTGCGTTACCCAGGTGGATTCTACATGATCCTTAAAATTGGAAGAAGGCGTTAGAGGAAGAATCAGCCCGATGTTGCTGCCTTTGAAGACATTAGAAGGGACCATGAAAAGAGGAATGGCAGCAACTTCTAGAAGCCAGAACATGCAAGGAAACAGATTCTCCCCTACAGAGAGAGCCCAGCTCTTCCAACACTGTGGTTTCAGCCCAGTGACATTCACTGAGGACTCTGGACTTTCAGAACTGTACAATAATAAATGTTTCTTGTTATAAGAAATCAAGTTTATGGCAATTTGTTAGAGCAGCCATAGCAAACTACTTCCAGTGCACACACATCATGCCATAGAATTATGTACCTATCATTCCCTCAATTTGTACACAATTTTGCTCCACAGAGATACATTCATTGTATAACTTTTTAGTGGTCTTAACTGCACATGATTGGGGTCACATTGCATACCCTCTTGTGGAACTTGATTTTCTCCATAAGCTTTGTCTATGAGACACATGCAGACTTATAGATGTAGTTATGCTTCATTTCTCTTTATTGCATCACTATGTCACAAGCTTATTTTTAGGATGATGGTATATCCTAGGTTCCCCCATAGATAGCCCATTTACACACAGTTTAGTTTGTTAATGTCCCACCTATTAACAGATGTGTTGAACCTGCCTTTGCAAGTTATTATCAGTGAGAAAATTATAACAGTAAGCTAAGCCAACCCAATCCCCATATTGCCTATCCCTTAATTATTCCTGGGCTATTGGGCCAAATTAATTTTGGAAGACACTTAGGCTACAGTTAAAATGATAATAGGCCTTGCCCCAAAACCACTTTTGTAAAGTTGACGGGAGGCCATCAGCTCGGGGAGAGGAGAGGAGCTTGAATCCTGCAGACATAAAGGATTGTCAGCCATTATTCCAGAGGTTATAAGATACGCAACTTCCCCAATTACTCCTGCAAATAAAACACTATTGCAGATTGGCCTTTTGAGATATCTTTCCAGGATTTTTGCTTGCCAGACACCCATGGCTCCACATGGACCAACAACTCCACTTCTGTGGCCCCACCCAGAAGTAATTTGGCCCGACAAGAGGACAGCTTCAACCCCCTATGATTTCATCTCCACCCCAGCCAATCAGCAGCACGCTCCTGTTACCTGGCCACCCCCACCCATTCATCCAAACTGCCCTTGAAAAAACCCTAACTTAGGAACTTTGAATGAGATGGTTTGCACAGGACTCCATCTCCCCCATGGCATGGCCAGGCTTGTGTCTATTAAACTCTTTCTCTACTACAAAGTCATGGTCTTTCTTTCTGCAGTGTGCAGGAAGAACCTCTCAGGTGGTTACAAGGTGAGTTCTACCCATTTTAAGGCTATGATCAACAATGTTGATAAGAGCATAATTGCACATGTCTCTTTAGGAAACATAGCCAGAAGGCAAAGGAATGGGTTTAGGATATATATTTTACTTTTCAGATAATAAATACCAAATTGTTCCACAAAAATATCACAACAAAACACACTCTGACCCACAGTATGTGAGTGTCTGTTGTCTTTAAGAGAGATTTCATAGCTATTGTCAGATTTCTAAATATTTGCAATCTCACGGATGTAAAATGCTAAAGTTTTACAGTTTAGTTTTTATTTTTCAAGTTACAAATGAGGTTGATTGTATTTTGTTTGTTGGCCATAAATATTTTATTGTCTTTGAAATGTAGCATTGAAACTCAAATACTATTTTATGGTTTTTTACAATTGAGTTTTGAAGTGTTTAATGTATTTCAGATATTTACCCTTTGATGTTTGTGTCTAGGTTAGTCAAACTATTCAAACCCAAAAGAAACATATTTGAAAGTGAAAGGATACACTATTATTTCTGAACAAACTGGGACATATGGAAGCTTAAATCTTTGTTGCAAATATCAGCTGTTAATGAATAGCATTTAAAGTTTTAATATAAAAACTTAATCATTTTATTTACTTATTTATATTTATTTTTATTCTTTATTTAAGAAATACTTGGCTGGGCATGGTGGCTCATGCTTGTAGTCCCAGCTACTGAGGAGGCTGAGGCAGGAGGCTCACTTCAGCCCAGGAAGTAGAGGATGCAGTAAGCCGTGACTTTGCTACTGCACTCCAGTCTGGGCAACAGAGCCAGACCCTGTCTCTTAAAAAAATATAAATAAATATATATTTATAGATGTAATATATGTATATAATATATAAAAATATATTATATACCACATATATATTATGTATATTTATATATAAATATATAGATGTAATATGTACATATACAATATATAAATATATATAGTCCATGCAGAAGAGATGAAAATAGTTACTTGATGTCAATTTACAATGGCCCAATATTATTTTTTCCCATGAGTATAACTGGTCATATCATTGTGAGACTATACCAGCAAAGAAATGGGAAGGCACAAGAACTTTTTTTAAGGTCTCTCTAGAAGTGAATTTTTTAGATGTGAAATTGGGCTTTTTCCTAGTATCCCAGCACTACTTGATAAATAATCTCTTTTCCCCACTGTTTGGTAATTGCATTTCTCTTATACAAATGTTTTTATGTTTCCTAGTTCTGGTTCTAATCCCTCCCATTTGAGTCATCAATATTTAATCCCTCTGTATTCACCTTACTGTCTTCATTACTACAACTTCTGGAACCCTTGGCACACTTTTGGACAAGTTCTGATCTTTGCCTTCATCTTCAGAAGACTGTTTTCTGTTCCTGTTTCAGCTAAAGCCAGTAGATCCACTCTAATCCTAAAGCAATTGTAATGGTACATAAATTTAGTGGGACAAATGAAGGAGCAGGCTTTATGCTGACTTTCTAGGTAAGATTCCCAGAAAAGTTTCTAGAATCACTAAAATTTATGGGTCTTTTTTCCTTTGCTATGATTTTAGAAAGCTGGAATTCTGAGAGGTATGTCCTCCAGTTGACACAGATGGACCCCATATGTCTCAGTCCCTTTAGGCTGCTATAACAAAAACACCGTAAACTGAATGGTTTAGAAAAAACAGACATTTATTGCTCACAGTTCTGACGGCCAGAAGTTGAAGATTAAGGCGTGGCAAATTCAGTGTCTGGTGAGGACCCACTTCCTAGTTCATAGATGGTGCCTTCCCACTGTGTCCTCCCATGGTGGAAGGGGCAAGGGAGCTCTAGGGGGTGTTTTTTTAATAAGGCACTAATCCCATTCACAAGGGCTTCACCCTCATGACACCATTACCCCCCAAATTTCCCGCCTCCTAATACCTTGAAGATTAGGTTCCAACATACAAATCTATGGGGACACAAACACTCAAACCCATAGTCAGATTCAAATGTATGACACACTCCTCTCCCTGTTCTACCACTCAATAGCTACAAACAAGGCAATTGTAAAAATATGCACTATGATTGTTGCAGAAAAACTGAACTCACTCTTAACCATGCCAGCCAGCAGAAGCAAGAATTCCAAATGCAATTGTTTTCCCAGAGGTTTTCAAATCTTACAAGGATATATCTGCTTATTAGAAATTGGATCGTGTTTGGCCTCAAGTTGTAAACCCACTGACATGTAGATTTTAGCATTTTAAATAATGCAACAAAATCTACACCATGCCTTAGAAGGCACTGGTCTTTATTATGTGAGACAATATGTTCTGTAAGTTCCACAGGGAAATCTGTAGGGAATCTGATAGCATGTACGTGGGATTTACAATTATATTAAAGATGGAGGATTTTCTTAAACATGACTACTTCATACTTTTTCCATATTTAATTTTTTCAATGCCACACAATATAGAATCTTAGTTTTATCCTTAATTAATTAATTTATTTATTTTTGATATGGGATCTCACTCACTCAGGCTGGATTGCAGTGGTGCAATCGTAGTTCGCTGCAGCCTCCAACTCCTGGGCTCAAGCAATCTTCCTGTCTCAACCGCCCAAGAAGCTGGGACTACAGGCGTGCACAACCATGTGCGCCTAATTTCTTGAAAAAACTTTTTTGTACAGATAGAGTCTTGCTATGTTACGTAGGTTTGTCTCAAACTCCTGACCTCAAGCGATCCTCCCACCTCAGCTTCCCAAAGTGCTGGGATTATAGGCATGAACCACCATGCCCAGCCCTCAAATTGTTTTTTCTCATTTGTTAGCTGTATTTTATAGGCACACACATATACATGCATGCTTTCATATGCACACACACATGCTCAAATATGTATACCCAAGCACATATATACATACATTATAAATACTATGTTTTAATATATACATATATATAGTTTCATACAAATATTAATATATACAGTTAGCAGTATATTTGGTGTTAAGGTAAATTATATCTTTTGACAATGTTAATATAAACTGTATCTTTTGAAAATTACATGTTGTTATTGCTGTTTTAGGAATAATTTATTCTTTATTTTGTAACATTCACCTATTCCAACTATATAAAAACTGTGTTGATAAACCCATAAAAGTATGCCGCCAACAGTAAAATCCCCTGGAAATTTGCAGGAGGTGACAATAATATCTTAAAAAATATATTTTTCCCTGATGTGGGCAGTGAATATAGGATGGAATATTTTATCACAGCATTGCCAGGAAATTAACAGTTGGATAGTGGTCACTCAGTGAAAAGTAAAGTGACTGGAGGTAGAAGCTCAACCTTCCTTTGGTTTTGTAAAGTACAAGTTCTATTATAAAGCATGAAGACTGAGCTTGGAAACCATTCAGGGTGCCTTACTTCCCTCATAGATGAGTACTCACATTCCAAGTTCATCTTCAGCTAGGCTACATATGACTGAATGTAAGACCACCGAGAAACTAAGATAACTTTATATTCCCATGTAACTGACTAATTTAGATTAGCAGCTCTTAAAATTAGTTTGTTCTGAGGATTATTTTTATTAACATCCTCAAAGTCACTTAATTAGCTTATTCCTCGTCTTTGGTAGAAAACTGATAAAAGAAAGTAAGTGTGACTAAAGTGGAGAGGAACAAGAGTGATCCCTTGGTTAGGGATGAAAATAAAAATACAAGCACTTTAATTTCATGGACATTAGTTCTGTTAGGGCAAATACCTTGAATATTTGGAAGCCACTTTTGGTGTACCTAATGTTGAAGATCACTTATTTAGGCTTACATTTTATTTTTTAAAAATGCAACTGCAGATTGTTTCATTTCATTCTGTTTGTATAGCATTTGACTGAGAATTGGTGTGTTTTGCTGGAAGGAGGTTTTCGTTTATTTGTTTATTTGTACATTTAAAATTTTCAATTTTCCTAAATCATCTCAACTTAATTCAATACTTAGGTGCATAATTCTTGTCCTAAAAATGTTTTTCTTCTAAAAAAATATTTCCAGTTGTATACACAATATTAATCTGCTGATGCTGATCTTTGTTTCTTCGATTGATTTTGAAGCATGTGAACAGCCTTAACATTTTGAATAATTTCCACCGGAACTTTCTCTCATTAAGAAAATTATATTGTTTTCTTCCTTCTCTTCTTATACAATGGACTAAAAGAAATATTACCAGAAAATAATTTCTAGTATAGATATAATTAGTAACTTGATTTAAATTATAACACTATTTTACCTTCAGAGTATAGGATTTCTATGGTAAACAAAAAAATTTTTTTTGCATGGTTTTTTTTTAATAGTTACTACATAAGGCTTAATGATGCAACTTATCAATGTGATATGTTTTTAAATTTTAAACATATATCCTCCTATTTTAACTGACTTTATAACCACTATAGTCTCTGAGAAGCATTCTCTTTCAGAGACCAATAAGAGAATCATTAGATTTGTTAAAAAAAAAACCACCAAAAATCAAAAAACAAAAGCAAAAGAACATAAAACTATCAATTCCAAAGCAAGAAAGAGAAGAGGAAATATTACCATTGTTGAATAATATCTCATTATGTTGAATACGTCCCAATGTTGAATATGTTGAATAATGTTCCAATATGTCATACATCTCCTCATATAAACCTTAGCTGGAACTTTCCTATCTAAATTTCTAGCTATGCCGTTGGAGTGTTAAGTAGGGGAGAAATTCCCCATGTTATGGCAATTCATTATTGGTTTTTCTATGTGCTTGTGAGTTCCACCTTTTGGAATGATGCATGACCTTTCCACAAAGAGGCTGTTCTGATTGCTGTTGATTTAATTACACAGATGAACTTTAACTCCTGAAAGGTAGTACTCCAATCATTTGATGCAAACAAAGCTGCCTCTCTTATCCTTTATTATAAAATATCCTATTAAACTTCAAAGCTGGCAGAATCAATTTTACCCCTTACTGTTTTCCCTGATGTAATGCTAAAACTTTAAGCACTTCTTCTCCTCCTTCCTCCTTCTCCTCCTCTTGTTCCTCCTCCTCCTTCTCCTTCCTCCTTTATCTTCCTCCTCCTCTTCCTCTTTCTCTGTAATAAAGAATACTATACACAATAAGAAATTTACTTCTTTTTTTTTCATTAGATGCACATGTTGCTTATTCCCTTAGAACCAATTAAGATATTTTTGCATAATGTAATTATTTCCTATCAAAGGGAAAACATATCTATAAAAAGAGGATAGATAATAGCTATCCAGAGAGATCAAAAAGAAATAGGACATGTGTTTAAGTGTGTCAGATTTCAATTAATCGATTCTTATATTACTATTCATCATTACTACTTAAAAACTTGGAGATGATAAATACAATTGAGCCAGAATGACTCTTACTATGATTGTAGTTATTTTAACTGCCTCTATATTAGAGTTTGAACAGCATAAACCCAGGTTTTAAATATAAGCTTCCCAGCCCTCAGTCATAGGTGACGATTTTAAAGGCCACAGAGTTTAAGCAGCTATAATATTTTGAATAATACTGCTAGAGTTCAGGTACCCAAAATTACTTCCATCCTGACATTGTTTTACCATTCTAAGGTTCCAAAATCCACTCTTTAGAACATTTAACTTTAACACAGTAACCATGGATTCCAGTGCAGGAGAGGAAGATAAGAAAACAGGGAATCTCATCCCACTTCTATGTCACCTTCTCTTTTGACTTCAGACATGTGTTTCATCCAATGTCCACAGTATAGTCAACCCTTGAGCAACATGGAGATTAGGGGCACTGATCCCCTCACTGTAAAAATCTGCATATAACTTTTGACTCCCCCTAAACTTAACTACTAATGTTCTACTGTGTACTCTACCAATAACACAGTCAATTAACATATATTTTGTAAGTTGTATGTATTGTATACTGTATTCTTACAAGAAAGTAAGCTAGAGAAAAGAAATGCCATTAAGAAAACCCTAAAGAAGAGAAAACATTTACTATTCGCTAAGCGGAAGTGGATCATCATAAAGGTCTTCATCCTTGTCATCTTCACATTAAGGAGGCAGATGAGGAAGAGGAGGAGGAGGGGCTGGCCTTGCTGTCTCAGGGGTGGCAGAGGTGGAAGAAAATCCACATGTAAGTGAACCCGCACATTTCAAACTTGTGTTGTTCAAGCATAAACTATATGTAAGATGATTAGATAAGAGGTTGATTATTTATTCCTGGAAGTTTTCCTTGCAGATCTGCTCAGCAAAATCACTACATTTCTTAACAACTTTGGTGCCTTTAGAGATAATTCTCTCTCTCTCTCTCTCTCTCTCTCTCTCTCTCTGTGTGTGTGTGTGTGTGTGTGTGTGTGTGTGTGTGTGAGAGAGAGAGAGAGAGAGAGAGAGAGAGAGGTAGACCAAGAGCTGTGGAGTTTGTTGCCAAAATATAGCAAAGTTGCACACCGTGGTCAATAGGACCTGCCAGTTCCTAATGTCTTCCCTTCAGAGACATCTTATGAGTGGTGAAGAGCTCTGTGCAATACACTGCATACACATAGGGAAGACCAGAACTGAGAGATCCTATGCCAAGATATGTTTTCCTCGTATGCATAAATTGGTCACTTGCCTGCCTGTCAAGGCTTCAGAGAAATTTTTTTAAAGATGTTTCCAAAACCACAGGGTAGTTACTGAGGAGGCCATGTCAGGTCTGAAATGGGAAAGCACCAAGTAATACATAGGCAGACATATTTTTTCGGATGGAAACTAAAGTTTAGACTTAGTTTGCTCACTTCTGGGTGCTTATGCTATTGGATAGCCTTACAAAGCATAATGAGATTATAAATGGAAATAAGAGGAAAAGGTTCATCTCCATTGGCATATTGGCATCCAATACATAATGGATATATGACAGAGAAATGAGGCTCAGAGGGTGGAGTTTAAGGCAGAGAGAGAAAGAAGGAAAAATTCTACAAAGCCGTATTGGATCCAAGATTCAGGATGAGACTCTACGGTTTGGTTATTCCTCACATATTAAGAAGTTTCAACCGTTGATTGTGAATATACTAAAAACTACTGAATTAGTAAAAAAACAAAACAAAACAAAAGGATAAATAAATACATAAAAAATAAAGAAGCTTCACCCGGGAAATCTAATCTAACTTGAAAGACAATTAGATTAACTCTTACAGCGAGGAAGAACAGGTTTAATGAAATTATTCTATTCTGTGTACTTAAGAGGTTAATACGTTTTTCTTTGGTAAGTCCATTTAAAAAATTATGTTTCACCTGTGCTTTATGGTCAAGAGATAATTAAAAGGATGCTTTCCTTCCAATAACCAAATGGATAAAGTGGTCACCATGGAAAATTTCCTTGAAATAGACACCAAATTCACAAATCAATTTCAGCAATATATGAGAAAGGTATATCACGACCAAATGTATTTTGTCCAGAAACCTAAGGAGGATTTAACATCTGAAAATCAATATTCATCTCCATAATTCCAACCAGAATAAAGTTGAAATACTATATAATCAATTTAGTGGGTGCAGGAAATAATATTTGAAAAAAAAAGGCTAAACAGGAAAATGCATAGGCAAATTTTAGTATATTTTATACAATGAGGTTTTTTTTTGTTTTGTTTTGTTTTTTTGATGGAGTCTTATTCTGTCACCCAGGCTGGAGTGCAGTGGCGCAATCTCGGCTCACTGCAACCTCCGCCTCTTGGTTTCAAGTAATTCTCCTGCCTCAGCCTCTTGAGTACCTGGGATTACAGGCACGTGCCACCATGCCCGGCTAATTTTTTAAATTTTAATAGAGATCAGGTTTCGCCATGTTGCCTAGGTTGGTCTTGAACTCCTGACCTCAAGTGATCTGCCCGCCTCGGCCTCCCAAAGTGCTGGAATTACAGGCGTGAGCCACCACGCTTGGCCTAATGGGATATTACTCGTCAATAAAAGAAAAATCAAGTACTGATGGACAAACAACGTGGGTCAGTCTCATAGATGTTATACTGGGTGAAAGACACCAGTCACGGGTAGTGCTGTACACCTGTAGTCCCAGCTCCTCAAGAGGCTGCAGGGGGATGATTGCTCGAGCCCAGAATTTCCAAGCTGCCATGAGCTACGATTGTGCCACTGCACTCCAGCCTGGACAACAGAGTAACACCTTGTCTCTATAAAACAAACAAACAAAAAACAAAACAACCAGACACAATAGCATGCATATTTATGTGTTGAGATTACATTATATGGAGTTCCACAACAAGCAACAAACCACCCATGTTAAGACAAAATAGAATCCTGCTTTCCAACGCTGGAAGGAGCAAAGGAGAAAGTTTACCTGTGATGAAAATATTCTGTATTCTGATTGGAGGGGTAGACGCATGGGATTATCATAGTGTCAAAGCACACATGAATAGTCCATGCATTTTACTCTAATTTGTATCATGCCACTTTGTGAATAAGCAGACATACTTACACACAGTCACAGAATTACAGGCACAGTGGACATAAGAAAGAAAGTGGAAGGAAAAGCAACAGTCATAATGAGAAGCCATTGGCCCTAAACATAAAGATGGTTGGCATTCTGTCTTTGTTTTGGTATAATTCATATCCATTTCTTTCAATCATGATATTGATACAATGATAGAGGCAAGAGGCAGAGAAATTCTAGGCAGAAAAGGTCCCCAATAAAAGCCCACCCTCAAGCCTAAAACCGTGGTCCAAAGTGAGAACTGACATCCCTGTTTTCGTGCTCAAATGTTGCCTTTTCAAAACCACTGAAGGTCCCACCGCACCCCATCCTGTGCCTATGAAAACCCCAGACCCAGCCAGTAGAGACAGGAGAAGCAGCTGGACATCAGAGACTTTGTCTGGAGGTCGGAGAGAGGCAGCTTGGCTTGACAGCAAAACTTTGGAGAAGAATCAAACTGGAGATAGCCGGACTTCAGGGGAACACTACCTTCCCACCCCATTCCCTTTTGCGCTCCCCTTCCCAATGACAGCCACTTTTATCAGCAGTAAAATCCCCCGCATTCACCATGCTTCAATTCGTTCATGCGATCTCGTTTCTCCTGGATGCTGGACAAGAGCTCAGGTGCCACGAGTGTGGATACAAAAGGCTGTCACACTTGTCCTTTGCCCTCGCTGGCAGAAGGCAGCGCCTCACACAAAAAGGCAGAGGGCCCACTGAGCTGTTAACACTTAAGCCATCCGCAGATGGCAAAGCTAAAAGAGCACTGTAACGTGTCCTCTGGGGCTTCAGTGGTCGCAGGCACCCCCTAGACACTGTCGCGGGGCCTACATGGAGTTATCTCCTGCCGGTGTCCAAAAGTGCTCGCCCCGGCTCCCGCACCTGCTGCCCCATGTGCTCCTACAAGGAGTTGAAAGCTGCAGGGTGGGTAAATGAGGCACCCCTACTGCAAGTCCCATGAATATGATTATTTAATGTAAAGTGACATTTTACATTATTTGTCTTGAAATAAAATTATTTTTGAAGATGTGATATGTACTTTTCTCTCATTTAAGGATTCTTCACACATTTCCATAAAGCATAGATTCTGGAGTCATGAAATTGTGTGCATCATCCTAAAAGTGTAGTTCAGGATTCATGAAGAGAGAGAAGAGAGGAAAGGCTCAATGTCTCCAATTTGTAGATAATAAGATGATCTTTCTGGGGTGCCCATCACTCGATCCTGGAAAGATCAGTGAGGCTCCCTGCCTCTTGCTGAGCTGCAACTTCTGTTTCTGCCTATAAATTTTATCAATTCCCCCACAGGGAGCTTCGTCAATGCCAGTGGAAAGGATTTAATTATTTTGTTCTGTCTGGTAGAGATACATTAACAAATGAATCCCCTCTGGGACTGAAGGTTCTGTGAAATAAAGTTAGTTGTTACACAAACTTCTTGTAAATCATGAGAGGCACTCTTGGGAGGTAGAGGAGGAAGGACAATTGTGACCAGTCCTAGCACTTGAGAAAGGTCATCTCTCTGGAATAAGGCTTGACATTTGAGTTATCTCACCACATCCAGTCCTGTGCTGACCTTTCTTCCCCACCTTGACACATCTCTTTTCTTGCAATTAAGTATACACTCTTTCCTTGTTATCCTAATAATTCCCATATGTCAGACTACAAAGAAGATGTTCAAAGATGAGACACTTATTCTTATCACTGTTTGACTACACATCTCTGTTAATGCTTTGCCATACTATACCCATGACATAACATATGTGAAACGAAAATAAATCTTGGAACTCCCAAATCACCAAGCCAAGGGAAAAGTTAAGCCAGGAACTACATGAGGCACACCTGCCTGCCATTTTATTCCTAAATAAGGCAACTATAAAGATAGAAAAGCTACGTCACAATTTTCCCACATGGAAATTCCTTGTGGGCCTCCATAGCTTCACCGTAAAACAGCTGTGTTGAATTTCACCCTGGCAATGTAAACTGATCGCTTATCTTCACAGGTGCTGGACAGGCGTCATCCCTCTGAGGCTCACCTGAGACAAATGCATATCTGGTTGCTTTCTCTGCCCTATTGTTACTGTAAAAATGCAGATTCACTGAGTCCAACTAAAACGTGTATTCAGTGAAAGGACATTGAAGGATTCAAAGAATGCAACCTTTTGTCTGTTATCTACCTATGACCTGGAAGTCCCAATTCAAGTTTTCCCGCCTTTCTGGACCAAACCAATGTACATCTTACACATATTGATTGATGTCTCAAGTCTACCTAAAATGTATAAAACCAAGCTGAACCCCGACCACCTTGAGCACTTGTCATCAGGACTTACTAAGGCTGAGTCATGGGCAAAATTAGTTTTCCAAATCGATTAAGACCTCTCTTAGATACCTTTGGGTTCACAAAAATAAGCTCAAAAAATTATTTACAGTGCTACCTGGATGGGTAGAAAGCAATGTAATTGATTTATTCTGGAATTAATTTGCTTTTCCTCTTACGTCCTAACCTGCTGGTTAGTAGAGAAAAACCAATCAACTCTCTCTTTGACGTGGGTTTAAACTCAGTCTCATTCAATGCTGTGAATAGTTTTTGTTTGCTTGTTTGCAGTGTTTCTGTCTGTTTTCTGTCTCTTGTTTCTATCTCCAAGATGTGAATGAGGGACTCTGGGCTCTTGGATATAAAGGAGAGATGGTTCCTTGGGTGCCATGTTGGATTATCCTGGTCTTTGTCATTGCCCTTTGTCTACCTGGGAGCTGTGTGCAATGCTAGACTTCTGAATTAATGCCTCTAACAGGTGCTGCTCACTGTCTTTCTCTGTGCTACGTCCTGACTGATGCACCTTCATCGTGGGTACCATTATGGGGACAGACCCTGACACTCTTTCTTGACCCTTGATCTCCATTCATTTGAACCAGGAACTCTCTGCTTACTTCCAGGATCGTGTGACTTCGCTTGGTCTTTAAACCAAAACTAAAATCCTAAGTTCTCCAAACAAGTCAACAGATCTTCTCTGGGCCCCAGGGTCCCCAGAGAAACCTGAAAAACTAAATACCTGGCCATGACAGGAATGGAGGTGGGACACAACTCATTATACCCCTCCCATTTGGAGTTTAGGCACAACAACTGACCCCGATTAATGCTAAAATAAAATAGAAACAAGGCTGGGCGCGGTGGCTCACGCCTGTAATCCCAGCACTTTGGGAAGCCGAGGTGGGCTGATCACGAGGTCAGATCGAGACCATCCTGGCCCACATGGTGAAACCCCGTCTCTACTAAAAAAAAATACAAAAATTAGCTGGGCATGGTGGTGCATGCCTGTAATCCCAGCTCCTTGAGAGGTTGAGACAGGAGAATTGCTTGAGCCAAGGAGTCAGAGGTTGCCTGGTGACAGAGTGAGACTCTGTCTCAAATAAAGAAAAAAAAATAGAAAAAAAAAAATAGAAGACTAACAAAACAGACTCTTTGTGACAATAAGGTACCAAATTATAAGCAGGACCTAAGGCTGTGCCAGACAAGCATTAAGTCTTGCACCCCTTCAGGTCACTCTGACCCAATGTATACTGGTTAACAGACTTCCTTATCTTAAACATTCCTTTCTGCTGACTCCAAATTTTTAGACAAAGCTTTACTCCTTGAACCAATTGCAACTTAAAGAATCTCTTGGCCAGGCAGGATAGCTCATGCCTGTAATCCCAGTACTTTGGGAGGCTGAGGAGGGAGAATCGCTTGAACCAAGGAGTTCCAGGCTGCAGTGAGCTATGATCACACCACTGCACTCCAGCCTGGGCCACAGAGCAAGACTCCCTGTCATTAAAACAAATAAAATAAGAATCTCTGAACCCGTCCATAACCTGCAAGCCCCTGCTTCAAAATATTCCAACTTTGTGAGCAAAACCAATGTATACCTTCCACGTACTGATAGCTGTCTTTAACTCTTGACTCCCTAAAATAGGTAAAGCTAAACTATAATCTGACCACCTTGGGTGCACTTTCTCAGGAGTTCCAGAAACTGGGTTCCTGGATCATGGTCACTCATTTGGTTCAGAATAAACTTCTTTAAAATATTTTACAAAGTCTAGTTTTTCTGTTAACAGTTTTAGCGTACATGTGAATTTTTATTAACCTCAGAGCATGCAAGAGATATGAGGGGAGGGCCACACATCCTTTAAGGAGGTTGTTATTTTCAAAGGAGTTTCTGGCCAAGGGAGTCAGTGCAGGTTGAAATCTAGCTTTACTCTGTTTACTAATCTTTGTTCCCCAGACTAGAGTTATGTCTGCCCAGGACACCGGATGCCTTTTTCTAATTCACACATAAGTTTATCGAGCTGTAGGGCTTCCTTGAAGTGGAGTGGGATAATTAGGTAAGGATAAGACCAAGGTTAAAGGAAAACCTGTACTTCAATTTCCCCCAAGTCTTGTATCATTATTATATTAATGTGACACTTCTTGGCACCTGGTATGTAGCTAGCAAGTTATTAATCACTCTGATTTATTTAACATGGGAAGGGGAGAAAATAATTGAGAGCACATTGTTTTAGTCCTTTTGGAAATTATATATATATATAAATATGCATGTATAGGAATATATAACATATTATATATTATACATTATTATAAAATATTAGGTTATTATATATCTTCATATATCATATATTGTAATATATTTACATATAATAATATAAAATATAGTCACATTTTATTATAGTCATATATAGTATATAATATATACCTAATAATATAGTATATAAACATGTTATAATATTTAATATATCATACATTAATATGCATAATATATTAATGGCATATTATATAATGTATACATTATATATCATTAAATATTGCATGTAATATATGATATAATATGTATTACATTATATAATAAATACAACATTTACTATTATATACATTATATAATAAATATAATATTTACTATTATATACATTATATATTATATTAAATGATATATTATTTAATACAATATGTGATTTGTTACAAATTATGTATTTTAAGGTAAAATTTATAATGTATCAATGATACATTATATTATTTAGTATAATTTATCATACATTATATTGAATATTATAACATATACTGACATTATTATACTTATATTTTACTCATATATTATACTAACATATAATATTGAAGACTATATTAAATATTGTCATATTATATTATGAACAATATATAAATAAAATAGTATTGTAATAGTATAATATAATAATATTTAATATAGTCTATTATAGTATTAATATAGTGTATTATATATAATAATATTATGTATATAGTAATATAATGTATGATAAATATATTAATTATATAATTAATAAATTAAAATACTTATATAATAATTATTATATATGATATCAAATACATAATTATATCACATATATAACATATATAATCATATATATGAATATACAGTATGTATGTATATAACAAACCTAGATGGTGTAGCCTACCACACACCTAGTGTATAGGGTCTAGCCTAGTGCTCCTGGATTACAAACCTGTATAGAAGATTACCGTACTGAATACCATGGATGGCTGTAACAGAGTGGTAAGTATTTGCGTATCTAAACATAGAAAAAGTACAGCAAAAATTCAACATAAAAGATGAAAAATGGTACCCCTATATAGGGCACTTACTATGAATGGAGCTTGCAGGACTGGAAGTTGCTCTGGGTGAGTCAGCGAATAAGTGGTGAGTGAATGTGAAGACCTAGGATATCCCTGTACACTAGTGTAGACTTTACAAACACTGTACAATTAAGCTACACTAAATTTATACATTTTTTCTTTCTTCAGTACTGATTTAACTGCCCATTAGGTTCACCTTGCCCACTGACTAGAAAGAGCCAATTTATCAAGACAGGGGAATGGCATAGAGAAAGAGTTATTCACATAGAGCTGGCTGTATGGGCGTAATAGTTCGTTTTCACGCTGCTATGAAGAAAGACCTGAGACTGGGTAATTTATGAAGGAAAGAGGCTTAATTGACTCACAATTTTGCATGGCTGGGGATGCCTCAGGAAACTTACAATCATGGTGGAAGGGGATAGAGAAGCAGGCACCTTCTTCACTAGCCAGCAGGAGAGAGTGAGAGTGCAGAGCACAGAGGGGAAAAGCCCCTTGTAAAACCATCAGATCTCATGAGAACTCACTCACTATCACGAGAACAGCATTAGGGAACTGCCCCCATGATCTAATCACCTTCCATGAGGTCCCTCCCCCAACATGTGGGGATTAGAATTCGGACTACAATTCAAGATGAGATTTGGCTGGGGACACAGAGCCAGACCATATCAATGGGGGACTGGAGTTTTATTATTATTCAAATCAGTCTTCCCAAGAATTCAGGGATCGGAGTTTTTAAGGATAATTTGGTGGGTGAGGGGCCAGTAAGTCAGGAGTGCTGATTGTTTGGGTTAGAGATGAAATCATAGGGAACCAAAACTGTCCTCTTGCACTGACTCAGTTCTTGGGTGGTGACCACAAGATCAGATGAGCCAGTTTATCGATCTGAGTGGTGCCAGGTGATTCACTGAGTACATGGTCTGCACAATATCTCAAGCACCGATCTTTGGTTTTAAATAGTAATGTGATTCCCGGGAGCAATTTGGGGAGTATCAGAATCTTGAGCCTCCAGCTGCATGACTCCTAAACCATAATTTCTAATATTGTGGCTAATTTGTTAATCCTACAAAGGCAGTCCAGTCTCCATGCAGGAAGGGGTTTGTTTCCTGAAAGGGCTGTTATTGCCTTTGTTTTAAAGTTAAACTGTAAACTGTTTGGCCTATGCTCAGGAATGAACAAGGACAGCTTGGAGGTTAGAAGGAAAATGGAGTTGGTTAGGTCAGATCTCTGTCACTGTAATAATTCTGAGTTACAGTTTGCAATGGTGGTTTCCCGAACTTGACCTTAGTTTATTGTAACTATTTTTTACTTTAAACTTTTTAATTTTTAAAAAACCTTTTTGAATCTCATCATAACACTTACTTTAAGACCCAAACACATTGTGCAGCTGTGCAAAAATACATTCTTTATATCCTTATCCTTTAAGCCTTTTTCTATTTTTAAATTTTATTATCATTACTATATTTTCTTTTCCAACCCTTTTTTAAAAACTAAGACATGAACACACACATTAGCCTAGACACACAGGGTCAGGATTATCAATATCACTATCCACCTCCACATCTTGTCCCACTGGAAGGTCTTCAGGGACGATAACATGCATGGAGCTGTCCTCTCCCATGATAATGATGCCTTCTTCTGGATACCTCCTGGAGCACCTGCCTGCGGCCCTTTTTGAGGAATAGATTTGTCTGTACTACAAACACAAGACTCATGTGTTTCACTACAATGTTAAGATGGCTACAATGTCATTAGGCAAAGGGAGTTTTTCAGCTCCATTATAATCTCATGGGACCACCATCCTATATGCAGTTGACCATTGACTGAAACCTCATTACATGGTCCATGACTACATCTGTATCTCTATCTAATCTACATATAATCTCCAAAAATAGAAGCATCCTATGTTATTCAAATTGCCCTGAGAAGTCTACTTTTTTCTCTACATTGTCTGGATAGTCCAAGTTATTTTATGAAATGCAGAGAAGAATATAAAATATTTATCTCTAACCATTCGCTAAGCTCAATCTTGAATTTTGCTTTAATTTTGACCTTCAATGAATCTTGGCTTCACTGGGATGCAGCCAGCAACCACATGACAACTACAATTGCCATATTTAAAGGATATCTGTTAGTGTATCTCTTAAGCTGTTTGAGTCAGGAAGGATTTGAATCCATTCAACATTTTATCTTCCTTTAAGGCTTACAGGTAGACCAAAATAAGAAACATTTATGGCAGACAATTTATTACAAGACAAATTAAATTTAGTTTAGCTTTCTTTTTCTCTTTGATTTCAGACAAATCTGTCTTTTTATGAGAGTTTAATTTATTTAAATTTTTGTTGATTTAAAAATATATATTCTTACTAAAACGTGCACCTCAAAGGTGATTATCCACCTATATAATACACTGAAAACACACATATGCATAGTAACATATTTTGAAAAATGTTTCCTATTTTCTACAATCATAATCTCGTTGACAGGTTTTAAATTTTGGAAGCAGATCTTGAAGTTTTAGTTAACAGAATACAGATGAAATGTCAGAGATTTTCAAGGACATAGCTCGCCTATACATCTTTCCTTAGGGATAAAAAGAAAAAGACATAAGAAGTCGACATTAATCAAACTAAACTTTCTGAATTCTGAATAGTTCTAACACACATTTATCTATTTTCCGCTGAAGATGCATTCAAAGTACCGTCTCTATATAAATGTTTAAATATTCATTTTGCTCGCTTTTAGAATCAATTTCATTTTATTTTCCTTACTTGTGTATGTTTTATGGACCTCCATGGAGTCTAACTTAAAATGCTGTTTGTGGAGTTTTAGTAAGACAAGGAAGCAACAATGAGGAAGGGGGCCCAAGTCTGGGGAGAACAGAGAGACTCCAATCACAGACAACCCGCTGGCACAACATCCTGCTCCCAAATGCCTTGCTCTGCACGTAGCCCCAGGGGCACAAACTTGTTCTGCACATAGTCCCCTCCAGCACAACTCTATAAAACTTTCCTCTAGCCTCTGCCTCTTTGCAGACAGCTTTCTTGCAACATATTTTCATGCTTTCTGGAATATATCTGCCTTCTTTATCCACAACTGTCTTAGTAAATTGTTTTACCGCCAGCGATGCTGGCCCCAGCCAGTGCAGCCATGACACTATTTTCAAAGACAAAAACACAAAATAATAACAAAATATCTACTTTAGTATTTAATCAGAAACTGTGGCCTTACATAAGATGATGAGCGTATTTCAATCAAAACTATTGGCCGGATGCAGCAGCTCATGCCAACACTTTGGGAGGCTGAGGTGGGGAATCACTTGAGCTCAGGAGTTGAAGTCCAGCCTAGGCAACATGGTAAGACACCATTTCTATTTTTAAATAAAGAAAAGAAAAAAAGCATTACTTCACAAAATATTGACCCAAGTTGTGATCTTTATTCAATTCAGAAAAAAAGTTGTTTTTTCTGATTTTTTCCATTAAATATGTATTTCTCCAATATATTTCAAGTTTTCAACAATAAACATATTGTCTTAGCAGTCAGAAGAAAAACCCACACTTTGTATTCTTTGTTGTTTTGAGAAAGTGGATAAACTGGTATACATTATACAGTCATTCCTTGGTATTTATGGGGAATTGGTTCCAGGACTACCGATACCAAAATTCATGGATGCGCAAGGACCCATGATAAAAAATGGCATCCTAGTTGCACATAACCTATGCGCATGCTTTCCTATACTTTAAATCCTCTCTAGATGATGATTTATAATACTCAATAAAATATAAATGCCATGCTATACACTGCATTGTTTTGTAATTTATGTTTTTTATTGTATTGTTACTTTTTATTGTTTATTTATTTTTCCCAAATACGTTTGATCCTCCGTTGTATTCTTGGATGTGGAAGCAACGGATGGAAAGCACTGACAATATATGTATATCCGTATATCCGTATGTAAGTGTGCGCACATGCTTGCATGTGTTTGCATGTGTCTTTTCTTTGATTCAGCTTCATGTCTTATGTGCGAGTAACACAACTGCCAACCTTTTTTTTTTTCTTTTTTTTTTGAGACAGGGTCTCACTCTATTGCCCACCCTGGAGTGCAGTGGTCCGATCTTGGCTCACTACAACCTCTGCCTCCTGGGTTCAAGTGATTCTCCCACCTCAGCTTCCTGAGTAGCTGGGACTACATGTATGTGCCACCACACTTGGCTAATTTTTTGATTTTTTGGTAGAGAAGGGATTTCATCATGTTGGCCAGGCTGCTATTAAACTCCTGACCTTAAGTGATCCCCTGCGCCTTGGCCTCCCAAAGTGCTGAGATTACAAGCGTGAGCCACCACGCCCAACATACAAGTGACAATTTTTATACATTCATAATTGCAAAACAACCATGCCATCTTTCCTTTATTATATGCCCATGTGAAATCATTCCCACCAAATTGACAATGTTATACAACTTGCTTTTTAACACTGTTAGGTGAGACCAGAAAAACCTTTAGTCTAGAGCCAAACGACTGAAACAATACTCTTCTTTATTTTATTTTTATTTTTTTTAAGAGACAAGGTCTTTGCTGCCCAGGCTAGATTGCAGTAGCATAAATCAATGCTTATGGCAGCCTCAAACTCTTGGGCTTAAGGAATCCTTCTGCCTCAGCCTCCCAAGTAGCTGAGACTACATGCATGCACCATCATGCCCAGCCTGATATTTTTATTTTTATTTTGGTAAGGACTGGGTCTTGTTATGTTTCCCAGACTGGTCTTGAACCCCTGGTATCAAGTGATCCTCCTGCCTCAGCCTCCAGAAACACTGGAATTACAGGTGTAAGCCACCGCGCCCAGCCTGAAGCAATACTCTTGAATATATTCTGTGTTCACATCCCGTCTGTTAGGAGGTCTTTCTGTTTTCAGTGATTGGGAGTTAAAGTATGCCCTTTCCTTTATAATGTGTAGGAAATGTTCTTTCCTCTGTCTACTGCTAAACACATCGATAGACCCTTGATCAACACATATTTAAATCATATAGGCCTACTTATACTCAGATTTTTAAAAATAAAATGTACACCAAGTATGTATGCCTCTCTTGCCTCCTCTTCCACCCTCTGCTTCTCTTCTGCCTCTGCCACCCCAAGGACAACCCTTTCTCCTCCTCAGCCTACTCAATGTGAAGATGACAAGGATGAAGACCTTTATGATAACCCACTTTATGATGACCCCTTTCCCAAAAAGGTGGAATTTGCAAAGAGTATACCTAATCAAACATCAGTAGTATGTATAGTCAATCACCTTGAGATAAATGAGTTCAATAAATAGAAGCAGACCAAAAAAGACATAGATAGTAGAATTAGTAGAAAAGATTATTAAGCAATCAATTATAAATTTCCATGATGAAGAAAGTGGCCAAAATTATCAACATCATAAAAAGAGCTCAGAAAAATTTAAAAACTAAATTAGGCTTCTAGAGTTAGAAGATGCAATATCTGAGATAAAGATTATATTAGGTGAGATTAATAGCATATTAGACACAGCAAAATAAAAGATTAGTGAAATTGAAAACTCAGCCAATGAAATTGTCCAAATAAAACATCAAGATTAAAATGATGAATAAAAAAGAGGACAGAGATCCAGGGAACTGTGCGACAACCTCAACCAGAATATTACACAGATAACTGGAATCAGAAATGGTGGGAAAAAACATATTTAAAGAAATAATGCCAAAAATATTCTAAATTTAGTGAAGCTCATAAACTCACAGATCCATAGAGTTCCAGTGAATATGAAACAGAAAAAAAAATTTTAAACACAAAAGCAAGTCATACCATACTAAAAGTCAAAGTACTATAAACTAGTAATAAGAAGAAATTTTTAAAAAGTGTTAGCTTAAAAATTCATTGTCTACAGAGGAATGCAAACAGATAACCACAATGTTCTCATCATATAAAATGCAAGACATGAGACAATTTTCAGAGGCAGTCTTAAAGAAATGCAAGAGAATAATAACCTAGAACTCTAAACTGAGTAAAAATATCACTCAAAAGTAAAATTGAAATAAAAACTTTTTAAAATACACAAAAACTGAAAAAGTAAACACCCACAGACCAGTACTATAAGAAATGTCAAAGAAAGTCATTTAAGCAACAGGATAATTTTAACAGCTACAAATGTAGATTTACACAATTGAATCAAAAACGCCAGGGATGAAACATAAGACAGTAAGCTATAAAAGGAATGTGTGTTTTCTTAAAAACTCTATTTAAAAGGTCATTAATGAATGTCTTAGTCTCCTAGGGCTGTCATAACAAAATACTATAGATTTAGTGACATAAGCACACTTGTAATCCCAGCACTTAGGGAGGCCAAGGCAGGTGGATTGCTTAAACTCAGGAGTTCAAGACCAGTCCAGGCAACATGGTGAAACCCCATCTCTACCAAAAATACAAAAATTAGCCGGGCATGGTGGCATGTGCCTATAGTCCCAGCTACGCAGGAGACTGAGGTGGGAGCATGGCCTAAGCCCAGGAGGCGGAGGTTGCAGTGAGCTGAGATCACGCCACTGCACTCTAGCCTTGGCAACACAGCCAGACCCCTCCTCAAAAACAAACAAAACAAAACAAAACAAAACCTTTTTTTTTTCCTCAAAGTTCTGGAGGCTGGAAGCTCATAATCAGAGTTAACAGCATGGTCACCTTCTGGTGAGGGCTCTCTTCCTGGGTTGCAGATGGCCACTTTTGGCTGTGTCCTCACTTGGCAGCCAGAGAGAGAGAGTGCTCCATGGTCTGTTCCTTTTCTTATAAAGATATAAATCCCTCATGACCTCACCTAATTCTATTCACCTCCTAAAGCCTTCATCTCCAAACACTATCATATTGGGAGTTAGGGCTTTGATGTATGAATTTGTGAGGAGACATGAACTTTCAGTTACATCATGTTACATGTTAATCCTACTGCCAATAACCAAATGGAAAGTAAATGATCTTAATGCTTCAATTAGGCCAGGTACTGTGGTTCACACCTTTAATCCAAGTTCTTTGGATGGCTGAGGTGGGAGGATCGCTTGAACTCAGGAGTTCAAGACCAGCCTGGACAACATAATGAGAGCCCATCTCTCAAAAAAAAAAAAAAAAAAAGATTAGCCAGGCTTAGAGGTGCACGCCTATAATCCCAGCTACTTGGGATGCTGAAGTGGGAGGATTGCTTGAGACCAGGAAGTCAATGTTTCAGTGTATTTTAACAGGTAGCTATGCCATTTACACACACTATGCAGATCCCAGCTGACTTTGGGGAACTATGAATCTTATATTCTTGGTTCTTGTGCTGCCCAAGAGCTACTCTCAAAACCTGGGCACTATTTCACACTGTAATTCAGTTCCCCAGCATGCTCTTATAGTTAAAACCAATATCAAACAATATCCTGCTGATAAGAAATTAAAGCAAGAAAAGCAAAAAGTCCTCTTTCAACCTCATTTTCATAACCCCGCCCTGTGACACTCATTGTTGTTATTGCCCTGAAACTTACTTTCCCACCAAACAAAATATCTTGAGGACATGTCATGTCTGAACCTGTATATTTATCTACATTGTCTAAATAGCTGTAGATCATCAGAGAGCAGAAATATGCTATGCACCTGTGTGACTCTTTCCATTGAGTTTACCACTTGGGACATCTCCAAATTCCTGCAAGTACAATGTTGCAATGATGTTTCTAGTTGGTGCCTCATTATGAACACAACCTATTGAAATGTCTATAGAGATAGATATATAAATGTGCCCATATTGGTCACTGGCCTTATTATGCTCACATCATGTGAAGGAGATGGAGTAATTGACTACATAAGAAATATTGATAGGGACAGGAGGCAGAGAAATTCTGGGCAGAAGAGGGTGGGTCCCCCGCGAGGGCCTCACCCTCAAGTCAAAAAGCCTAATACCACAACCCAAAGTAAAACTAACATCCTTGTTTTCCCACTTGAATCTTGTCTTTTCCAAAACCACCCATGCTCGCCCTACCCCACTCCTGTGCTCATAAGAATCCCAGGCTCAGCAAGCAGAGAGAGGAGAAGAGAAACAGTTGGACATCAGAGACTATGTTTGGACATTGGAGAGACACAGCTTGACTTCAGACTGACAGCTTGACAATGTAGCTTTGGAGAGGAGTCCAGCTGTCCCCAGTGGATGATTACCTTCCCATTCCATCCCCTTTTCAGTTCCCCTTCCATCTGAGAGCCACTTTCATTGTCAATAAAATCCCCACATTTACCACCTTCAATTCATCTATGCAACCTCGTTCCTTCTGGACTCGGGACAGGAACTCGGGTGCCAAGAGTGTAAGTGCAAAAGGCTGTCACAGTGACCCTCCATTGAACTGTTAACACTTAAGCCATCCATGGATGGCAAAGCTAAAAGGGCACTGTTAAAAGTATTAACTTCCTCCGGGGCTTCAGAAGTCATGGGTGAGGGGTGCAGCACAGCAGGTCGAGTGAGTGGAATTCACCCCTGCCAGTGCCCATGTACTCCAGTTTCCACTCGTGTAAGGGTCAGGGAAATGTCCTGCTTCAATATCATACTTGACAATATAAAATTTGTTGCTATTTGTATTCACCAAAGCTGAAGTTAAACAAAGCAGTGTGTAATTCCAAATAATAAACACATACCTCCTCAATGATAACCCCCTTTCTTAATTCTGCTTTTTATTAATTTTCCCAAGGTCCATTTTAATTCCATCATTCAATTTCCTCTTGCAGATTTCCTTGTACTTTCTTTTCAGACTCACAGAACTTCAGACTTCACCCACCCTCTACACACCCTCCTCCCTTGAAAGAGTAGGAACAAACATAAATATATTTATGTAAACATTTAATAAAGAGTAAGGTTTCATTTAACCTAAATATGTTTATATAAATATATTTATGTTTGTTCATACTCCTTCAGGTTCTTTGAGAGTTCATAAAATAACTGATCTTTTTCCTAGTGAAGCAAGGAAATACGTAGCTCCTACCTGGATTTCTAATTATACAGAGGGTAGAGATTTGACGCACCCATGTCTGGATGGGTAAAACTGATGGTAGCCGAAGGCAGACAAACCTCTAGGCAGAGAAAGGAGAAACCCCACCTTCAAACCAAAGACAGTTTAAAGCCTGAAAGCCAAAGCTATGAGTCTCAGTAAATCCGCAGACGAGATTGAGAACCTGTCTTCCCGTTTGGCATGCTTTCCTCTGATGAACTCCCAGTTTTCACCTATACCTGCCCTACCCTAATTGATTTTTACACTGTTCCTTTTTTGCATACTCACAGACCAATAAGCACGTACTCCCCATTCTGAACCCACAAAAGCCCTGGAGTAAGCCACGCTGGGAAAACCTCCCCTCTTTGGGTGGGAGGGGACTTTCCCGCCTCCAGGTAGGGGGACCACCCTCGGGTCTCGTGGTCCGCTAAAAGCTGATTCCTCACTCAATAAAATGCTCTGAGTTGCTCGCTCTTCACCTGTCAGCGTATCCACATTCTTCTCAGATGCAGGACAAAAACTCAAGACTCAGCTGAACTTGGGCGGGAAGAAGGCTGTAACACTGCGGCCCTCTGCCCTCCTCCAGTGGAGAGTAGCCGCCCTATGCAACAGAAGCAGCAGCGGGACCAAACTACCCCGGGAGCCATGGGCCAGAGCAGGGCAAGGGGCTGACCGAGCTGTTAACACACTACTGTCCATAGGCTGTAGACAGAGGGACTGAAAGAACTAATTAGAGCACTGGAATACACCACCGCCCCGCCGGACTCCGAGGCTTCCAGGTCCTGGGCAACCCTGCGCAGGTGCCACCGTGTTCCCCTCAGGGAGACTCACCTGGAGCCCAGCTCCGTACTGGCATTTGGAACAGTGGAGCAGACCCCGCACTTGCTTGCTCACACACCGCCCACGGGGGCTGAGTGTGCAGTCTCAGCGGCTGCGGGACCCACGCCGGAGTATTCAAGGCATCTCCTAAGGCAGGCCTGGACTCAAGCGAGGCTCGTGAGGGGCATTGTCAGCTGGAAGTCTCCAGCCTGCAGTTTGACCGAAAAAAATCCTGCCTCAAGATGATTTGGTTTGAGAGCTGCTTTGGTGAAAAAAACTATAGTTTGTGAATAAACTTTTAGACAAAACACCTCATACATGGGCTGACCATGGAAAAGAATGCTATAAATCTAGAGACCATCCTAGGAAATCTTGCTCAATGGTGGCACCTGTTACATCACAGAGCTCCTACCATGTGGAAAAAGAAGATGAGCAGCTGGTAAAGTCCTTTCTCAAACTCTATTCCACAATTAATCGTGGAATTCTAGCCTTGGGAGAATTGTTGACTCTTGATCAGATCCCCAGTTCTCCAAAGCATATAATTTTTTTCTCTCTTTCACCCTCCCATATGTAATTTCAGACATATGTAGATACTCAGCATAAACTTCTTGGTCACATTGACATCATGGGTAGCCAGTTAGAGAGAGAGCAGCTTTTTACAGATACATCCTGGTGGCCCCTGGAAAAAGAATTTTATTCCCTCTTCTAATAATTCTGCAAAACTATCATCAACCTAATTTTTATAAATCTAGGTCTAATGTTTTCCAAAATTCTGATAAATCCATTTTTATTTCATATTATGTTTTAAGAATGTCCAAGGAAAGGAAAATTCAGAGTAAAGCATGTGTGTGATATTCAAATCATGTCACCAAAATGCTGGCGTTTTTCCCCTTTAGTAATAATTACTTCGTGGAGACAGCCTCCAGGAACTTCACCTTTTCTATCATAAAGCAAAACATAGATTTTAGAAAAGAGGCCTGAAGGTGGCTTTTGGCATCATAATTAACTTTCAAATGTGTTGTTTGAGTTTTTTGAGTCATTAAACCCTATTTTGATTCTATCTCTTTTGTGATCCATATTTCATACTATTCCTTTTTTGTGACATATATTGAAACAATGTTGTTGCTGCTGTTTTAATTCAGCACAGCATAAATAACACTGTAATGTGCATTGTCAACACTGAAAAACTAGAATGTATGAGCTGTTTCAGAATCATTAGATGTGGACTGACGACTGCTCAGATGCAAATAAGAAACAAATAGAAGAAATAGTGTGAATTTTGTTGAAGGAGAAAGCAATAAGATAATTCCAAAAGAGAGTAGTGTCTATCTATTTATCTATAACTAAAGCAGAAGACTTAGTGAGTCTATTCAAAGACAAAATGATGAGGTTGCTGAAGTTACGTTTTAGTCGTTGCAAGCATGTATTTACTGCCCACCTCTCATCTTTCCTGACCCCTTTGTTCCGTAGCAAAATCTGCATAGACTATGGTATTTGCCATTCTTTTGTTAAATTGACACCATAAGTAAATGATTTATATCCCCTGCTCACTGAACAATGATTGTAGAAGCTACACTTATTATACACTTCATGTAGTCAGAATCTCTATTATCCACCTCCACGTGAATGCCCATCTCCTGCTAATCATGCCCTTGAATAATCTCCTCCCTTCTTATGTGGGCTGAAGCTAGTACCCTAATTCCAGGCAACAGATTACATCCAAAGTCATAAGTTGCACACAATTAGGCATGAATGGTAACGAGATTTTGTGTAACATATAATATCGCAATGTTTATTTTGCTGGAATCTTGCTTGTATCAAGAAACCATGGATGGCCTCTGGAAGTGAGGGTGTATTTTCTCATAAAATTCTTTTGCATCCAATCTGTGGACTTAACCATCTCATACTTAAGGACATTAAAATATATGAAGTGGCAATTGATGAAATTAATGAGGAGATGCAGAAAAAAAACCAAAGCCACATTTTCAGGTTTTAGCACATCTTTTCTTGTAATTCTGGACATATAATTTAAAAAAAAATAAAGATATTAAGGCTCTAAAACACATAATGCACATAATCTAATGGACATATGTAGAAACCTACACTCATCAATTAGAAAACACACATGAGTTCAAACACACCTAAAACAAATATTAGTGTGTAGAGAAAATATATGATTTGGGCTTTCTGGGCAAAGTTTACTGGGATGTGAGTTGAAGGACAAGCTTTGGAAGTTAAAACATAACTGAATTTTAAATATGGCATCTAAAAGAGTCAAACTCATAAACGCTGAGAATACAGTAGCAGTTGGCAGGTGCTGGGGAAGGAAGAACTGGAAAGTTGTTATTCAGTGAGTGTCAAGTTTCAGTTCTGCTAAATGCATAAATTCTGGAGGTCTGCTGTACAACACTTTGCCTATAGTGAACACTATGGTGAAATTCACTTCAAAATGTGTTGAGTGTAAATTGCATGGTAAATGTTTCTGTTCCCGGACCAAACCAAGGGTTGGCCTGCTTATTCTTGTGGCCCAATAACGAGATGCAGATGAACTGGGAAGAAGGGAGTTTATTTCTGTAATCGGGTACAGGGAGAAGGCTGGGAAAATATCACCAGATCAACTCAAAATTACAAAGTTTTCCAGAGCTTCTATACCTTCTGAGTTATATGTCTACTTGCAATTATGCATTCATCTAAAGACATGAGTGATTAACTTCTAATCTATAACTAAGGTCTGAGTTTTGAAGACCTTCCTCTGGAGCCTCAGTAAATTGACTTAATCTAGATGTGTTCAGGTGCCTGGGGTGATTACCCTTATCTTGTTTCCTGCTAAATCATGGAGGTTTGGGGTGTTTATTCAGACCCCCAATAAAAAATGGTTTAGTCCTAAAAGGGTCCTGTTAAGAATTCCTTCATTATCTTGTCACACTTCAAGATCCAGGAGAGGTGTGGGCAAAACTCTTGGTGGGCTTTTGTTAACATTCCAGGCTTTGTATAAGTGTGCTGGATCGTTCAACTTTTAATATGTAACTTAACCACTTAGTCAGTACTGAAACAGTTGTTATGGAGGCCTGCCTGTTCAGCTGTTAGTGAGGCCTGGCCTGCTACATTTCTACCAAAGAACAAACAAACCAACAAAAAACAAAGAGATGCAAGGGAACTGTGGGAGATGTAGTGTATCTCTATTACCTTAACTGTAGCAATGGCATCATGGGTGTTTTTATATACCCAAACTTATGAAATCATACACATTAAATTTATATAGATCAATTATACTTCAACGAATTTGTTAACAAATTTAAAAGATGACTGAAGACATAGTGAGTATTCAGGAGTGATTTTCTTGCTTAGAAATATGTGTTCATATCACCACCAGATTTGATGATTCACTGTGAGAACTCATCATGCAGTTCTATTCATAGCTATGATTTATCACAGCAAATGGCAGAACACAAAATCAGCCAAAAGAAAAGATGCTTACAACTATTCACAATAGCAAAATCATAGAACCAACCTAAATGCCCATCAACAGTAGGCTGGATAAAGAAAATGTGTTGCATATACACACACCATGGAAAACTATGCAGCCATAAAAAAGAATAAGATCATGTTCTTTGCAGCAACACAGGTGGAGCTGGAGGCTGTAATCCTAAGCAAACTAACACAGTAACAGAAATCCAAATACTGCATGTTATCACTTAGAAGTGGGAGCTAAACGTTTTTGTAATTTTAGATTCATAATTTAAAACAAAACAGTAAAGTTGAGGACACATGGATACAAAGATGGGAAGATCCGACGCTGACGCTTACTCGAGGGTGGAAGGTGAAACAAGGGAGAAATAAAAAACTTATGGGGTACTATGCTTATCACCTGAGTGAGAAAGTAATCTGTACAGCAAACCCCCACAACATGCAATTTACCTGGGGAACAAACCTGCACATGTGCCCTGAACCCTTAAAATAGAAGTTAAAAAATCAAAAACAAAAATTAGCAATGTAAAGTTAAAAAATATTTTAAAAGATACATGCAGTGAAGTCCAGAGAAAATTGGGTGCAAGCTTCCCAGAGTCCTCTCTGTAGACATGCTAACTTTTTCTGGTATTGAATTTTGACAACACATGCAAAAATGTTGTCTATCAAGGAAGCTCATAAGGAATCAGTGCCCAAAGCTCTTTTCAGTGTCTGATTGTATAGGTACCTTCTGCCTAGCACATCCCAAAATTCCAGACTCCCAGAAGGAAATCAGGTACCCATTGTGAACCACATTGTGTGTACCAACTCTTGAGGCATCGTGAGCCACTCTTATGACTTAGGAAAGAGTGAGAACATACCTGAAATCTAAGTTTTCAGGAGCTAACTAAAGACTTACCTTGCAAGCTGGCTTTCTGAGGCCATGTCTCCACCATGGTATCTCTCCATGATATCTCACCATGGTATCTCTCACCATGATATCTCTCCAATATCTCTCCATCATGATAAAAAGGTATACCAGGTACAACCTTCTCAGATATCAAAAATGACTGTCAAGTTGAGCTATGAATTAGTGGATTAGAAACATGCAAAGAGGAGAATGGAACATCCTAATTCCTGGCCACAACATTGCTTGCAAGATGAGATGAGATCCAACATGAGATGAATTTCAATATGGTATGGTTCTCACTTTTAGTACTTACTGAAGTTTTTGATGACCCCTGCCTGGTAGAAATCCAAGACAATTTATACAATGTCTTATCAGATTTCACCAAAAACAACAATAAAAATAACCCTCCAAAACCCCCAAAGTAAAGCTAAGAAGCATGAAGAACCCTGTGAGGAAGTTCAACCCTTGAGTTGACTCACCCATCAAAATGATACAAAATTGAACTGTTAGCCTGGAGTGATGCCAAAAAAAATGCAGTTGCTTTTTGTCATTAGTCTTCTCTGTAAATAAGGTATGATGGCAAAGAAAACAAATGGAATAGGGGTAGGGGAAATGGATATCACCCTGGAAATTGGGATCTGCACATCAAGAGAAATAAATTGAGCACCTTTCTTCAAGAGAGATGTGCTTTTCTTGCACTTAGGCACTGCTGGATTTACCCATCAGTAACAGGTTCCTGCTCCCCTCAGGCCCTGGGAGAAAGAAAAATGTTGACTTTCAAAGGCTTCGAACAAGGTCAGGCTGGAAATATAAATATCTGGAGCTCATTTTGAATATTTATCATCCCATATTCTGTATTATTTATAGCTCCAATCAAGATACCAATAGGAGTTCTGTAAATTCCTCTTAGAGAGACTGCATGCCCCACCTACCACCCCACAAGGCCCTAAAAGATCATAGAAAAAGAAAAATGACTCTCTTCGCAATAACAATCAATCAATGACAATGAGACTTAATAATTTCTATTAGTTTTTTAGGGGTAGGATTTCCGTCTGAAAGCATGCAAATGAAGAAACTTGAAAATTGAATTTACTCAAAATATTCCTCTCTTAAGGAGACTAAATCAAAAGGTGTACACACTCTGAGAACTGTCCTGTTGAGATTATTTCTAGTCTCAATCACAAGTTTGTGTAATGAAGTATTTGACTCTTTTCCGGGTTTATGTTTTCTTATTAATAAGGCTCACCTCGGCACTGATGGCTTGCCACCCACGTAGTAAGTTTTCCAGATATTTCCGTATGCAGAAACTGTCCCTATTAGATGTTAAAATAAATATTCATGGCTTCATGTGTTGTAAACGCACACAGCAAATTCTCAAATTTGAAATCTATATGGCATTTCTTAAAATGTAATCTAATTATGTTAAGAAGTTGAGCTGTTCAATATGACTAGGTTTGCAGTGTACTCATATGCAATGGTTAATACTGAGTGTCAACTTGATTGGATTGTAGGAGGCAAAGCACTGTTCCTGGGTGTGTCTGTGAGGAGGCACAAAGGAGATTAACATTTGAGTCAGTGGACTGGGAGAGGCCGACCCACCCTCAATCTGGGTGGGCACCATCTAATCTGTTGCCAGCATGTCCAGAATAAATAGCAGGCAGAAGAACGTGGAAAGACTAGACTAGACTAGTTAACTTTCTCCCATGCTGGATGCCTCCTGCCCTTGAACATCGGACTCCAAGTTCTTCAGCTTTGGGACTGTTGGACCTTCGACCCCAGACTGGGGGTTGTCTTTGACTTTGACAAGTGCTTAATGCAACCTGTATTATTTAAAATAAAACTCATTCTTTTTCAGAATGAGTTTTATTTGGCTGAGTATGAGAAACTAATAAAACTATGCTAAAATCAATTTTACAGGAGATCTCAAGATTTGTACATTTATATTACATGTGAGACATAGTTAATATGTTTATGAGTAAAAACCAAATATTCACTTATTCCTAGATACTAAATATCAGGTCTGATGGACATTTTTTTAATATAACTATCACAGTAACCAAAATAATAATAATAAAAAAAAACAGCTCATACTGTAGACACATGATCCATTTATTCCTATTAACTAAATATTCTGTCTTACTGGCACTTTGGAAAACTCATAACTACATCAAAAGGAACAAATCAGTTGCTAACAGTGCTTAGATAACATCTGATAGCTAAAAGGATACCTTTAAAAGATGCTTTAGAAGTGTCAAGGCAGCAAAAGAAATCTTTCAGCTTTCACCAAAAAAAAAAAAAAAAAGGTCATTAATCCATGGTTTCTCAGCCTTGGCCCTTTTGGAATTTGAATTCTGATCGTTCTTTGTGGTGGGGGCCATCCTGTTCTTTGTAGAATGTTTAGCAGTGTCTACCACCTATCAACTAGATGCTGGTAGCTCTCCCCCCCTGGCCCCCAATAATGACAATGAAAAATGCCTCCAGACATCAAATGACCTGGGCAGAGGCACAAAATTGCCTCCAATTGAGAAGCACTGCCTGAATAGCGTCACGGTGGTGTTTTAAAATAATGCATCTTCAAAATCTATTATCCCAGAGTGCACAGTACGCTACAGGGTTAGATTCCTTCTTTTCTCATTACCCTGGATGTATCTATTTCTTCTTTCTATAATAGTACTTCCTTTCCTTTCTCCCTTTCCCTCCCCTCCTCTCTGTTTTCTTTCTTCTCTGAACAAATACCCTTCTGCCTACTGCAAAGCAAAAACTGCACAAATCCAGAGATGTGACAATTACCAAAATCCAGAACAGAACCATACATCAAATATGCAAAAGAGAGAGTTCTGGAAACATTGACATTAATAGCGATCTAGTCACCTCCGTGCTTGTTTTAGGATCTGCCACCATACAGGTTTGTCCAGTTTCTGATTCTCTGAAAGAGAATCTCATAGATTCTCTTTCATTTTCAGTAGCACCATGTGGGAAAAGCACATTTCAGTAATTCTATAAAATGCATTGCCAATATCCAACACATGCAGGAACTCTCCCAATGTATACCTCCTTTTTAAAAAACTTTGAAATCATACTGGACCTCCAGCCTCAAGTGTCTGGCATGCCATGAGACAAAAGAAATATTGCCTCTTACATATATCAACTAATTTATCATAGCACAAGACAGGCATTCTTACCAATTATATATCACTTTTCCCCCAGGCAGTCCAGATGAATCCATGTTGGTATCCAGTTATCATTATCTTACCTCCTTTGGGTCATTGAGGAGCACATTCCTACGTATCTCTGTAGCAGACTTGTAAACACAAACAAACACACGTTCAGGTGAGGTTTCTACACATTGCACGTGCTTCTTTCTGCACAGGCACTGTTCATCACCTCCAAGGGAGTCAGAGACCTTCACTTGAGAACGACAGTCTATTAATCTTATCGGTTCCCTCAAGAAGAAAAATACCTTCAGCTGTGCTGACAGGAGCTAGGAGACTGTTATTAGGAATCTTCCTCAAGGTTCTAACTGAAAACACAGGGGGCTTTTCAATATGGCCAGAGAGAAGTTACCATAGGGGAGGCTCCTTCAAACAATTGCCACGTTGACAAAGACCTGAAGAATGAATCAGAATTAGGAAAGATAGTTGCAAGATGTGTAGAAAGGGGGTCTGGGTAAAAGGAAACACATGTTATGAGCGTTCCTGAGACTAAGCAGAGTGGTGAACTTTTACTAGTTTGTTTTTACTGCAGTGAAGATCATCAGGTGTGGCCTAGAGAATCACGGCCCCAAAGATGTCTACATCTTAATGAAACAGGAGAGTTCCCTGACCCCAATGCGGGGCTTGTGACAGGGGTGTGGCTTGCTTGCTTGGCCACTGCACACTCAAACCCCTTATGGGAGGGAGAGCATGCAGATAGGCAGGTGCAGGAGCCGAGGAGAACACTTCTGGGCTCCAGCCCCACAGTAGTGTCTAAGGGCATGTTACAATTAATACTCTTTTAGCAGTTGCTGTCCGCAGATGGCTAAGAGTTAAACCAGCTCAGTGGAGAGTTAGGGTGACAGCCTTTTACACCCTGCCCTCTTGGCACCCAAGTCCTTGTCCAGTGTCCAGAAAGAATCAGGTCACATGGACTTGAAGGGTGGTGAATGCAGGGATTTTATTGAGTGATGGAGGTGGCTCTCAGCGGGATGAGTGGGGAGCTGCAAAGAGGTTGGAGTGGGAAGATGATCTTCCCCTTGAGTTTGGCTGTCCCATGGCCCATCTCCTCTCTGACTGTCCCCAGCCAAACTCCTCTCAACGTTCAGATGCTCCTTCTCTTCTCTCCTTCTCTGCTATGCCTCTCTGCCACACTTTTGCTCCTCTGCTCATTTGCTCGTGGAGCCTGGGGTTTGGGGTTTATATGGGTATAGGATAAGGATGCGTGGCAGGCCAAAAGGCAACATTTAGGGCCGTGGGTTTCCAGGCTTGAGGGTGGGGCCTTTTGCTGGGAAACCACCTTCTTCTACCCAGTATTTCCCTGCCTCCTGTCCATATCATTCATCTCTGGAACCTGGGAATGTGTTGCCTTGAAAAGGAGATTGCAGATGAAATTAGCACTGCTAATCAGCTGACTTTGAGATGGAAAAATTATCTGGGGGCTCCAATGTCATTACTAGGGTCTTAAAAGTGGGCCAGGCATGGTGGTTCATGCCTATAATCTCAGCACTTTAGGAAGCCACAGTGGGAGGATCATTTGAGCCCGGAAGTTGGAGACCAGCATGGGCAATATAGCAAGAGCTCATCTTTACTAAAAATAAACATTAAAAAAATTAGCCAGACATGATGGGGTGTGCCTGCAGTCTCAGCTGCTTTGGAGGCTGAGGTGGGAGGATCACTTGAGCCCAGGAGGTCAAGGCTGCAGTGAGCTATAGTTGCACCACTGTATTCCAACCTGGGCAACAGAGAAAGACCCCATCTCAAAAGAAAAGTACATACATACACACATACATACATACACACATATGTTCATACATAAAGTGTAAGAGCACAAAGTCTTTAATAGTGAAAGTTCACACTCATTAGGATAGATCCTATAAAACACATACACACACATGCACACATACACACATGAAAAAAAAAAAAAACCCAGGAAATAACAAGCATTGGCATGGATGTGGCGAATTTGGCACAGATGTGGAGAATTAGGAACACTTGTGCATTGTTGATGGGCATATGAATTAGCACAGCCACTGCAGAAAACAGTATGGAGGCTACAAAAAATCCCCCCAAAACAGAATTACCATATAATCCAGCAATTCCACTTCAAGATATATATCCAAAAGAATTAAAAGCAGGGACTCAAAGAGATATTTGCACACCCATGTTCATAGCAGGGGTATTCACAATGGCCAAAAAATGGAAGCCACGCAAATGTCCATTGGTAGATGACTGGATAAGCAGAGGACAGTCTAGACAAACCATGAAAGTCTTACAAAAGAAGGGAATTCTGACACAGGCTACAGCATAGACGAACCTTGAGGACGTTATGCTGAGTGAAAAAAGGTGATAAAAGAAAAACTTCAGCTGCATGACATTTAAGAATTTAATTGAGCAACGAACAAGTCACAAATTAGGCAGCCTTCCAAGCCATGTGATGGAAGAAGATTTACGGACGGAAAAAGGCAAGTGATGTACAGAAAACGGAAGTGAGGTACAGAAACAGCTGGACTGGTTACAGCTCGGCTTTTGCCTTATTTGAACACAGTTCAAACAGTTGGATAACTTTGATCGGCCAAAACTTGGTGATTGGCTAAGGGTAGGCTATGGTCTGTTTACACCTCCACTTGTTATAGTTCATGATGTACAGAAGAAGCTTTAGCCCAACCTTAAAATATGTAAGGAGGCGGCTGCAGGCTAAACGTGATCTAACATAAGCCCGTCCCCCAAAGACAAATATTGTAGGATTCCACTTATATGAGGAACCTAGCATAGTCAGATTCATAAAGACAGAAACTAGAATTGTTCCTGGACCAAACCGAGGGTCGGGCTACTGATTCTCATGGCACGATGATGAGATACAGACGAACTGGGAAAGAAGAGAGTTTATTTCTGTAACCACGTATGGGGAGAAGGCCTGGAAAATACAGCTAGACCAACTCCAAATTACAGTTTTCCAGAACCTATATACATCTAATCTATATATATATATCTATATGTCTATGTGTAAGTGTGCGTTCATCTTAAGACATAAATAATTAACTTCTTCTGATCTATAACTAAGGTCTGAGTCTTGAAGACCTTCTTCTGGAGCCTCAGTAGGTTGACTTAATCTAAATGGGTCCAGATGCTGGGATGATTACCATTATCTTGTCTCCTGCTAAATCATGGAGGTTTGGGGAGTTCTTTTAGACCCCCAATCAAACTTGGTTGTGGAGGTCTGGGAAGTTTCTTCAGACCTCCAATAAAACTTGTTTAATCCTAAACGGGTCCTATTAAGAATTCCTTTGTTAAAAATCTTGTCATGCTTCAAGCCCCAGGAGAGGCCTGGGCAAAACTCTTGGTGGGCTTTTGTTCCATTCCAGCCTTTGTATGAGGGCACTGGCTCTATCAGCTTTTAATATTTAACTTCACCACTCAGTCAGTGCTGGAACAGTTATTACGGAGGCCTGCCTGTTCAGCTGTTAGTGAGGCCTGGCCTGCGACAGAATGAAGGTTGCAGATGCTGGGGAAGGGCAATGTGGATGAGTGTGTTAATGGATATAGAGTTTCAGCTGGGGAAGATGAAAAACTTCTGGAGGTGAATGGAGGCGATGGTTCCTCAACCGTGTGCACGTACTGCATGCCGCCGAACTGAACACTTAGCCATCTCCTTGATTTTAGCCCACTGAATCCAATGTCAACACATCCACCCTCCAGAAACGCAAGATAATATATCTGGGCTTTTTTTTTTTTTTTTTTTTTTTTTTAAATAGGATCTTGCTCTGTCACCCAGGCTGGAGCACAGTGGCACGATCATAGCTCCCGCAGCCTGGAACTCCTGGGCTCAAGCAATCCTCCCATCTCAGCCTACTGAGTCACTGGGATTACAGGCTAAATGTAGGCTATTTTAAGTCACTAGGTTTGCAGTCATTTGTCACAGCAGTAAATATAACACTATTTTCAAGGCTAGAAAATAGTAAGAAGAAAGGGGTAGAGTTAGCATGGGCTATGATAAATAATGTGGATTTTTGGTTTTTCTCTTGAGACGGAGTCTCACTCTGTTGCCCAGGCTGGAGTGCCATGATGCGATCTCAGCTCATCGCAACCTCTGCCTCCCGGGTTCAAGAGATTCTCCTGCTTTAGCCTTCTGATTAGCTGGGATTACAGGCGTGTACCACCATGCCCTGCTAACTTCTGTATTTTTGGTAGAGATGAGGTTTCACCGTGTTGGCCAGGCTGGTCTCGAACTCCTGATCTCAGGTGATCCACCCGCCTTGGCCTCCCAAAGTTCTGGGATTACAGGCATGAGCCACTGTGCCAAGCCTAATGTGAATATTTTGCTAGGGGCACTAAGCAACAAAGACATTTATTTTCTTTATTTTTTTGAGACAGAGTCTCACTCTGTTGCCCAGACTGGAGTGCAGTGGCACCATAACTCTTGGACTCAAGGGATCCTTCTGCTTCAGCCTCCTGAATAGCAGGCACCACAGGTGCACACCACCACACCCAGTTAATATTTTTGGAAAACATTTTATAGATATGGGATCTTGCTATGTTGTCCAGGCTTGTCAGAAGAACTAGAATAGGTGTTCATGTTCGTTTCCTTGAGATGAATATAAGTGAGAGTCTGCAGATGACATAGACTGTGACAAGACTTTTGGGAATCCACCAGAATACTTCTGTATACCTAACTAACAAGTACCTGGTGACGGGGATGAAGTGAATTGATGAGCCTGAGAGACATTCATAAGAAAAATTGGCAGAGCATTGCCAAAGACAGGTAGATGCCTTGAGGTAATGATGTCTTAGGACACAACATTGTTTTATTGTCACCTGAGTGAGGATTCATGAAGATGACACATTACCTAGGGAAAAATGAAAATTCAGTTCGGATATGTGCATGGATTTTGAGTTGGCTTTGGTTTATCCAGAGACAGATGGATATTCACTGGACAGATGGATACAAGGATCCAAATTATAAGAAGACCATTTTATGAGATAGCCAGGTTTGGCTGCCATCAGCATAGAAAGATTCATCAGAGCCAGGGGAGAGAGAGAGAATTTGACCTGGGAAAATGGAGATCTGATACAGAAGATAAAACAGTGGAAGGTTGAATCCCAACATCTACTGATATTAAAAAGAGAGACACAGGAAGAACAGACAGGGAGGCTTCTACATTGGAAAAAGAAGAGGTAGGAGCAAGAGCAAGAGAATAATGAAGAATAATAGGAACAGGAGAATCATGTTATGGCTACCAAGGAATGACAAAGTTTCAAACAACAGGAAATGATCAGTAATGATGCATGCTCTAGGAAGCTCCAGAAATGAAATGGTTGAAAATTGCTCTACAGATTTTAAAATTGAGCAGTGCTCGGTGACTCCATCAGTAGAGATATGGTATTGTGCATTGCAAGGAATCTGGATAACAGCCAATAAAGCAACACACATCAGAGAAGAAGGACAAAGGGGCATCCGTATGCTATTCAGTGAGCTTGGCCTTGAAACCAGAGGCCATTTATACCATGAACAATGATTGTAGATCATTCAGATTGAAGATATTTTCCCAGAACAACTAGAAACTGTATGGTTAAAATGCCCTATTTTATGACAGATAATCAGAGCAGTGCAACGTTATAAGGCATTACTCAAAATAATGATTATACATGTGCTGTTTTTTTTTTTTTTTTGAGAGAGTCTCGCTCTGTCATCTGGGCTGGAGTGAAGTGGTGCAATCTTGGCTCACCACAGCCTCAAACTCTCAGGTTCAAGCCATCCTCCTGCCTCAGCCTCCTGAGTAGCTGGGACTACAGCCCTGTATCACCATGCCCAGCTAATTTTTGTATTTTTTGTGGAGACGGGATTCCATCATGTTGCACAGGGTGGTCTCGAACTCTTGGTCTCAAGCAATCTGTCCACCTTGGCCTCCCAAAGTATCAGGATTACGGGCATGAGCCACTGCACTCGGCTAGGTGCCAAATACTTATGGACCATCCACATTTGACTATAGTTCAATTTTAGAATATATAGATACTGTGCTTAATTGGTTCACCTTCAAAACATAATGATTATGATTAATCCTAGAATGCTAAGCACTTAGTTGCAAGTATCCAAATAACACCTCACTGAATTTATTAATGAAGCAATTTTTACATAGATCTGATGTCTAAATTTATTAGAGAAAAAAAAACAGAATTCAAACATCTCCTATCTAATTACTTGACCACTTGTTCTGGCATAAACCTAATCTCCTACCTGATTACTGAAATTGTTTGGAAAATTTATTTGTTATCTTCTTAAAAAAAAAGAAAAAAAGAGGCAGCATCATATAGAGTGTGTCTTGAATGCTCTAATGTGTTTGTCTAAGAACTTTGTTGCCTCTTAATGTTCTTTCTCTTTCTCTTTTCTCAGTAAACGTGTGTGTGTGTCTTTGTCCGTCTGTAAAGTATATCTATGTACACATAATTTTTAAACACATACAGCTTTTACATGCATAGAAACGTACTGCTTCTTGCAAAATTTAATTTCCATTGCTTTTTATCTGTATACCTCTGCATTAACCCTGCTTTTGAGATGTCACATTTACCTCAGAAAAGGAACAGTTTAGTTTCTAAAAAAATCTGCAAAAAGGTACATGAAATATAAATCCACACATCTTGTAAGAGTTTCATTCAATAATTTAAAACAGGTCCATTTTGACATCTCTTTTAAAACCCAGCATGGTGAAATTCACCTACAATGGTACTAAATTATTGATAGGCACATTTTTTTGATGCTTAAGAGGCTGAGAACAGGCCAACAACTTCCCCTGACAGCCCTTGGGCCTCCAGTCTCGGATTCCTTCAGTACAAGCCGCCCTACAAGACCCTGAACAGATGTTGCCCCATCTCCATAACTGGCTGCCTAATGGAAAAAAAGTGGCCCCAGGGAGCTTCACTTTTCTGCAAATGCATACTTGTCTTTTTTCACCAACATATATGTCTTTATTCAGTTTCACCAGGAGTCAATAGAACAGGAGCCAGCGTGAGCAGAATATAAATAAACATTCATTCCAGAAAGAACTCTCGATTCATAAAAGACACAACATATATACCCTTTTCTTTAAATAAGAGCTGGATTGAATCTCCAGAAATCAGTTGGCCTTTTTTTAGAGAGAGAAGCAGTAGGAGGAAGTCAACGATTTGAGTCTTGACCTGCTATCCTGACACACACCACCATTCACTCAACACTCAAAATGTTGCAGAATGACCAGTGAGTGCTGGTCAAGGATTCAGACCAAGACTACATGGCACACTGGACAGAGGCTTTCTCCAGTTGCGTATTTTGAGAACCTCATTTCTGGGAACAGGTGATTCAAAATGAGTAGATTTCTAATATTAAGAAAACACTGATAATAGGAGCCATACAGACAAATAAGATGTAAGGATGAAGACCAGGCGCAGTGGCTCAAGCCTATAATCCCAGCACTTTGGGAGGCCGAGGTGGAGGATCATGAGTTCAGGAGTTCAAGACCATCCTGGAAAATATGGTGAAATTCCATCTCTACTAAAAATACAAAAAAAATTAGCCAGGCGTGTTGGTGCACACCTGTAGTCCCAGCTACTTAGGGGGCTGAGGCAGGAGAATCGCTTGAACCCGGGAGGCAGAGATTGCAGTGAGCTGAGATCAAGCCACTGCACTCCAGAGCTTGGACGACAGTGTTAGACTCCGTCTAAGAAAAAAAAAAAAAAAAGATGTGAGGATGAAAGAGACTGTGCTCGGTGATAACAGAAGGTACCTGTGATAATTTCCATGGCTACGACAACACCATAGACTTGAGGGCTCAAAAAACAGACATTTATGTATCACAGTTTTGGAGGCTGGAAACGCAAGATCAAGGCATGGCAGATTCAGTGTCTGATAAGGACCTGCTTCCTGGTTCATAGACAGCACCTTCTCACTATGTCGTCACATGGTGAAAGGAGCGAGGGAACTCCACACGGTCCCTTTTATAAGGGCACGAATCCCATTAATGAGGCTCCACCCTCCTGACCTCATCACCTCCCAAAGGCCCCACCTCCTAACACCGTCACCTTGGGGATTACAATTTCAAGATAGGAATTTGAGTTTGGGGCACAAACATTCAGATTGCAGCAGTACTATTAAAGAAGAGAGATTTCGGTTGGACAAGGAGTGATAGGCAGGAGCTTCCACTCCATCACATGGAGGTGGAAACCAATCCCACAGCACAAACATTTTTAGCTAAATAACTTTGGTGAGCTCAAGGAACCAGAAGAAGGGCAGAGTAACCAGGGCATACCGAACTGGTGGAGAAAATTCAGAGTTTAAGTAGCACGTGTAGACAGGCTTATCATTTATTGCTTTGATCGCAAATACAAAAGACTTGAATGTTATATTCTATGTGATGGAAAATCAATAGTTCCTATTAAGCTCTGGGGCATAATGATCTGCTTTATATTTTTACAAAATCATACTGACTACTATGTAGAGAATGGGTTATAGGAGACAGAGCCTGGAGGCTGAGAGTCTCTGAAGCAGGTTTTGCCATGATCTATGTGAGAGAAAGTGGATGGGACAATGGTGTTAATCAGAGTAGAGGTATCAGGACACGTGTACTGATCAGAAGTAATCAATAAAAGAATCAAAGACAACTACTGAGTTTTAATTTTTCTGTTATATTAAAATATACGTAACACAAATTTTACTTTCTTTCTTTAAAAAAAAAAAAAATTGAGACAGGATCTCTCTCTGTTGCCCAGGCTGGAGTGCAATGACACAATCGTAGCTCACTGCAGCCTCAAACTTCCGGGCTCAAGTGATCTTTCCCCTTCAGCCTCTTGACTAGCTGTGACTATAAGGGCATGCCACCATGCCCAGCTAATTTTTATATTTTTAAATCTTTTCGGTATAGACAAGGTCTTGCTGTGTTGCCCAGGCTGGTCTTAAACTCCTGGACTCAAGCAATTCTCCTGGCTTAGTCCCCCAAAGTGTGGAGATTACAGATGGTAACCACCGCACTGGACCTACAATTTCTTTTTCTAACCATTTTGAGTGTACAATTTGTGGTATTAAGTACATTCCCTTTCTTGTATAACCATTACCACCATCCATCTCTGTTATTTTTTTCATCTTGCAAAAATAAAACTGTTTCTATTAAACTGCATCTCCCTTTGACCCCCTCCACACCCCTCGGCATCCCCCATTCTACCTTCTGTCTATGATTTTGACGATTCTCAGTACCTCATATGAGTGGAATCATACAGTATTTGTCCTTTTGTGATGGGCTTGTTTTGCTTAGTGTCATGTCCTCAAGGTACAACCATGCTGTAGCATGTGTCAGACTTCCATCCATTTTAATGACTCCCATTGTGTTGTATGGGTAGACCACATTTTGCTCATCCCTGCATCCATTGATGGACACTTGGGTTGCTTCCATATGTTGGCTGTTGTGAATTGTTCTGCTATGAGTATGAGTGTGCAAATATCTACTCCTAAGTCCTTGATTTGAAACATTAAGCAGATAGTGGTGCCCTTTCATGAAACTGGGAATTCCCTGTGTAGAAAATTATACCCTTTATATTTATCCTTGTTAATTTTAAGATAGTTTTGTAAGTAATTTTCCCTAATCCTTAAGTTTCCTTGTGGACTGGCCAACGCTTTCCTTATCCATGGGAGAAGTGAGGTCTCTGACTTGAAGAGTTTCAAGGAAGAGACTTAACATCTTCTTCTTCTCTGATCTCCCTCCTACTTTGTGGGTTTATTAACCTCAGAAGCAATAGAATCTGGTTTCTCTCTCTTGTCACAAGATGATGTTGTTTTCCATGGAAGGACCCCCACAAACCAAAACTCACACACCATTGGTAGATTAAACAAGGATAAAGCTGGATCCTGGGCTAGCTTTCTGGGAATGCTGAACTCAACTGAGAAAGAGGGATGTGATACTTCATTTGGCCCCTCCAAGAATCTATGCAAAATAATTATTAAACAATCAAATGGAATTATTTAAGAAGCCAGTAACTTTACAGGCTTCGATCTGAATAGAGAGTTCAGGGCTGCAAGCATGGTTTTGGGAGTTATTATCACACTGACAATATTAAAAGCCAAAGCCATGCAACTAGATCAAGTTAGGTAATCGGCGGGGCAGAGAGAGAAGAAATCAGTTCCTGATTCTGGGTGTTCTAACAATTCAGGAATAAACAGAGGAAAAAGAGCCAGTGACATAGAAAAAAGGGGGTTTACATCTGCCCTGGCCATGGGAAAACCAGATCATCATTTTGGCAACAGACACAAAAGAAGCAAGAAAGTGCCGCAAGATGGCGAGATTGGCCATGTCACGTAAGAACAGAAAAGTGTGTATGGTGATTTCCATTGCCAACCTTCTCACTAACATACCACTGGAAATTCAGAGGGAGGAAACAACTAAAAATGCTAAATCCAATATTTATTTAGAAAAAAATATTTATTAGAATTCTTGTCTTGTTCTCTCTCTTTCTCTCTTTTTTTTTTTTTTTTTTTGAGATAGGGTCTCACTGTGTCACCCAGGATAGAGAGCAGTGGCACAATCACAACTATTGCAGCCTTGACCTCTTGGGCTCAAGTGAGCCTCCCACCTCAGCCTCTCAGTGAGCTGGGACTACGGGTGTGCACCACCATGCCCAGATAATTTTCAGTATTTTTTGTAGAAATGGGAGTCTGCCTATGTTGTCGAGGCTGGTCTCGATCTCCTGGGCTCAAGCAATCCTCCTCCCTCAGCCTCCCAAAATGCTGGAATTACAGGCATGAGCCACCACACCAAGCCCTAGAAATCTTTTGACATGAATCATGGATTACTGAGGTCGCAGGAGAGCATTAAGTCTTTATGTGCAAAAGGCAAAGGAGAAACAGGAATGTAACAAATAAGAAGCATCTTAAAGCTGTTTCCTATTAAACACGCACTTTGCTGAGCTTTAATAATTGTGACTGCATATGAACAGGGAAGAGAAGACAACATTGACAGCCCACTCAAAAGGAGGTTAACAGGAGAACCACCACCCCATGTACAGTTCAGACTGCAAAGAGCGATCCCTGAACACATGAACTAGAAATAGCCTACACTCCCAGCACCTTGGAAAGGACATGGACAGGCATGATTCCCCTTGGGATTGTGACGTTGAGTAATGAGAAAATAATAATAAATACAAAGAAATTCGAACCACAAGAGAATGCACCAGAGGGTTCTCAGCCCAAATGCACTCTATCTGCCTTGTTCAAGTATGTGCTAGTGTTAAGTGACAATATAAAGTCTGCAGCTAAAAGAGTAAGTGCACAGATTCATGGAATGCAAAATAACTTTCATAATCTACCTTTGTCATCTGAGAGCGGTGGCTCACGCCTGTAATCCCAGCACTTTGGGAGGCCGGGGTGGGCGGATCACCTGAGGTCAGGAGTTTGACACCAGCCTGACCCACATGGGGAAACCCCGTCTCTACTAAAAATACAAAATTATCCAGGTGTGGTGGTGCATGCTTGTAATCCCAGCTACTCGGGAGGCTGAGGCAGGAGACTCACTTGAACTTGGAGCACTGAAGTTGCAGTGAGCCGAGATCGTGCCACTGCACTCCAGCCTGGGCAACAGAAGTGAAACTCCATCTCAAAAACAAACAAACAAACAAATCTACCTTTGTCACAGGTTTCAAAGAATTTATCTAATTTTACTTTCTTTTAAAAATGTGTATTTATTTATGTACTCATTTATTTATTTTATTTGTTTACATTTAAGGGTTACAACTGCAGTTTTGTTACATGGATAAACATATCCATTGAGGTGGATATGTTTGGTGAACATATAGAGGTGAAGTTGGGCTTTTAGTACAAGCATTACCAGAATAATATACATCATACCCGTTAAGTAATTTCTCATCCCTGGCCTTCCTCACCCTCCCACTCTTCCTAGTCTCTGATGTCTGTTATTCCACTCTTTATGTCCATGTGTACCCATTTTCCGGCTCCCACTTACAAGTGAGAACATGTGGTATTTGACTTTCTGACTTACTTCTTTTAAGATAATGGCCTCCAGTTCCAACCATGTTGCTGCAAAATACATGATTTTTCATGGCTGTATAGTATTCCATGGTGTATATATGCCACATTTTCTTTAATCATCTGTTGATGCACACTTAGGTTGATTCCACATCTGTGCTATTGTGTATAGTGCTGCAATAAACATATGAGTGCAGGTGTCTTTGTTTTTTTCATATAATGATTTCTTTCCCTTTGGTAGATACCCAGCAGTGGGATTGCTGGGTTAAATGGTAGTTCTATTTTTAGGTTTTTGAGACATGTCTCTGCTGTTTTCATAGAGGTCGTACTAGTTTCCATTCCCACCAATGGTGTAAAACTGTTCCTTTTTCTCCACAGCCTTACTAACATCTGTTATTTTTTGTCTTTCCAGTAATAGCCATCCTGACTAGGGAAAAGTTGTATCTCTTGGGGTTTTAATTTTTGTTTCTCTAATGATTAGTGATGTTGAGCATTTTTTTCAAAGAATTTCAACAGATAAATGAGAGTTGACTATGGAGTCTGTGGCACAATTCATGCAACTCAGAGGAGATGTAATTGAAATCCGAAAGAAGAAAAACAGTCAAATCAGCAAAGCTTCCAAATATAAAAATGATCAGAGGTAAAATGTAAAATAAGTATGCTGGTTCCATATATAAATGCATCTAAATAAATGAATGAAGGAGTGAAAGCTAGAAAGGGCTCCTAAGAGGAAGAGTCAGAAAGTGAGTGATGGTGTGAAACTTTTAAATAAAGGACCCGGGTATGGTGAGATTAAGGGGTGAACAACTGAAAAGTGAGTTTAAAAAATATAAAATAATAAAATGAAGATGATTGAAATGTAACTATTGAAGGCTTTACGGGGAGAGGTGAGAAAAATGGGCGGGTGTGAAACTATCTTTCAAGTGACTGCCTAATGGTTTTATCAAATCAATTGAAGATACTGATTCTCAGTTAAAAAACCTGCAATCCAAACAGCATGCGTACAAACACTCAGACTTAGAAAAAGTATAGGCTACAAATTCAGAGTAACAAGGCAAAGAAAAGATTTTACAAGTAGGAAAACATTTTTTAAAAATAAAAAGTAATAACAGTTCATCTCAGGTCTGATTTCTCCACAATAACCTCAACGTACAGCTCGAAATCCAGCAAAATACCCTTCAGGAGCAAGGTCAAAGTGAAGACAGTTTACAAAGTCAAAAAGATCCTGTTAGAATTTATTTTAGTGATGGGTGGCAAAGTCTTTAAGAAGTTCTTAGCATTATTTGAATTTTGTGGCAATGTCTCAAGAAGGAAGAGCACAATTCAGATTCAAAGTCTGAGTAACAAGGTCAGATTCAAAGTCTGAGAAACAGGGGAGATGAAGACTATTGAAGGTGGCCAATATGTAGCTAAATCTAAACACACATTGACTTGATTCAATGAAAATTACCATGTACTGTGGAAACTGAAGTAAAATAAGATGGAACTAACTAAAAACACATGACAACATCAGCTCACATAAATTGGAATGTCCAGGCTTCAAATTTTCTAAGCCCCTTGTGATGTTCAGCAGAAGAAAAAAATATTGTTTAAATTCATCCTTCAAACATGTTTGGGGGAAAAATATTGGCAGATAACCTGTAATCGACAACATATTGAGTAGAAAAATAGAAAAAGAATTTTTTAAATTAAAGAGATCTTCTTTAAAAAACAAGACAGACCATGTGGAAGAAACATAAAATACAAAATAAATATTTAGAAACAAGTCAAAATACAGAACATCTTTTGCTTGGCATGAATGCTTTGTTCCTGGGAAAAAAAAACAAAAAAACAAAAACAAACAACAACAAAAAAATTTGTTTGAAACTAACAAGGACCCTGCATAGGCAATGAATGAAACAGTCAAGGAATTAAGAAGGTATGGTTTTGAGTGGGCTGGCCATATTAGGCTCAGCGACACATATACCTGATAAGTAAGTACATCTTCAAGGCCCAGACTCAGAAACCTCAACTCTCATTAGTAAAAACCACTGGTCTCAGCTTGAGCAATGGTAAGTAGTTCAAGAGCTAATTGTGTCCACCGAAGTCATAGGGAACTGAACATGAAGGGAACCTGGCTTGTGTGTTATTTCATATTTGTGCTTGTGATTTTCTTTGCATTTGTAAGTTTTTTAAAAAAGCAATGGATTGGAAGACACATTGAAGAGCAATGAAGCATATAAAATGGATTTATGCTATAGGACAGGGAAGTTCACCCTCACTTTAAAGGGCTGGAGGACAGATGGTGCCCTCAGGTTCAAGGCAGGTTATGGGATAGAGGTGGAAGATCTGTTCGGAGAAGTAATAGAATATGAAAAAAAAAAGCTATTTGGGGGGAACAGATCCAGGAGCACAAGAGAGAGTCTTGAGAAAGGAAAGGAGTGGGTGAGAGGAGACTGGGTGAGTAAATAAAAAGCAAAAGAAACACAAGAATGAAAATATGAGAAAATCATGGGAGTTTAAGACCAACTTGGATGGAAATGAAGATCCTTTATTCACTCTAGTTGTCCCCATTCAAGTCACTGGTGACTAATAATTATAATGCAACCAATGCAGTTTTTTGTTTTCTGGTTTCAATGTGAAAACTGTTATTGAATATGTTTCAAATAGCTTGATGACCCAGTGAGGTGAAACAACCAATTGGTTAATTTGAGATAAGAAAAACTGGTCAATTCAGTTTAAAATTAGACTTTCTTCTACTACCTTGAGTTGTGATGTCCTGAAATACTTCAATGTACAGCTTTTTTTAATCTAATAAATGAACACATACCATCTAATAAATGGACACATAACATAAGCTTTGCGTCAAGATACTGCAGACATGCCAAGTTTCCAAAAATTGTATCAGATCTTTTGAGAATCATTCTGTCCTTAGGTACAATAGAATTCCTTTCTTATGGGCACTGATTGATCCGGAAAGCTTAATAAAGATTATTCCACATTTGGATCTCTGACACTTGGTAGAAGTACCTTAGCAAGCTCATCACAGGAATCTGAGCAAGACTTCTTTTATTTTCTTTCAGAAAATACATGCACGGCATTATCACAATGCAGAAAAAAATCCCATAGCTTCTTCTGGGAGTTTATACGTCCTTGCCTTATGTAATTCTACTGAATGTCAGTTGTATTTTGGGAGTAGAGGCATAAAGTGACAGGAAAGGGCAAGATCATCCTTGCTGTGCTTAGAGGATTTTGGATAATTGACCACTTTGCTATTGGATAAGAAAATTAGGTTCAGCGGCGTGTACATATGATATGTAAGTACATCTACAAGGCCCAGACTCAGACACCCCAACTCTCATTAGTAAAATAAAGAGAAACCGTCTAAACCTCCCCCAAAGGACAGACCCATCATTTAGGAACTTAATGAAGTAAGTGATGACCATGAAACACCACAATCGCAATACTGATGTATGCAGCATTTTTCTGTCCAAAGACTTCCTCCACAAGACTGTTTTAGCGATATCCTCCCAAGATGATTCAAAGAAATTTACCTTTTAGATTGATATGCTGTTAGTATTAAGACTGATATATAATTCTTTCCACACTTCCCATTTCAACACCTTGATGATATCAATTTATCTCTTTGAGAGTCACTTATGTTGACAATGACACCCTTAAATATTTGTATTGGTGAAATTTGACATTGTCATGTCTGATTATTTTATACGAGTTTATTACACAGCTCCTATGGGGCACACACAGATGGGATTTTATACCTATTCTTTTATTTTATATGCTCTAGCATTTGTCTTGTGTAATCAATCACCTAGTGTCAAATATCTAACCATAATTATTTTAGCTGTGCTTTATTAAATGATTTTAAACATTCAAGGATGGATATAAAAGCTCCTGCTTTTATGTGGCATGCGTGTGGTGTATATGTTTGTAATAGTAGCAGTAATAGTAAAAAATCTTAGTAGACTGGGATAAAATGCAATTTAATTAAAGTTGATAGACTATTACAGTCAAAAAACACTAGTTTTGCAGTGTTTCTATGCCTCATTATTTTCTCTCCATATTTTTATCAATATGAATTATTTGATAAAGCATTCCTTGAGTATTTAGAATGTTTGAAGCATTGTGGAGTCACAATTAAAGAAAGACAATTAAAATGTAACAATATGACATGAAAGACAATGTATGAACCATGAACCCTGTAGGGAGAAAAAGCAAGGATGTAACCATCAAAACAGACTGTTCTAAATAAGATTTCAATGATACTCTTTTCTCAGAGTTCAATTATAAACTGAATCATTTAAAACACCATCAGCACCAATCCGAGGCAACACAAGAGTTCATCTCATACAGAAACGAGATGATCGATGATATGTCTTAGAGTCCAGAATTCAGGCAACACACTACGATTGCAAAGTCATCACTGTTTCATTCCTGAGATCCTAATGCAATAATTACCTGTGGGATTCCTTTGCTGTTTTTCCAAAATTTGCTAACAGAACCAATATGATACATTGTTGATTTCTGTTACTTAAGAGAGCATTATTGTCATAGAAGATTTCATAATTTTATGGGTGATTTAACAAGTGAAACTATGCCACCTTGATGGTATCTGGTTTAAACCTTCATAGACTTCACAGCTTGATGCAGTATACATTGCACATACCAGAATCTCAGAGAAATTTATTTAACTTTTTCATCAGAATTAAGGTCTATGTTGTAAATCATATACTGAAACATTAACAGTAACTTTTCTTCTTTAATCTCTAATGCTAACATTTAACTTGTGTTTATTTCTAAGGAAAAGGAAAGAGAAAAAAAGGACAAGTGAAGATTTGGGTCAGAAGAGATAAAAAAAAGAAAACGGAGTTCAGTTTCAAAGAAAAATAACCACATCCAAATAGAGAAAGGGCCCACAGTTTGTCAGCAGGGCTGGGTGGTGGGACTGTGTGCTCATGCTGCTGTGGTGAATGTGTGAAGGCAGTGCTAAGATCCACACAGGCAGCATGGATGTGTCACTCCTAGGGACAAATGTATGCATCATCACACAATGCCTACATCAACACCTGTACTTAATGTATGCTATGGAGCAGATTATGAAACATGGTTAGAATTCAGTTCCACAGTTTGGAAGAGCATTCTTTAGACTGGGGACAGTGGACCTCTGCAGTCATAGCCCACATGAAGGGAGGAAAACCTTTTTCTAATAATTCTCTTCCCTCTAAAAGTGGGTATGTGGCATCCATTTTTGCAAACTAAAACATGTCAAAATTCCATTCTGAGACTCTTTAGAATGTCCATAAACTCATAGCACATGAAATGTTTAAAAAACAACAAATAGACTCATTTTTTTTTTTCTTTTTTTTTTTTGTGAGACTGGGTTTTGCTTTTGCTGCCCAGGCTGGAGTGCAATGGTGCTACCTTGGCTTGCTGCAACTTTCGCCTCCGGGGTTCAAGTGATTCTGCTACCTCAGCCTCCGAGTAGCTGGGATTATAGGCATACGCCACCACACCAGTCTAATTTTTGTATTTTTTAGTAGAGACGGGGTTTCTCCATGTTGGTCGGGCTGGTGTCAAACTCCCAACCTCAGGTGCTCCGCCCGCCTCGGCCTCCCAAAGTGCTGGGATTTCAGGCGTGAGTCACTGCGCCAGGCCACACTCAAATTTTTAAAATCAAATTAAGCACATGCACAACTCTGCATGTTTTGAAAATTGTTGGGTAAATTTTTTCTTAAATGCAGTTACTTCTAAAAGTTTCTAACACAGCTAACAATTGGAAGCTAATAATTAGAAACATTAGAGATGTTTGTAGAAATTTGCCTCATTTCTACAATATCACCTTCCCTATGTTTAAATTTTCTTAAAACATGGATATTTTAACTTCTGCAAAAATGGTGGCCTTTGAAGTAAGTATTGATAGTTCTGAGAGAATGTATGTGTTTATTTTTATTTACTTCCCAACTCTTCTGTCTATCTAAATCCAAATGACATCCATGATAACTATATATGTGTGTGTGTGTGTGTGTGTGTGTGTGTGTATGTGGAGATAGAAAGAGAGACAGTGTTTCTTCTCCTAAAATCTATAATATATTATATAAAAATGTAATACTTTTTTTTTTGAGACGGAATATGGCTCTGTCGCCCAGGCTGGAGTGCAGTGGCAAGATCTCGGCTCACTGCAACCTCTGCCTCCAAGGTTCAAGCAATTCTCCTGCCTCAGCTTCCCGAGTAGCTGGGATTACAGGTGCCTGCTATCACACCTGGCTAGTTTTTTATATTTTTGGTACAGGTGGGGGTTTCATCATGTTGGCCAGGCTGGTCTCGAACTCCTGACCTCAAGTGATCTGCCCGCCTCAGCCTCCCAAAGTGCTGGGATTACAGGCATGAGCCACCACGCCCAGCCTAAACTTTTTAAGTTGTTTTAACTTGTTGCCCAGGGTCTCACTAGGATGTTAGGGAACTTGTTCATTTCTTTGATAAATATAGATCCTAATTATTCCTTCTAATAACTTGCAGAAATCACTGTGCTATGAGGTCCCTATATTGTTGGAATAATCTGAAGGCCCATATTTAAGGATATGTACACACAGTTCAGGATGTGTGGCAATACTTGAATCTGAGCTAGGCCATTAATCTTTTATTAATATATTGAATCTGCTTCCACCTGGAGTCGAATTTGCCTACCAATGCAGTAGTTAACTAGTCAACTTTTAATTCTACATCTTGTCATACTTCCAAATACAACATATCAGTACCATTCTGAAAGGCAATAGAACTGGCAGAACTCAATGACTCTTTTTTACTTGTAATAAGGACTCTTAAATTTGCACAGTGAATAATGACTCTTACGTTTGCACAGTGAATTTGTTTTAAAATGCAAAGAAAATATTTAACAGACATCCATAAACATTACTAAGTTGCCTTTAGCTTTAGATCGACGTATAACCAAAATACTGAAATTATACAAACCAAGTAACCCACTGGATGCATTAGCGTAGAGAACACACCCATATATTAACCATTTATGGTAATAAATAGAATATTGACAGCACCTCAGAAACGTCTGTCACATCCTGTCTCTGTCCCTACTCATTCTATTCTCCCCAAAGCCAAGCACGTTCAATTAACTCTTCCTGTTTTGATACCTTATAAAATTGGAATCATGCAGTTTGCTTTGCATGACATTTGGTTTACATTACTTATTTTCCTCAACATTGGTTTAGAAGGTTTATCTATGCTGTTTGTAATTATGCTTGATTCATTTCTCTGCTGTATAATATTCCACTATACTCATATCCTAAAATTTATTCATTCTATTAATATTATACTACATATTTGAGTTGTTGCCAATTTAGAGCTATTGTAATTAATTGTATCTGGACAAAAATGCATGATCTTTCTCTCTGGTAACTTTATATTTTTGTTATTAATTTAAATAATAAATGTAAATTGGATTATTTAATTGGTTGTTCCTAGTATAGAAGAAAGGTATTGATGCTGGCTAATTACTGACTAGTCACATTAATTTTAGTGTTTTATAGATTCTCATGCCTGCTTATTATGATGTGTATCATTTATATATATATATTTTTTGAGACAGAGTCTTGCTCTGTCATCTGGGCTGGAGTATAGTGGTACCATCTCAGCTCACTGCAACCTCTGCCTCCCAGGCTCAAGAAATCCTCCTACCTCAGTCTCCTGAGTAGCTGGACCACAGGCATGTGCCACCATACCCAGCTAATTTTTGTATGTTTTGTAGAGATGGGGTTTCATCATGTTGCCCAGGCTCATCTTAAACTCCTGGACGCAAGTGATCTGTCCTCCCTGGCCTTCCAAAGTGCTGACAATACAGCGTGAGCCACCATGCCTGGCCCTGATACTTTTAAAAGACATTCAGGTATCTCTGGTATTTTCTTGCCATTTTGCAGGGGATAGTTCCTCAAATATAGTTTTGAATAGATGCAGGGATTGTGGAATTCTTATCTTTCTCTGAAAGCCTTTGATTCTCATAGAAACTTTTTTTTTT
>NW_012117866.1:2213-7432 GCF_000951035.1 Colobus angolensis palliatus | reverse complement strand
ATACCCAGCTAATTTTTGTATTTTTAGTAGAGACAGGGTTTCACCAGGTTGGCCAAGCTGGTCTCGAACTCTTGACCTCAAGTGATCTGCCCCTCCTTGGCCTCCCAAAGTGCTAGGGTGACAGGGGTGAGCCACCGTGCCTGGCCCTGATTCTCACAGAATCTTTAAAAGTTACCACTTATAAAATAAAGAAACTTCTCTTTCAGTTCAGTTTGATAGAATAGTCTTGCAAAATAATCCAGGTCTGGTATTCTTTCTGGGGACATGAATTTTAAAACACAAGGAGGGGGGATTTTTAAGCATTTTTCCGAAGTGGAGACATTAGTGTAATGAACTGCGAAGTACCTACCTTCAATAATTACCAACTTAGGACCGGCCTGTTTCAGCTACATGCACTACCAAAACCCCAGATGTCGTGCATGTTAGTGAATGATTGAGAATCATTAACGAATAAAGTTTGAGGATTCAAATGTCTTCTTACCTGTCTTGGGGTGTTTTACTGTTTCAAAGACATTGTCTATGTGATAAAAATTATTCATTATATTCTGTCATGATTTTCTTAAATCTCTGTCTGAGCTAGAGTTTCATTTGTCACGCATACTAATGTCTGTTTATGCTTCTTTCTTAGTAGGCAAGTCTTGCCAATGTTTTCTTATAATATTACTCTGTTTCATTAGCTAGTGTTTCACATTTTATTTGCTCTATTGATTTTCTCCACCAGTCCATTGCACACAACCCAGCTACTTAATTCTCCTTTTGTTTTCTTTTTATTATCTTTGTTTTTTATATGTTTTTTTCTAATATTAAGTTATTTTCATCTTTTACACTTAACATTCTGCTTTTGTCATATATCACAGGGATTACTGTGTCAACGTCTTTCCAGTCTGAAGAAATCTGTTTTTTTCTTTTGGACTCCTGAATTATTTAGAAGCGGGTGAGCATTATTTCTATCCAAGTATACGATGTGCTTTTTACTGACTTTTGTTATCAATTTCTAGTTTTGCTACAGCGTTGCCAGACAATAATAATAACAGTATTATTTTTATTGTGTGTGTTAGGATTTACTGTTAGTGTAATATATTTGTAATTGTTCCTGTATGATATGTTATATTGAAGTCCTTCAGTGCAACTATTCATTCTAGTTTGTATACACATATTTTCTAAATTACTTTCTTATCAAACCATTTCTGAGAAAGATATATTTAAATCTAACACTGATTCTGAATGGGTCAGTTACTTTTGTAACTGTGTGTATGTGTATGTATATTTGTTATTTTCTTAGGTGCAGACAGGGTCAGAATTTTGGTGATTTTTGATTTGCCTTTAATTATAAATTTCTGAAGGCTTTCTTGCTTCCCATGTCTACTACCGTAATTGGCCTTGCAACACACAGTGGAGAAACGACAACCCTCAGGCCTGAGAGTTCCTCTAAGGAGGTCACTGTTTCATTATTTAAAATAATAAGATTTCTCTGTCTACAAGGTTTGCTGCACAATATTATAAATGACACACAGAGCAATGTGTTCTTACTAAATAACTCATTCAGTCTGGCTACAGAATCTTAAGTATACAGCGTCCTCAGACATTCTCCTGGGTAATTAAGAGGTCAACAAAGCTATCAACGCAAATAGGTTATCAATGCTTTAAAAGATGAAGCGTGAGCCTCGGGAGGTGGGTAGTGTATGGTTTGGATGTGTGTTCCTGCCCAAATCTCATGTCAAATTGTAATCCCCTATGTTGGAGGTGGGACCTGGTGGGTGGTGATTGGCTCATGGGGGTGGTTGCTCATGAATGGTTTAGCACTTCCCCCTTGTGCTCCTGCTGTGAACGAGTTTTTGCCATGTCTGTTTGTTTAAAAGTGTGTAGCACCTCCCGCCTCTCTCCTTCCTCCTGCTCTGGCCATGTAAGACATGCCTGTTTCTCCTCCTCCTTCCGCCATGATTGCAAGTTTCCCGGGGCCTCCCCAGAAGCCATCATGCTTCCTGTACCGCCTGTAGAATCATGAGCCAATTAAACCTCTTTTCTTTGTAAATTACCCAGTCTCAGGCATTTCTTTATAACAGTGCAAGAACGGACTCACACAGCAGGCAAATAAAAATGATCACCAGAAGGTGAGGGTTGAAAAGTTACCTTTGGGTACAATGTTCACTATTCAGCTGATGAATACTCTAGAAGCCCAAACCCCACTACCATGCAATATAGGCATGTAGCAAGCCTGCACATGTACTCCCTGGAGCTACAAAAATAAAACAAGAAGCTGGCACAGGGGCCCACACCCATAATCCTAGCACTTTGGGAGGCTGAGATGGGGAGATCACTTGAGCCCAGGAATTGGAGACCAGCCTGGGCAATATAGCAAGACCCTGCATGTACAAATAATAATTAAAAAAATAGCCAGGTGTGGTGCTTGCATCTGTGGTTCCATCTACCTGGGAGGCTGAGATGAGAGGATCACTAGAGCCTGGGAGTTTGAGGCTGCAGTGAGCAATGATTTTACCACTGCACTCCAGCCTGGGTGACACAGTGAGACCTTGTCTCAAAAATAAATAAGAAAATGTCCGAGTGCAGTGACTCACGCCTGTAACCCCAGCACTTTGGGAGACCAAACTCCTGACCTCAAGTGATCCACCCGGCTTGACCTCCTAAAGTGCTAGAATTACAGGCGTGAGCCACCAGGCCAGGCCCAAAAGCAACAATCATATAGTTTGTAAAACTAACTCTGGGATTAAAGGAGAAGTACGTAGACAATGAACTATGTTTTGTTAGAGATTTGTAGGAGCATTGGAATGGACTGAGCAAGGGCAACAAAGTTCGCAGTTTCCTGGAACCCTTGCTGGTGAGCACATGTCTGGGGTCATGTCTTGATCCCAACCACCTTCTCTTCCCCCTGTCCTTAACACAGAAAGAGCCTGAAATTTGTCCTGACGTACGAAGGCACTTTAGGATGCTAGTCCACCATCTTCTTGGTTTGCTAGCTCTCCGAATAAACCTGTTTTTCCTCCCGTGAAGTCTCATCTCTCAAGTGTTTGCTTTCAAGTGGTGAGCAGCTGAACCTGGGTGTGTTTATAGCTTCACACAACTTATATAAAAAGTTTGTAAATGCTGAGTTTAGTATGTTAAAGTGTCTCTGCTTAAATGAACATTAGTTAGACCTAAGTTATTACGGAAGCTAAGCAATGGTAAAACCTTAAGCTTCTCTGGCTTAACAGGGTCAGCTCTGTTGGAGATTCCCACAGTGGTGGGGAATACATTGGCAGCCCCTTACAGCCATGAGTGCATTCTGTTGGAGAGTCTTTTCTTCTTCCAGCCTCTTTGTATTCTGTCTTCTATATTTATATTTTTATTACCATAAACAACTGCAGCATTATTTCTAGAATTATTTTGTTTCTTCAACACTTATGTTGGTGGTTAATTCATAACATGTGGGATGCATATGAATCTATAGCTATATAATTCTTGCAGGTATAATTGATATAAGATGAAGTCATACTGGATTAGTGCAGACCTTAAATCTGATGGCTGATGTCTCTGTAAGAGAAGGAGAAGAAGAATTGGATAAAGAGACATATGGAAGAAGAAGATGTGAAGATGAAGCTAGGGTTGGAATGATGTGGCCCCAAGTCAAGGGACACCTGGAGCCACCAGGAGCCCACCACATTTCCATTGTTTTAGCAAGTTTTTTTTTTTTTTTTTTGAGACAGAGTCTTACTCTATCGCCCAGGTTGGTGTGCAGTGGTGCAATCTTGGCTCACTGCAACCTCTGCCTCCTGAGTTCAAGCAATTCTCCTGCCTCAGCCTCCTGAGTAGCTGGGATTACAGGTGTGAGCCACTGCACCCGGCCAGAAATTCTTCTTGTTTTAAGCCACCCAGTTTGTGGTCATTTTAATGGCAGGCACGGGAAACTCATACAACATATATACATGGAGATATAGGCATATTCACATACACACGTGTATGTACAGTCATATGCTGCATAATGACAGACTGCATATGTGATGACAGTTCCACAAGATTATAACGGACCTAAAACATTCCTATTATAAAGTGCTGTCCTAACCTTCCTAGGGTTGTAGCGCAAATGCATTACTCATGTGATTGTGGCCGTGCTGGTGTAAACAAACCTACTATGTTTTCAGTTCAATAAAAGTGTGTATTAACCCCTAGGCCTTCATATCCACTCATCACCCCCTCACGGACTCATCCAGAGCAACTTCCAGTCCTGCAAGCTCCATTCACGGTAACTACCCTATACAGGGCTACCATTTTATGTCTTTGATGCTGCACTCTTACTGTACCTTTTCAGCGTTTAGATGCACAAGTACTTGCCACTGTATTGCAGTCGTCTAGGGTGTTTAGTAGGGTATTGTGCTGTACAGGTTGGTGGCCTAGCAGCAATAGGCTGTACCATATAGCCTAAGTGTAGTAGGCTGTACCATCTAAGACTGCATAAGCACACTCACTCCAGGATGTTTGCACAAGAACTAAATCACGCAAGGACACATTTCTCGGAAGTATTCCTGTCATTAAGTAACACATGACTGTTTATACATACACATAGGCATAGGCATATAGAAAAAACAAATGTAACTGAAATGGAATCTGGCAACATTCAAAAACCAAGGCAGCTTTTCTCTGGGTCTCTCTCACAGGAGTCAGCATCCCTTTGCACATGGAATCCAACGTGCTTCTCTGTGTATATGATCCATCTTCTATCATGGGCCATCATTAGGCCCAGCTTAGAAGACATCAATAAAAACATGGCCCTTATTAGGTGGCAGTCACCTCAAATTTTACATTATTCCAGTGGCCGTGTGTGACATCCTATAAACAGTAGCAACAACCCTTGCGTTCTCTGTATCTCTGCATCTTGCTTGTCTTTCTAGAGCATTATCACAGGAACACAAGGTTTGTAACCTATTTGCTCCTCCTTTCGCCTATAAGCTCCTCTTTTCCCCATAACTAATGAAGGAGTGGTAGATTCAGAGTAGGTCTATATATGCAGGCGTCTGTGTGTGTGTGTGTGTATCAACATCTATGTGTGTATGTGTGTATATATGTATATGTGTGTGTATGTATCTATGTTTGTATGTGTATATATGTATATATGTATTGGCATATATCTGTGTGTGTATGTGTGTATATATGTATATATGTGTGTGTATGTATCTATGATAGATTGTTCTTGATACTCCCTCCTATGAGAGAATCTAATATATAAA
>NW_012117866.1:0-1659 GCF_000951035.1 Colobus angolensis palliatus | reverse complement strand
ATTATATATATATTTATATATTATATACTATTTAGTCTTTGTGCGAACATCTTAGAGTGTACTTACACAATGTTAGATGTACACCAGTGTATATATACTCATGTATATATGAGATTCTCCAAAGTGTTTCCAATAAAATTACCATCTAACTGGCCACTGTGCTGTCCTAGGATTCACGACTAGAAGAAACACTAGTTTCTTCTCTCAAGAGTTTAAATATTATTAAAGATGCATGGACACACAATATAATAATAACAGTGGTAATATTGAAAGTAATTACAGTAAAAGCATATAATTATTTGACGAGCTTTATGAACAGTAATGCTTAACAAGATAGCAGTGCAAAAGTGAACATAAAGAAGATTGGGTTTTGAGAACTGTATACCTAATTTGAAGCCATGTGAATAAACGAGTTCTGATCAGAATGAGAATTCGAAGGAAGAGGAGTATTCTGTTCAAACTGTGTCTTACCTGGAGGAATAACAAGTATCAAAGATGGGAGAAACTGATTACATAGAAATATAGTAGAAACAAACTGTGGATGAGAGTCTACATCCACAAAAGCTATTGATGAAATGGATTTCAAGGAAGATCTAGTGAAATGGTCAGACATTTTCAGGAAAATCACAGGAAATTGCTGGGAAGTTTACAGAACTGGATAAAGCACAGGCAGCACAGTCTCACTGTGAAAATGATTGCAGCTAAGGTATATTGGATGTGTAGACTATACCACACTTGGTGCCAGCTATTTATGCTCATTTTATCATTGATCAGCACATCAGTTGCAGAAGGCAGATAATAATATTCGGCTGGTTTCCCAGAGTCTGAAGTCATCTGGACACATTCCGAGAGTGACAGATGGCAGACTTGCTGGGGGGACAACTCTCTTCTTCCCTCTTGCATGGAAACCTTTCAAATTCTAGCACATGTTAAAAAGGAAGCCATTTCCTCAAAGCACCATTTCTTCTTTGCCTATTCCCCTGACCAAATTGCTTCCTTTGATTTTACATCCAACTGCAGTCCTTTCAAAGGATCAGAATTAGCAGAAATGCTATTAATCAACAGCAAAAGTTACTCAAATTCTGAGTTAACAAGTACCATTTGGAAATTCAGCTGCAGAAACTCAAGTAAGAAACTAGAGAAACCTATGACCTAATAGGAGATTTGACAAACTTCTCTAGGGAACCAATACAATAACTAGACACAAAATCAGTAGAAGACTGTAAATACCTAAAATTGGAAAACATTATTAGTCAACTAGACTTGTAATCTACAAAACCTTATATCCACAGTGTAAAATACACGTTCTTTAGAACATGTGGAATATCCACTATGAAAGGAAAATATATTGGAACCCCCAAGTCACTAAGCTAAAGGGAAAAGTCCAGCTGGGAACTGCTTAGGGCCAACCTGCCTCCCATTCTATTCAAAGTCACCCTTGTGCTCACTGAGATAAACGCATATATCTTATTGCCTCCTTTGGAGAAGCTAATCAGAAACTCAAAAGAAAGCAACAATTTGTCTCTTATCTACCTACGACCTGGGTGCCCTCTCTGCCCTCTCCCTGTTGGAACCGAACTCTCGATTCCCTCCTGGGCAGGGGTCGTCGCGAAGGATCACCGACACGAAGTTCACAGCAGAGAGTTATTTATTACTAGC
>NW_012117865.1:2604-3555 GCF_000951035.1 Colobus angolensis palliatus | reverse complement strand
ATTGAAAAAATTTTCTCCCATTATGTAGGTTGCCTGTTGACTCTGATGGTAGTTTCTTTTGCTGTGCAGAAGCTCTTTAGTGTAATTAGATCCCATTTGTCAATTTTGGCTTTTGTTGCCTTGGCTTTTGTTGCTTTAGACATGAAGTCCTTACCCATGCCTATGTCCTAAATGATACTGCCTAGGTTTTCTTCTAGGGTTTTTACAGTTTTAGGTCTAACATTTAAGTTTTTAATCCATCTTGAATTAATTTTTATATAAGACATAAGGAAGGGATCCAGTTTCAGCTTTCTACATATGGCTAGCCAGTTTTCCCAGCACCATTTATTAAATGGGGAATCCTTTCCCCATTTCTTGTTTTTGTCAGGTTTGTCAAAGATCAGATGGTTGTAGATGTGCGGTATTATTTCCAAGGGCTCTGTTCTGTTCCATTGCTCTATATATCTGTTTTGGAACCAGTACCACGCTGTTTTGATTACTGTAGCCTTGTAGTATAATTTGAAGTCAGGTAGCGTGATGCCTCCAGCTTTGTTCTTTTGGCTTAGCATTGTCTTGGCAATTGGGCTCTTTTTTGGTTCCATATGAACTTTAAAGTAGTTTTTTCCAGTTCTGTGAAGAAAGTCATTGATAGCTTGATGGGGATGGCATTGAATCTGTAAATTACCTTGGGCAGTATGGCCATTTTCACAATATTGATTCTTTCTATCCATGAGCATGGAATGTTCTGCCATTTGTTTGTGTCTTCTTTTATTTCATTGAGCAGTGGCTTGTAGTTCCCCTTGAAGAGATCCTTTACATCCCTTGTGAGTTGGATTCCTAGGTATTTTATTCTCTTTGAAGCTACTGTGAATGGGAGTTCACTCATGACTTGGCTGTTTGTCTGTTATTGGTGTATAAGAATGCTTTTGATTTTTGCACGTTGATTTTGTATCCTGAGACTTTGCTGAAGTT
>NW_012117865.1:0-298 GCF_000951035.1 Colobus angolensis palliatus | reverse complement strand
GAATCCCTTTTCCTAGCCAGGGGAACTGAGACACACAACACCTGGAAAATTGGGTAACTCCCACCCCAATACTGCGCTTTAAGCAAATGGGCACAACAGGAGATTATATCCCACACCTGGCCAGGAGGGTCCCACGCCCATGGAGCCTCCCTCCTTGCTAGCACAGCAGTCTGCGATCTAACAGCAAGGCAGCAGCAAGGCTGGGGGAGGGGCGCCCATTGCTGAGGCTTAAGTAGGTAAACAAAGCCACTGGGAAGCTCAAACTGGGTGGAGCTCACAGCAGCTCAAGGAAACCTGC
>NW_012117864.1:2982-3933 GCF_000951035.1 Colobus angolensis palliatus | reverse complement strand
GGCATATTTGGGGAGAGAGGTTGTCCAGTTGGAAGATGGGAGATTGCTTGATGACTTTCATATTGAGAAACTGAAATAGGAGGCTTCCTTAAAGCATCCATCACAGATTTTTTTTTTCTTTCGGGACAGTCTCGCTCTGTCTCCCAGGCTGGAGTGCAATGGCCAACAGTATTATTTTCAAGTTTCAAATTCTAATTGGTCATTGCTGGTATACAGGAGCAGTGATTTTTTATATATTGACTTCATTGCTGAGCTCATATTCTGAGCCACTGGACATTCTTTGAAAACTAGTCAGCCGTATCATTTTTCTGCTCTAACAGTACCCATTGATCTTAGAGTAAAATCCAAACTCCTTATCTGACCTACACAGACCTTCATAATCTGATCATTTACCTGCCTCTCTTTCCTGTCACCTCCTCCCATCTTGCTTCCTTTCACTGACATTCAAGCCACACTGGCCCTCCTCCCCTTATTGTGTAGACATGCCCAGTTGCTTCCTGCCTCAAGGCCTTAGCCTTTGTCTGTTTCTTTGCCTAACATGCACCAACCCCTCCCCAAGGCCATGTCACACCTGAGTGCATTCCTCTTTATGTCTTTGCTAAAATTTCCCCTTCTCAAAATGGCATTCCTTGGCCAGATTATTGAACCCCCACCTACAAGACACCCTCTATCTCATCACCGTATTTAATTAGATTCTAAACAGCAATGATAATTTAACTTTGGTTTATTTATCGTGTGTCTCCTCTATTTAGAATATAAATGCCATGACAGCAGGGACTGTCTCTCATGTTCATTTCAATATTCACATTCCCTAGAATAAGACTCAGTAAGTATAAGCATTTTAGAAATCTGGAGGAGAAAGAAGAGAAAAAAGAAAAGTAAATACATGAAGTTATTAACAGTGATTGTCTATAAGTGGTTGGGATTGTGACATTTTATTATTTTTCTTTT
>NW_012117864.1:0-610 GCF_000951035.1 Colobus angolensis palliatus | reverse complement strand
GAGTAATTTTTTTATGATGAATGGGTGCTGAATTTTGTCAAATCCTCTTTTCTGCATCTATTGATATGATTTTTATTCTTTTATTCTTTATGTGACAGGTTGCACTAATTGGTTTTCAATATTGAACGAGAAACATACAAGAATACCTTACACACCTGGAGTAACTCCCACTTGGTGTTGATATATAATACATTTTCTACTTGTTGGATTCTATTTGATATTTTGTTGAGGATTTTTGCATCTGTGTTCATGAGAGGTATTGGTCTGTATGTTTCCATTCTCCTAATGATTTTATTTTGCTTTGGTGTTAGGGTAATGCTGGCCTCATATAATGAATTAGGAAGTGTTTTCTGTGCTTCTATTTTCTGGATAAAACTGCAGAAAATTTGTATTATTTCTGCCACAAATGTTTGGGAAAATTCACAAGTGAACTCATGTGGTCCTGGTGCTTTATTTTTTGGAAGGGTAATTATTAATTTTTTTTTTTTTACTAGATATAGGCCTATTTAGATTATATATTTCTCCTTTCTAAGTTTGGGTACATTGTTGTCTTTTAAGAAATTGATCCATTTCATCTGTCATCAAATTCAGAGACAGCTGTTTGTATATT
>NW_012117863.1:4899-5433 GCF_000951035.1 Colobus angolensis palliatus | reverse complement strand
ACCCGGCCTACATGCAACTTTTATCACATCCCCCTGTGGACTCCCTAAAGGGCTAGGGAAACCCAGAGAAAGACAGAGAGAGAAAGACAGAGATAGGAGATGTTTCTCTCTGTACAGCAAGAACAAAGAGACTTCGTCGGATCACGTCACTCCCTGCCTACAACCTCCCTCCAAGATACCCCAACGGTGACTTCCTGTGTCAAGTCCATGCTACCCACGTGGTCTGTAAGTCCCATTCCCTGGACCAACTAACCAAGCTGACCTCAGAGGGAACCCAGGCTCAGCGCCACTAGCTCTCTTTGCCTCCCAACGCCAACCCCCACCTTACCCCTATCCCCACCCCCGGCCTTTTCTCTGCCTATCAAACATACCAAACTGTTGTGCTGCAAGTACTTTTTCTTTTCTTTTTTTTTTTTTTTGAGACGGAGTCTGGCTCTATCACCCAGAGTTTTCTTCCCCGTCTGCTGCAGAGTAACTAGATTGTAAATAACGCGGCGATTACCCACACCGTGCGGGAATTTTTTTTTTTTTTTT
>NW_012117863.1:0-467 GCF_000951035.1 Colobus angolensis palliatus | reverse complement strand
GCAGAAGGACAGGATAGCACCCATGCACTATAATTGTCCAAAACACGTACACTAAATCTAACCACAAGGAAATATCAGACACACCAAATTGAGAGACACTTTACAAAACACCTGGCTTGGTTTTGTTGTTTGTTTGTTTGTTTTGAGACAGGGTCTCACTCTGTTGCCTGGCCTTGGAGTACAGTGGTTCGATCACAGCTCACTGCTGCCTGGACCTCCTGGGCTCAAGCGAGCCTCCCACCTCAGTCTCCCCAGTAGCTGGGACTACAAGTGTGTGCCACCATGTCCAGCTTATTTTTTATTTTTTGTAGAGATAGGATCTCACTATGTTGCCCAGGCTTGTCTCCAACTCTTGTGCTCAAGTGGTCATCCCAGAACACACCCAGCCCACCTGGCTTGTTTGTTTGTATTCTAGTGAAGGGGAACCAGCAGAACACCTGGCTTGTTCTAACAAAAAAAAAAAAAAA
>NW_012117862.1:4972-5704 GCF_000951035.1 Colobus angolensis palliatus | reverse complement strand
TGAGTAGCTGGTATTACAGGCATGTGTCACCACGCCTGGCTAATTTTGTATTTTTAGTAGAGACAGGGTTTCTCCATGTTGGTCAGGCTGATCTCAAACTCCTGACCTCAGGAGATCCACCCACCTCAGCCTCCCAAAGTGCTGGGATTACGGGCGTGAGCCACCGTGCCCGGCCTTATCGTTGAATTTTTAAGAGTGACTAAAGTAGTGCTTCTTAAGATAATTGTCATGTGTTTTTGTTTTGTTTTTGAGGCTGTGTTGCTCTATCACTCAGACTGGAGTGCAATGGCATGATCTTGGCTGACTGCAACCTCCACCTCCTGGGTTCAAGCAATTCTCTTGCCTCAGCCTGTCGAGTAGCTGGGACTACAGGCGCGCGCCACCATGCCAGGCTAACATCATGTTGTTTTAGAAGTATTTGAATACAGTACTTCATTTTCACAATCAAAATGGCTCACAGAAGTTTAGAAGTGATGTTTATCCATTTTGGCTTTTCCTTCAACATAGAATGTTGTGGAGAAAACATGACTGATCTGAAGGACTCTGGAAGATTCTGGGATAATACAGGAAATATCCTAAGCTAAATGTATAGGTTATTCATTCTATTAGAGGAATAGGAAGTCCATGTTCTTAGTGAACTGGCACACTGAGACATACTGCCTGATGAGATGGTCTGCCAAGTTAATAATTGTACTTTTCAATGAGATGAAGAAACATCTGTCATTTTTTTTT
>NW_012117862.1:0-660 GCF_000951035.1 Colobus angolensis palliatus | reverse complement strand
TGAGGAGCTGGGATTACAGTTGTGCACCACTGTGCCCAGCTGATTTTTGTATTTTTAGTAGAGATGGGATTTCACCATGTTGGCCAGGCTGATCTTGAACTCCTGACCTCAGGTGATCCACCTGCCTTGGCCTCCCATAGTGCTGGGATTACAGGTGTGAGCTACCGCACCCAGCCATTATTGATATATTATTGGGAAACACACACATAAAGCAAATAAGTTAATTTTGTGAATATTATTAGGAATCAAGATTTTTAGCATAGAAAAAGAGATACAAAGTAAAGAACCAGAGTAAAGACCCTATAATTTATTTTATTTTATTTTAAGAGACAGAGTCTTACTATGTTGTCCAGGCTGGACTTGAATTCCTGAGCTCAAGTGATTCTCCCACCTCAGCCTCCCAAGTAGCTGAGACCACAGGTGCACACCACCATGCCCAGCTTAAAACCCTGTAATATTGAATTTCAGTTGGAAATATTAGTATGAACTCATGATTTATTTTTCTCTTTTTTAAAAATAGGTATTTCCAGCTCAGTCCATTGTCAATCCCAAGAAGCAATGACAACCCAGCGTCAATAAGCATTGGCAGAGACAATATACAGTTTCTTTTTTTTTTTGTTGTTGAGACCGAGTCTGACTCTGTTGCCCAGGCTGGAGTGC
>NW_012117861.1:5936-7049 GCF_000951035.1 Colobus angolensis palliatus | reverse complement strand
AACCCCGTCTCTACTAAAAATACAAAAAATTAGCCAGACATGGTGGCGTGCACCTGTAATCCCAGCTACTTGGGAGGCTGAGGCGGGAGAATCACCTGAACCCGGGAGGTGGAGGTTGCAGCTAGCGGAGATTGAGCCACTGCACACCAGCCCTGGTGACAGTGTAAAACGCTGCCTAAAAAAAAAAAAAAACAAAAAAAACAAAAAAAAACCTACAATGAGATTGATGATAGCAGGTGGTCTTGGTATTACATACCCCCATCCTCTACCCCCAGGGAGCTCTGCTGTTGAGTCTTGTTACATTTCAGGAAAACAGCTAGGTATTACCAATACCTAAATATATATTCACAATTAGTATTCACAGTATTGAATATGATTGATGAAAGCTAGACATCTCTGAATGTATCTTGCCAAAGTACTTTATTATATAAATAATTCTTTCATGATCTATGGATTACACTCTGCATATCTAATAAATGACAAAAATATTTTTAAAATATCACTCTGAAAAGTAAAAGGGGAAAGAAATAATTTTGCTCATTTAATGAAGAATGATGACACCTGAACTTTTAGAAACATGCGCCACAGCTATCTTAATGGGAAACATAAGAGTGCTATTTTGAAAACATTGAAGGACTATATAGTTCATAAATAATAGATCTGTAATTCTAGTTGATGTTTTATTAGCAAAAAAAGTTTAACAGTTATTATTATAGCCAAGATAAAACTATAATGCTACAAATCCAACAAAATAACTTGAATATTTCACTCTAAGTACCTGAATATATTACACTAAAAAGGTTTGGAATAATTTTTAGTGAATATTATATGGAATGTAATCAAAATCATTGACGCACTTAATCATTTTTGTACACATTATAGTCTTCATGGAAGTGTAAGTACTAAATATTTTACTAGCTCAGAAAAATTCTCTAAGTCCACATGTAGTTCAGGTTAAATATATAGAAAAATTAAATAGTAAACAATGGTATTTGAAATATATATAATACAGTTTTTAAAGTAACAAGTTATCAGGCCGGGCACGGTGGCTCAAGCCTGTAATCCCAGCTACTCGGGAGGCTGAGGCAGGAAAATCACTTGAACCCAGGAGAT
>NW_012117861.1:0-565 GCF_000951035.1 Colobus angolensis palliatus | reverse complement strand
GCTCACACCTGTAATCCCAGCACTTTGGGAGGCCAAGGCAGGCAGACCTCTTGAGGTCTAGTGTTCCAGACCAGCCTGGCCAGCATAGTGAAATCCTGTCTCTACTAAAAATACAAAAGTTAGCTGGCCTTGGTGGTGTGTGCCTGTAATCCCAGCTACTTGGGAGGCTAAGGCAGGAGAATCACTTGAACCTGGGAGGCAGAGGTTGCAGAGATTCAAGATCATACCACTGCACTCCAGCCTGGGCGACAGAGAGAGACTCTGCCACACACACACACACACACAAATGACAGAATTGGAGCATCAGCTTTTATGAAGGATAGTCTGGGTATGGAAATGCTTTATGTCTTTATGTAAATGGTGGTCACATAGTTGTACAATATGTAAATATTCATCAAGCTGTTCACTTAATATTCATACATTATATTTTAGGTAGTTTCAGTTAATTTAACCTTAATTTAATAATTTTATCTCAATTTTAAAATTACACTTCAATTTTCAAAAATCTCCATTGTGGGGCTGGATGCGGTGGCTCACTCCTGTAATCCCAGCACTTTGGGAGGCC
>NW_012117860.1:0-2125 GCF_000951035.1 Colobus angolensis palliatus | reverse complement strand
CTTTAATTCTGTGTGATAAAGCCTGCTAGACATAGTTGACGTGAGCTTGGATTTATCTTTGATTTTTATTTTTGCTGTGGATTGGAAGTAAAAAAATGTAGGTGGATTTGGGTGATAACATCACAGGTTAAAATATCATTGCAGTTGATGCTGATGGAAAATGATTTATTAACTTGACTGAGGGTTATCTGGCATAAACTGAAATATTAGTAGTTGTCTTCTTAAACTAGATCTTTTGGTATTTTGTTAGTTTCTGATTAGTACGTTGTTCTACAAATGTGAACTATTAAATCCCTGCGGACTTTTAGCTAGGGATGAGTTTAAGAAAAAAAAATTCTAGTTATGCCTGTACCCTGTGAAATGTGTAATTTGTATTGTTATTCTCAGTGGATGAGAAAACTGATCAAAGGCTGGGATAATTTGCTCATTGTAGCTAATACTAGTAATCCTAAGAATTTTTTTTTTTTTTTTTGCGACAGAGTTCTGCTCTGTTGCCCAGGCTGGAGTGCAGTGGCCCGATCTCAACTCACTGCAAGCTCCGCCTCGCGGTTTCACGCCATTCTCCTGCCTCAGCCTCCCAATAGCTGGGACTACAGGTGCCCACCACCAAGCCCAGCTAATTTTTTGTATTAGAGATAGGGTTTCACCATGTTAGCCAGGATGGTCTCTATCTCCTGACCTCGTGATCCGCCCGCCTTGGCCTCCCAAAGTGCTGGAATTACAGGTGTGAGCCACCGTGGGCGGCCTTTTCTTTTTTTTTTTTTTAAACTCAGTCCTGTTTTGAAAACCACTAGGAAATAGTGTTGGGAATCTAGCAATGTGTTATCGTATTGAACTGTGGTATGTGGAAAGGTAGGTGCCAGGTTTTCTAGAACTTGAATGCTATGGCTTAGTACTTTGAAAATCTTTTGTGGACAGAGCGGCATAAGAATTTAGGATTTTTTTTTTTTCCTAAATCATGACACTTAAAGAGGGTTTTGGAAACTCAGTTCTGAGAACCTGAGTTAGGAAACGAGTATAAAACCAGTTGCTTTGCTTTCTACACAGCCAAAGGACTGTCCCTCAAACCCATAGCTTTAATTCCCCTCAGTACAAACGTCTGTTTTCCACATTTTCTCAGACAGTGGCTTCAGTGTTTCTAGTGGGACCTAGTCTGTTGAAAGCCTTCCCTCCTCCACACTAAGCCGAGCTGGTAGGTCATAGTGATTCCACTTTCCAATCCGGCTTCCTGCTTTCTGATTTATTTTCCCTGTTCAGTAGAGCTGTCTTTGTCTAACTCAGGTTAAATGCTGAAATTGATACAGTTTTTGGGTATAGCAGGGTTTTTCCTCTGAGGCGCTCCAGTCCCTGTGGTTTGTGATGATTGAGTTGTTCCTTTGCTCCCCATTTTAAAAGTTTGTAGATAACTTTGGAATCTAATTTCCATATTTGGGTGCTTTCCTAGTATTGTAAGAATATGCTTAGTTAATGAGTTGCAATGAACAATCCATTTGTCTTGATTTGCTTTCTGAAAAGTGATGAGGGTTTTGGGAAATGGACTTTCTTCAAGTTTTTGCCCTTTGTGGCTGTGGAATATTAAGATGTTGGGAGTAAAATTGAGAGCCACCAGAAGATGTTAACTGTGTATATGGGCACTGCCAGATAGGAAATCCAAATGAGTGGACTGTAGCGTCATTGTTAGCTACAGTGGGGTGAGACCTAGACAGATAACCGTATACAAGGCAGCTCCATAAATGCCGAAACAAAGAACCATCTCTTGACTTACTCCTGATGTCTCATGGTACATGGTACCTGCCCCAAAAGCTTGCAATTAATTGAAACTTCTCATTTGTTGGGTGGCAGGTAGGTAGATTTTGAACTTGATAGTGATATGCAGATGAGGAGCAAGATTCCACTGGCAGTTTTCGTGATGCTGATGGGTTAGAAATCGAAGACCCACATGTGCGGGGAGGGGCAGCTATCCTAGAGCTGGTGATAGAACAGTGCCTGGGGGTGGAAGATTGCCTCATTTGATCCTAGAGAACAAGGAGTTTGGATGATATCTTGGAGGTCTAGGAGAGCTCTTGAAGAGTCTTTTATGTAAATGATGTGATCATATCAATTTCTTAGAAAGATTATCTTGACA
>NW_012117859.1:5607-6220 GCF_000951035.1 Colobus angolensis palliatus | reverse complement strand
ATGGGTATTTCTTCTGGGGGTGATGAGAATGTTCTGGGATGAGAGAGTAGTCATAGTTGTACAATGTTGTAACTATACTAAAAACTAGTGAATTTTACACTTTTAAAGAGTGAATTTTATATGTGGATTATATCTTGACTTTTTTATTTTTTTCTTTGAGATGGAGTCTCACTACTCTGTCACCAGGCTGGAGTGCAGTGGCGTGATCTCAGCTCACTGCAACCTCCGCCTCCCGGGTTTAAGCCATTCTCCTGCCTCAGCTTCCCAAGTAGCTGGAACTACAGGCGCACACCACCATGCCCAGCTAATTTTTTGTATTTTTATAGAGACAGGGTTTCACCATATTGGCCAGGATGGTCTCGATCTCTTGACCACATGATCTGCCTGACTCGGCCTCCCAAAGTGCTGGGATTACAGGCGTGAGCCACCGCGCCTGGCCTATATCTTGAATTTTTAAAACACAATGAGGCTGTATCTTGAATTTTTAAAACACAATGAGGCTGGGCGCGGTGGCTCAAGCCTGTAATCCCAGCACTTTGGGAGGCTGAGATGGGCAGATCACGAGGTCAGGAGATGGAGACCATCCTGGCTAACACGGTGAAACCCTGTCTCT
>NW_012117859.1:0-3161 GCF_000951035.1 Colobus angolensis palliatus | reverse complement strand
GCACCTCGTGTCAAGGAAGGGTGAACCACAACAGGGCTGAAGGATTGCCGATGGACAGCCCAGAAGACGGGTCATAAACCGTCCAACTGGCTTGATCCCTGGAGTCAGTCACACTTCTAAGATACTGCTTTTCTAACTTTCATATACATAGGAATCTTGTTCCAATGCAGATTCTGATTCAGTGGGTCCAGGCAGGGCCTGAGATCCTGAATTTCCTTTTTTTTTTGATGAGTGTGTGTGTGTGTGTTTGTTTGAGACGGAGTCTTGCTCTGTCGCACAGGCTACAGTGCAGTGGCATGATCTCGGTTCACTGCACCCTCCACCTCCCAGGTTTAAGTGATTCTCCTGACCTCAAGTGATCCGGCTCAGCCTCCCCAAGTAGCTGGGATTATAGGCGCCAACACCACACCTGGCTAATTTTGGTGTTTTTAGTGGAGACGGGGTTTCACCATGTTGGCCAGGCTGCTCCTGAACTCCCAACCTCAGGTGATCCTCGGCCTCCCAGAGTGCTGGGATTACAGGTGTGAGCCACCGCACCCGGCCGAGATCCTGAATTTCTAATAAGCTCCCAGGTGCTGCTGATGCTGTGCTCTCAGCTCAGCCTGTGAGGAGCAGGGTTCTAAGGCAAACAGCCCCAGTCAATGAAGCTGAAAGCATTTATTTAGCTTCCTGGGGGACATTTTTTGGTGGTAGTGGCCTCCTTTATAGACGTCTGCCCTGGTGACCTATAAAAGAAAGAAGATAAATCCTAGCAGTTGCCCCCTGCCAGTACTTTCCTCCTGCTGGTATCAGAGACACTGCCTTCTAATTCAGAGACAGTATTTCTTCTCTCGCATGATTGCTGCTATGGTTGTGAGTCAAGACTCCCTGACTAGACGACATGGTGGCTACCTACTCTTAACATTGAACCACAACAATCAAAAATCACTTGTGGCCAGGTGTGGGTGGCTCACGCCTATAATCCCAGCACTTTGGGAGGCCAAGGCAGTTGGATCACCTAAGGTCAGAAGTTCAAGACTAGCCTGGCTAACATGGCAAAACCCGTCTCTACTAAAAAAAAAAATGCAAAACATTAGCTGGGAGTAGCGGCGTAGTGCACGCCTTCAACCCCAGCTACTTAGGAGGCTGAGGCAGGAGAATCACTTGAACCCAGGAGGCAGAGGTTGTGGTGAGCTGAGATTGTGCTACTGCTGCATTCCAGCCTGGCAACAGAGCACGAAACTGTCTCAAAACAAAAACTTGTTATTCCAACCTGAATACTTTTTTGTTTGTTTGTTTTTTTGTTGAGACGGAGTCTCGCTCTGTCACCCAGGCTGGAGTGCAGTGGCATGATCTCGGTTCACTGCACCCTCCACCTCCCAGGTTTAAGTGATTCTCCTGACCTCAAGTGATCCGGCTCAGCCTCCCCAAGTAGCTGGGATTATAGGCGCCAACACCACACCTGGCTAATTTTGGTGTTTTTAGTGGAGACGGGGTTTCACCATGTTGGCCAGGCTGCTCCTGAACTCCCAACCTCAGGTGATCCTCGGCCTCCCAGAGTGCTGGGATTACAGGTGTGAGCCACCGCACCCGGCCGAGATCCTGAATTTCTAATAAGCTCCCAGGTGCTGCTGATGCTGTGCTCTCAGCTCAGCCTGTGAGGAGCAGGGTTCTAAGGCAAACAGCCCCAGTCAATGAAGCTGAAAGCATTTATTTAGCTTCCTGGGGGACATTTTTTGGTGGTAGTGGCCTCCTTTATAGACGTCTGCCCTGGTGACCTATAAAAGAAAGAAGATAAATCCTAGCAGTTGCCCCCTGCCAGTACTTTCCTCCTGCTGGTATCAGAGACACTGCCTTCTAATTCAGAGACAGTATTTCTTCTCTCGCATGATTGCTGCTATGGTTGTGAGTCAAGACTCCCTGACTAGACGACATGGTGGCTACCTACTCTTAACATTGAACCACAACAATCAAAAATCACTTGTGGCCAGGTGTGGGTGGCTCACGCCTATAATCCCAGCACTTTGGGAGGCCAAGGCAGTTGGATCACCTAAGGTCAGAAGTTCAAGACTAGCCTGGCTAACATGGCAAAACCCGTCTCTACTAAAAAAAAAAATGCAAAACATTAGCTGGGAGTAGCGGCGTAGTGCACGCCTTCAACCCCAGCTACTTAGGAGGCTGAGGCAGGAGAATCGCTTGAACCTGGGAGGTGGAGGTTGCAGTGAGCAGAGATCGCACCATGGCACTCCAGCCTGAGCAACAAGAGTGAAACTCCCGTCTCAAAAAAAAAAAAAAAAAAAGGCCCTCCTTTTCTTGGCCTGTCTGAAACAGCCTGAGTCCACCTGCTATCAATTAGGATAGAAACTGAAACCTGCTACCCGGTGTGAAAAGTCCTTTCCTTCTCAAAAGTAAGGGCTAAATATATGCCTTTATTTGTGGGTCCTCTGTAGACAGAGCCAGGATGGTTCCTGCATGGTTCTCACCCCTCCTCCTCTCGCCACGACCTCTGAGCCACCGCTGCCCGCTCCAGCCCCTGCCCCACCTGGCCAGGTCCCTTCCAGAGCAGCTATCACCTTGAAGTGGTGTTAACCGCCCAAAGGAGAATGTGAACGTTGGCATTATCTCCCAGAAGAAACGCAGAGAGCTGCTTTTGCCTTGTTTAGATGCTACTACTATTTGGGAAAACCACGCTCTGCTGCCTGACTTGACTGAGCCTCCGTACGCAGGTCAGCTCGGCGGTCCTCTCGCGCCCTCTAGTGTACCAAAGGTGGAAGTGGCTCAAGCACGTTGCAAAGTCCCACAAGGATTCCACAAGAACCACCTGGTACTTACCGAGCATCAGCCCACACACTCTGGACACGGAGAGGTGTGGCGCCTTTTAAAGGAGACACGTGGAATTAACGTTTGCTAATCACTTGTTGTGGACTGGGCGGGCACTCCAGCTGTATTTACTGAGCCAAATGATAAACAGTTGATCTCTGGATTCGTCTGTGCTCAACATGAAGTGGTACTGTTTAAAAGATCATTTAGGCAGCATGAACTTGTGTAGTATAAGAATTGACACTCTGGGCCGGGCGCGGTGGCTCAAGCCTATAATCCCAGCACTTTGGGAGGCCGAGACAGGCGGATCACGAGGTCAGAAGATCGAGACCATCCTGGCTAACACGGTGAAACCCTGTCTG
>NW_012117858.1:5586-6318 GCF_000951035.1 Colobus angolensis palliatus | reverse complement strand
TAAAACATAACTCATGGAGGCCAGGCGCGGTGGCTCACACCTGTAATCCCAGCACTTTGGGAGGCTGAGGTGAGCGGATCACCTGAGGTCAGGAGTTCGAGACCAGCCTGGCCAACATAGTGAAACCCCGTCTCTACTAAAAATACAAAAATTAGCCAGGTTTGCTGGCACACACCTGTAGTCCCAGATACTCGGGAGGCTGAGGCAGGAGAATTGCTTGAACCCAGGAGATGGAGGTTTGCAGTGAGCCAAGATTGGGCCACTGCACTCCAGCCTGGGTGACAGAGTGAGACTCCATCTCAAAAAAAAAAAAAAAAAACACAACTCATGGGGCTGTCAGTCTTGGTGTCACTTTGTCCTGGAGACCCAGTCAAGCCTGGACCAGCCAAGACTTCTGTCCCACACAGCTGTCCTGTGGATATGAAGACTGAGGTCCTGAGAGAGGGCGCTCATTACTCAAGTGACTGGGAGTCTCAAACGCACCAGGCTGACTCCAGTTGGACAGCTGTACTCTCTGCCCCGTGCCTCCTGCTTAATTCCCAGTCATCTTTCAGGGCTTGGTGAAAACAGCTCCTCCAGGGAGCCTCCCCAGGTAGGGGCTCTCCTGCCCTACCAGCCAGATCAGTCCCTTCTACTGGCTCCTCCAGCCACCCGTATGCCCCTGATCCTAGGCTCAGGCCACGAGGATCTCTTCCCTCTGGCTCAGATGAGCTGAGACTTGCTTGGGGCGGG
>NW_012117858.1:0-436 GCF_000951035.1 Colobus angolensis palliatus | reverse complement strand
TGAGCCACCGCGCCTGGCTGAAAAGCATAATTTTCTTGGTTTGTTTTCAGGTGATGTTTTCAAGGTTTCTAAGACACCTGTCTCTCAAAAAATTACAGCCAGTAGAGCCAGCGACCTGGTTACCCGGGCCAGACCTGAAGGGAGTGTAGGGAGATGCCACCCACCTTGGGAAGTTGCACCGGAATTTACGGTCCGCTCTGTCCCTGTTGGCGTTCTCTGGAGAGTAGAAATTTTCCCCTACCCAGATTCTCAGAATGTTCCAGAGACCTCAATTGACACTTGGTATCCACCTGCAGCCACTCAGGCCCTAAGCCCAGCTGTAGCCCCTGGTCACGCCCCCTCCCAGAGGGTGACAGTGCTGAGATTTGACTTCAGAACAAGGGCAGAGCCTTACAAAAAATGAGCTGGGCATGGTGGTGGGTGCCTGTAATCCCAG
>NW_012117857.1:5474-9606 GCF_000951035.1 Colobus angolensis palliatus | reverse complement strand
CTATACCAGCCTGGCATCTGAAACCATTTACCTCTTCCCATTCCATCTGTACATCTGATTCCAGCATGTGTCTATTCAGAAGTTAAGGGCCTTGGGCTCAATTAACTTTAGATAAGGCATGATATGCTCTCTGACTCACTCCAGATAAAGAGCCAAGGATTCCTGCTATTGTGCTATAATTAGTTGAGAATGCAACATGGGGGTTCTGATCCTTTGTTTCTGATGTCCTTCACTTATTAAAAGTAGAACAATTTGCCTGGTGCTGTATTACTTCAAGTAAACATGTGTTTGTTTTAGGTTCTCTGTTTACTTGTCCCGGGAATGGAATGCTTCTCCCACTTGGAATGGCCCTTGCAGCCTGCTAGCCAACTGCGAACTATGGCCTGTGCAAAAATTCAGAGGCAAACACTCGAATACTCTCTCCATGTTCTTAACAGCACTTGGCATGAAGCTGGCATTAAAATATTATTTTGAACAGTCATTTACAATGGTCTCATTTCCTTCCCATCAGAATGAAAAGCCACAGAGCTGGAGGGCTGTGTCATAAGTCTTGGGAACAAAACAGCCTTCATGCATTCACTTTTTTTTTCTTTTTGTAACTTAAGGAAGAATTCCAAATGGTTTGCCTCTTGGGATGCCACAGTTTGATGTGAAATGGCATGAAGCACTGACTTTAATGCTCTGAAGATCAGAACCTTAACTAGCTAATGCAAAATAGATAGAGAATAAACAGAAAGCCCTAAGTTCTAACTGCTACCTGCCATTCTTCCACATGTCAATTTAGCACAATGGTAAAGATTCTGCAAGGCTGAAAAGATTTCACATTCCAACACACTGCATTCTGTGATTTATGGGCCTTCAGGGCAGATGGAATTGTGTTTTTCCAATGTAAGGGAAAAATTCTTTACAGCAAATAAGCATGGAGTTGGTTTCTGAACTTACTGATGTTCTTTTTTTAAAACAAAACTCATAACATAAAATACAAAATCACACTAAGACTAGGAGGGGTGGCTCATGCCTGTAGTCCCAGCACTTTGGGAGGCCAAGGCGGGCAGATCATCTAACGTCAAGAGTTTAAGATCAGCCTGGCCAACACGGCGAAACCCCATCTCTATTAAAAATACAAAAATTAGCCGGGCGTTGTGGCACACACCTGTAATCCCAGCTACTCAGGAGGCTGAGGCAGGAGAATCGCTTGAATCTGGGAGGTAGAGGTTGCAGTAAGCAGAGATTGCACCACTGCACTCCAGCCTGGGTGACAGAACAAGACCCTGTCTCAAAAAAAACATTTTTTTAATTAAAAATAAAAACATTCTTTCTTTTCTGTCCCCTAAAAGGAGACTTCCACTCCAATATCCATTTCTATTAACTCCTACATCAGCTAAGTACGTAGGAGGAAGATGTTTCCTCAGGTTTTGCAAGTTTGTTTGTTTGTTTTTAAGGCCTTGCCCACTATCAGAGAGAGCCTGGTTTAGGAAAAAGTCAAAATCTCTTGCTCAGAAGAGAGATCTGGAATGCTTTAGCCAAGCTGTGGCCCAAGCCTCTGTTCTCAATGTGAGAAAGGTCCCCAAAGAGTATTTTGATCCTATTCGTGAAACTTGAGTTTAGGATAAGGTCTTGGCATTCAAAAGGCATACAAAGACCAAGGGAAAGGACCTGTCCTCTGGATCTGTTTGCTAAAACAATTTCTCACCTTGGGAAAGTCCATTAACCACCAATTGTCTCTCTCAAGCAGGTGGCAGGTAAATTACACTGTCATTACTCTGGCCTCTAAGGGAACTGGCTTGAGAGCTACTAGTATAACATAAATCTCAACTTTCAGAGGTAATTTCAGAATCGGTCATGATGTTAAGAGGCCTTAATGACCGATCACCCTACCACAGACAAGTGCTCCTCCCCGCCCCAGGCAGGGAAAACAGCAACCATTTCCCTGAGCCCAAAGCGGCAGGCAGGACCCGGGCTTCCTTTACAGAGCCCGAGGATGCATCATCCCAGCATGCTTCTATCTTTGTCTTGGCTGCCAGGAAACTCAGAGCTGCCATTGGCTTCAGGAGTCCTTGAAATCAGTATTTTATCCCTTCTTTTCTGGTTCTATGATAATCACTTTCATTTTGGGGGGCCTGCACTTTTATTATTAGCTATCTCAGATTATTTTGTAAAGCAAGCAGAATATAAATAAAGCAAGAGAAGTGGAACATCACCTACTATCTTATTTGGAGCTGGTTTTCCTTGAAGAGTTTTCCTATATTGCGTGTGTGCTACTAAACGTCTGGGCACTAAAGCAGTCCCTGCCAGTCACTCACACCAATCCTAAGTCTCTAAACCAAAGGGCCATCTTACACCCCTTAGAGTCTACCTGAAATGCCCAGGTCAGATTTCCAACTCTTTCCATATACTCAAGAATCAATGAAGCAGACCTCCTGGTTTTAATGTGGATAGCACCCGCTGCTGTGTTTAATGCATAAATTCAATTCCCATTAACACGTGATTGGCCTAAATGGTCATCAGATGACCTGAAATATCACTATCCCACTCTAACAGGAAATAGCACTACAGGAAGAAAGCTGCTGGCTGGTACAGAGCAGACATCTGACAAATGTAGGTCACGTGTATGAGAACCCAAACCTGCCTATTTTCCCATTAAAAAATAGTTTAGTATTTATTACTAAGTAATGATAAATGCATTCAGCAAACATTTGCCAAATGCCCATTATAAGCAAGGCACTGTCCTAGATACTATGAGGAAAATACAGATGAATAAGACAACAGGCCTTGAGGAAGTCTGCTTATAAGGCACTGGGATTCGCTTGAGCCCAGGAGTTCAGGACTGCGGTGAGCTACGACGGCACCACTGCACTCCAGCCTGGGCAAGAGAAAAAACTTGTCTCCAAGAAAAAACAAAAAAAAACAAAAACAAAAAACAAAAAAAAAACAGGCACTGGGGTATAAGGAAGTCGAAATAACCAGAATCTAGACACAAAGAGGTACAGATATTCAAAGATTACTGCAATTTCCAAATATCTACAAATGAGTTCATTTAATTCTATCATTTCATGTGTCCCAATGTGGGGCTGGAAAAAACAGTCATCACAACTATAATACAAGGCGGCAAGTAAAACTCATGGTGACAAGCAACATAATAATAGTGACCTGGTGCTCACTGAGAACATGCGCTCACCACATGGTTTAGCATTTACTGACAAAACCCTGTGAGAATGGGTTGGGTATCACCATCCTTCTTGAACACACTGGGAAACTGGTGCTCAGAGACATCAGCAATTTGATACATTTTCAAACCTAGTAAGTACAGGGTGATGACTGTGAGCCACCACTGTCTTCTCACCCTAGTATCCCTCTGTGCCTCTTCGGGAATCTAGAAGAAAAGACACCAATTCCTTTCGCGGGGCTCCAGAAATGATGCTGGAAAGTGTGAGAGTTTGGGTCTAAAAGATATGAAGAAATGACAATGATGATGGCAGTAGCTAGCATCTGTACAGCCCAATAACACCATGAAATAGGTACTGCCACTACTCCTATCATACGAATGAGGAAACTGAGGCATAGAGAGGTCACTCAGCTGGAAGGCGGCCAAGCGAGGATTCAAACTCAGGTAGCTGGCCTCGAGCATTCACATCCCTAACCACTCAGTACGATGCCACTATATGACGGCGCTCCGCGATCAAAGGCCCGGAGGCTGAGAGTGCTTAGAAACTGACAGAAGAAAAGTGAAGGCAGGAACAGACAGGCCTTATTACCCGTTAGAGGCCTGGGAGTCTGAACCTCATCAGGCAATGTGAGGCCTGAAGAGGGTGACCAAAGGGACTTCTGGCAGGGTCCCGCCCACACCTGCAGGCTGGGCAACAGGCTCTGTCCCTTCCAACAAACACAGGAGAGGGATCCCCTGTCAGTTCTCCAAGTCTCCGCTGCTCAGCGACCTTAGGCGTGAACTCTCCCCCCTTCCGTGGCCCTGCATTCTGCCACTTGCCAGATTCTTCTCCCCTCTTCTAACAATTATCCGGATAAAACTGAGCAGGGAAAGCCATTCTCTGCAACTATAGTTTTGGTTTTTGTTGTTGCTATTTTGAGACAGAATCTCACTCTGTCGCTCAGGCTGGAGTGCAATGGAGTGATC
>NW_012117857.1:0-834 GCF_000951035.1 Colobus angolensis palliatus | reverse complement strand
GCCTCCCAAAGTGCTGGGATTACAGGTTTGAGCCACCGCACCCGGCCCAGCCTACCTATTTCTTAGTTGTAATTTGGAATCATCTGTCTTCCAGGCCATACCTTCAACTGCGGGGTTTGTAAGGCCCTCAAGGTGCAGCCACCTATGCAGTCAGGCTCCTCCATGCTGTGCCTTGCAGAGGCACTCCACTCAGCAAAATGATGGTGGGACCATCTACACAGCAGGGGTGGAGTCCATGGAGAAGGGGAAGGGCTCTGAGGTGTGATTACGAATGAGCACAGTCCACTGGGGCTGAGCATGGGAGAATGGGGGTATTCCAGACACAGGAAATGGCCAGGGCACAGTCAGGCACAAGAATGCCAGTTGAAATGGGTGCAGTTGTCCAGCCAGCCAGGGTGGTGAAAGGTAAGGGTGCAGGAGTGGCCAGCCAGGCGCAGTGGCTCACGCCTGTAATCCCAACACTATGGGAGGCTAAGGCGGGCAGATCACTTGAGCCTGGGAGCTCAAGACCAGCCTGGGCAACATGGAGAAGTCCAGTCTCCATAAAAAATACAAAAAATTAGCCAGGTGGGGTGGCATGTGCCTGTGGTCCCAGCTATCTGGGAGGCTGTGGCAGGAGGATCACGTGAGCCCAGGAGGTCAAGCCTGTAATAAGCTATGAACGTGTCACCGCACGCCAGCCTGGGCAGCAGACTGAGACCCTATCTCGAAAAAAAAGAAAAGAAAACAAAAGAAAAATTAAAAAAAAAAAAAAAAAGGGTGCAAGAGTCCCAGGAGGAGAAGTCACAAAGGCAAGAAGGTAGCAGATGAGAAGGACTCTGCAAGTTGCACCAG
>NW_012117856.1:5607-7359 GCF_000951035.1 Colobus angolensis palliatus | reverse complement strand
CTTCTGATCTCGTGATCCGCCCGCCTTGGCCGCCCAAAGTGCTGGGATTACAGGCATGAGCCACCACACCCTGCCTAAAGTCATCTTGAATTATAGTGTTTAGTGCTGTGTTCATTTGTTTTTTTCCCTTTGATTTCCTATTTCATATGTTGAATCTTCTTGTCTGTCTTTCATATTTATCTTTTTGTCATATTTATCATTTTTTTGTCCAGAATCCATTTTCAGTCTCTTCATTTCTTTTTGATTTTTTTTAAGTTTTATTTTATTTTATTTTTAAGTTCTGTTGGACTTGATTCTTTTTTATTTAAAAAAAAAAAATCTCTTTTTTGGCTGGGCGCAGTGTCTTACGCCTGTAATCCCAGCACTTTGGAAGGCTGAGGTGGGCAGATCAACTGAGGTCAGGAGTTCAAGACCAGCCTGGTCAACATGGTGAAACCCCATCTCTACTAAAAAAACAAAAATTAGCTGGGCGTGGTGGTGGAGGCCTATAATCCCAGCTACTCGGGAGGCTGAGGCAGGAGAATCACTTTGAACCTGGGTGGCGGAGGTTGCAGTGAGCCGAGATTGTGCCATTGCTCTCCAGCTTGGGCAACAGAGCAAGACTCCATCTCAAAAAAATAAAACAAAACAGCCAAACAAAAAATTCCCTTTTTTGGCTGGGCGCGGTGGCTCAAGCCTGTAATCCCAGCACTTTGGGAGGCCGAGACGGGTGGATCACGAGGTCAGGAGATCAAGACCATCCTGGCTAACACGGTGAAACCCCGTCTCTACTAAAAAATACAAAAAACTAGCCGGGCGAGGTGGCGGGCGCCTGTAGTCCCAGCTACTCGGGAGGCTGAGGCAGGAGAATCGCTTGAACCCAGGAGGCGGAGGTTGCAGTGAGCCGAGATTGTGCCATTGCTCTCCAGCTTGGGCAACAGAGCAAGACTCCATCTCAAAAAAATAAAACAAAACAGCCAAACAAAAAATTCCCTTTTTTGGCTGGGCGCGGTGGCTCAAGCCTGTAATCCCAGCACTTTGGGAGGCCGAGACGGGTGGATCACGAGGTCAGGAGATCAAGACCATCCTGGCTAACACGGTGAAACCCCGTCTCTACTAAAAAATACAAAAAACTAGCCGGGCGAGGTGGCGGGCGCCTGTAGTCCCAGCTACTCGGGAGGCTGAGGCAGGAGAATTGCTTGAACCCGGGAGGCAGAGGTTGCAGTAAGTTGAGATCGTGCCCCTGAACTCCAGCCTGACTGACAGAGTGAGACTCTGTCTCAAAAAAAAAAAAAAAAAAAAAAAAAAAAAAAAAAAAAAGAACTGTCTTGGGTCTTTCTCCAGGCCCTCCCCTACTAGAGATTCCCCCTCGTTATCAGGAAGCACCATCTGGAGAAACAAAGGCACTCACAGCTTCTAGAACTGTGCCTGGAACCCAGAGAGAGACTTCTCAGCAGGCCCCAGAGGAGAGGTGTCTAGTGATGGCAGTGTGGTCACAGTTGGGGCCACTCTGTTCAGGCTTTCTAGTTAGCTGTCAGTGAACAGTTACATGGTAAAATCACTGCTGGAAGAACATACAGGCTACTGAGGTAGCTCAAGCAATCAGAGCAAAGCAAGAGGTCATGTGAGTGCGTGCCATGTGCTGGGCACTAAGCTGGGGGTAAGAGGTGATGTGAGTGCATGCCATGTGCTGGGCACTAAGCTGGGGGTAAGAGGTGATGTAAGCACGTGCCATGTGCTGGGCACTAAGCTGGGGGTAAGAGGTGATGTGAG
>NW_012117856.1:0-1187 GCF_000951035.1 Colobus angolensis palliatus | reverse complement strand
AAAAAAAACATGTCTAAATGTCATTCCTCAGTCTTCTTTTCTGAAATAGATAATGAGATTTCAGGAACCACATAGAAGACAATTGTATTTCTTTTGGTAAGAAGCTTTCTTAGCCAGATAAGAAAATTCCAGAGACAGAGTTCCTGCCTGCTCTTGGAGTGGGAAGAAGAAGACAAGATTAGAAGGATCTAGATTCTAAGACGTATTCCTGGAGCCTTTCAGTTCTCAAAAGCATTCAGCGTGCCAAATCACCATATTTGGGGGATCATCTTCTGCACCTCAACATTCCCTTTTCTGAAGCTCCCATGGAGGCTTCACACAGTAACAGCTGCGTTGATGGATGTGTAGAGAAAAATTGATTTACCTGAAGGACAAAAGGTCCTATTAAACCACTCTCCCATATCTGGGAATTGGTCAGTTCAATTAAATAGTTGTGTCTTATTTCAGAAGACAGCATTGCGGACAGCCTCACAAATGGGAGAGAAACAAAGGTTAATGTTAGGAACATTCTTTGAAAAGGTTTTCTTGGAGGCCAGGTGCGGTGGCTCCCGCCTGTGATCCCAGCACTTTGGGAGGCCGAGGTGGGTGGATCATCTGAAGTCAGGAGTTTGAGACCAGCCTAACCAACATGGTGAAACCCCATCTCTACTAAAAATACAAAATTAGCCGGGCATGGTGGCGCATGCCTGTAATCCTAGCTACTCAGGAGGCTGAGGCAGGAGAATCGCTTGAACCCAGGAGGCAGAGGTTGCGGTGAGCCGAGATCATGCCATTGCACTCCAGCCTGGGCAACAAGAGCAAAACTCCATCTCAAAAAAAAAAAAAAAGAAAAAGTTTTGGAGTCCAGAGGACAGTCAGTTGAGGTGCCTATATGTTAGACTTGAACCTGCTCATGACTCTTGGAGATCCATGAGAAAAATAGAAGAACCCCCCCAAAGTCAAGAATCACACACCTATTAAACCAGTTTTTAAATTAGTGGTTCTTCTCCTGAATTAAAGGACTTACATCTCCATGAGACCAGAGTAGAGCGTCTTCTTTTTTTTTATAAGTTCCGCAGGGAATCCAAAGCAGGCAGTTTGAATGTACAAAGGATGTTACTGTTGTTCAGGCCAGATTTTTGTTGTTTTTTTTTTTTTGAGATGGAGTCTCGCTCTGTCGCCCAGGCTGGAGTGCAGTGCAGTGGCAC
>NW_012117855.1:726833-727662 GCF_000951035.1 Colobus angolensis palliatus | reverse complement strand
CAGGAGGATCACTTGACCCCAGGAAGTTGAGCAGGGAGCTATGACCACACCACTGCACTCCAGACTGGGTGACAGAGCAAGACTCCGTCTCAAAATAATAATAATAATAATAATAATAAACATCACTGGAAATTGGGATGGGCTGGAATCAAGCCCCGGGAACCACAGTGGAGCCCAGTGAGGAGCTGACTCTGGTTGGGGGCAGGTGGAATGTTGGGACCAGCGTGGGAGTGGTTTTCAGTCCCTGGGCCAATGACAGCTTCGTCGCCATTTCTGGTGGGCAGGGCTCCCTTCCTTGTTACTTTTTCCTCAGCCAAGGCTGAGGGGAGCCTCTCTGAGAAGCACAGCGTGGCTCTGTGACCCTGGGCACGCCCTTCCCCCTCCCCAGCCTGTTTCCCGACCTCAACGCCGGGCGTGTGGACAAAGGCAGTTCTCAGAACAAGCTCGGAATCTAGAGATGAACAGCCCAAGAGCACAGGGCCAGGAAGTGAAACAGGAGCCACTGTCCCCCTAGGATCTTCCATCGGAAAAGTACAGACACAGACCGTGCCTGGGCTGTGAGGCCAGAGAGCCACCGGCTGAAGGCCACGGCCCTGGGTACAAATCCTTGGCCAGCCCCTGGGAGTCCTGCCATCCAGATGCATCACTCGCTTTGACAACTGCAAACCGAGGCCAGGCACAGAGGCTCATGTCTATCATCCCGGCACTTTAGGAGGCCGAGGCAGGTGAATTACCTGAGGTCAGGAGTTCGAAACCAGCCTGGCCAACATGGCAAAACCCCTTCTCTACTAAAAATACAAAAAATTAGCCGGGCGTGGTGGTGCGCGCC
>NW_012117855.1:721010-721389 GCF_000951035.1 Colobus angolensis palliatus | reverse complement strand
GTGAAACTTCGTCTCTACTAAAAATACAAAAATTAGCCAGGCGTGGTGGTGCGTGCCTGTAATCCCAGCTGCTTGGGAGGCTGAGGCAGGAGAATCGCTTGAGCCTGGGGGACGGAGGTTGCAGTGGGCTGAGATCACACCACTGCACTCCAATCTGGTGACAGAGCAAAACTCCGTCTCAAAAAAAAAAAAAAAGACTGTCACCATGACCCGAAGCAGGTCCCTGTTCCCGGGAGAGGCCTCCAATCAGCACGGAACCTGGGAGGCGAGGGACCAGGGTGGAGGACGCTGGTGGGCGCCAGTGTCCTGGCCACCACCTGTGAGCCCTGTCCCGCTGCTGCTGGGCCCCACCCAAACCAGTGACCGCTTGAAGAGAGAG
>NW_012117855.1:719112-720960 GCF_000951035.1 Colobus angolensis palliatus | reverse complement strand
CATTTGCGGAACACAAACCAGAGTGTCTTGACTTAGGACATTTGAAATCCAAAAAAGAGGAGTTTGTGCCAGAAGAGGAGGAGAACGTCTAGAGTTGGCTGGAAACACTGTCCAGGGGGAGGGGCCTGGAGCAGCGGGAGAAAGAACTGGGCCCCATGGGCACCAGGACCCTGCACCGTGCCAGCTGCTCTCAGGGCCACATCTGTGGGACCAGGAGGACCCTCGTGGTGGGTCAGGGCCCGGGGGTTCTAGGAGGAGGTGGCTCTGGAAAGCGGAGGGAAGGGGAAGTCCATCAGCCTGGGCCTGACGCTCCAACGCCAATGGCCCTGACAGACCTGTGCGCAGTGGGGGAGGGGGTGCAGCAGAAAGGAAGCTGTTGGCTCCCAGCCCTGGGGCCCATCCCTCTTCTCCTGCCTGGCCCGAGAGTGCCAGGACCCGGGCTCTGCAGCCAAGCCTGGCCACCCCACTCTGTGACCCCCAGCTGTTCCCACAGTCCAGACACACACCGCAGACCCGGAGCGGTTTCCACACTGTTTAATGGAGTCAAGTCACAAGAAGCCGTCTAGGATTTCGGGGATTCTGTTCCCACTCCCGACTCATCTCTGAGGGCCCCTCCCCTGCTCCCTGAGCCCCCTGCCGGCTGAGAGGAGCAGAAGGGTCTCGGGGCAGAGACCCGCGGGAGGGTGAGGCTGGGACTGGGGAGCAGCAGGGGTGTCCACAAGGAAGACGGGGCCTCCTGGATCATGCAGACCCCACTGCACCCCAGCTAGGGTCCGGGGAACGGAGGGACGTACTGGCGAATCCAGGACACGTAGCTCGTCACACGGGCGTACACGCCGGTGTAGCCACGAAGGCCGCAGAGTTTGCCGCAGCTCACCACCCCCACCTGGACCCAGGTGCAGTTCCACCTGCACACCAAGGGGCCCCCGGAGTCGCCCTGTGGGGAGAGAGATGCTCAGCAAAGCCCTTGCGTGCACCCACAGCGACGGGGCTGGTGGGCAGGGGGACGGAGGAGGCAGGGTGGGGCTGGGGTCCCACCTTGCAGGAGTCCTGGCCCTCACTCCCAGCACACAGCATGTCGTCTTGAATGACCCTGTCGTCGCTGTCTGAGGACTCATTCTGGTACAGCTGCTCACATTCCCTGTTCCCCACGATGGGGACGTCCACCTCCTGCAGGTGGTAGGGTGGGGGCAGCGGCTCTGTGGGGAGAACATGGAGCTGAACCTGGACGTGGGGGGGCCCTGCCTCTTCCTTAAAACAAAGACCTCATTGCACCCAATGTGAGGCCTCCCCGACCTTCAGCAGAGAGCACAGGGGAGCCCCCACCCATTAATCCTGACCCAGTGACTCAGTTTCCCCAAGTCCACTATAGTCACATGACATCTGAGGGTCTGGACACCAGCCCGGAACCAGGACACAGGGGTCCTCTTGGAAGCCGGGGCAAAGCCGCAGGACTCAGGACCCCGGACCAACCCTCCGTCCACAGAGGAGGGGCCTGGCCTCAGCTGCCACTGGCAGAGTGGAGCTGGGAAACACCGGGTCTGGAGCAGCGGCCAAATCTGCCTGCCCAGAGCAAGTCCCCGTTGCTGGCATCTGTCACAGAAATGTCCTATCCAAAACCTGGGCTTGCAAAGGGGGTCCCAGAAGCCACAGAGCGAGGGATTTTCCGCAAGACCCAGCCCCTCGTCCTCCCCAAAGAGCCTCGCTGACACCCACGGTTGTCCGTAATGTCACCCCAGCCGGTCACCCAGCAGGTCTTCCCCGAGGGCACGTCCAGGGAGGCAGGTGGGAGCGAGACTGGGTGGACGAGCTCAGACAGCGGCACTGGGGCCTCCAGCTTCAGCAGGG
>NW_012117855.1:712113-712482 GCF_000951035.1 Colobus angolensis palliatus | reverse complement strand
GCAGGGCGCCGTAGCTCTCCTTGCTCACCAAGGGGAGGAGCTTTCAGGACCTCTCGGGTCCCCAGCGCCAGGGTCCTCAGGATGATGTGACGCCCTCGTGCCTGGACCCTCGGCCCAGGGTGGGTTCCTCCTGGAGCCTCACTCTTGCTGGCCTTAGCCATGGCCAGCACTCACTTTCGCTCACAGAGTTTCAGGAAGAGGTCAGAGGACAGTAACGGCAGGTGCTGCCACCCCATCCCTATCTCTCACTGCAGGGCCCCTGCCCAAGCCCCACCCTGCAGGGTCCAGATGCCCCCAGGCCAACCGAGGGCGGGAGCCTGCACGGGAGTCTCTCCGACACAGAGCAGGACCCATTCTCTTCACCTCTGC
>NW_012117855.1:710773-711474 GCF_000951035.1 Colobus angolensis palliatus | reverse complement strand
TAAATAGGACTACCTTTATTTATTTATTTATTTATTTTTGAGATAGAGTCTCACTCTGTTGCCCAGGCTGGAGTGCAGTGGCATGATCTTGGCTCGCTGCAGCCTGCGCCTCCCAGGTTCAAGCAATTCTCTTGCCTCAGCCTCCTAAGTAGCTGGGATTACAGGCACGGTCCACCAAGCCTGGCTAATTTTTGTATTTTTAGTAGAAATGGGGTTTCACCATGCTGGCCAGGCTGGTCTCGAACCCCTGATTTCAGGTGATCCACCCACCTCAGCCTCCCGAAGTGCTGGGATTACACGCGTGAGGCACCGCACCTGGCAAACAGCACTACCATTTAAAGAGTCTTCTGGGGCCTGTTTTTCCTCAGCTCACACAGGGTGGAAATGTCTCAGCCCATCCTGAGTTGCAGCCAGCTTGCCCTGTGGGGAGGCTGGAGCCATTTCCATCCTGCCCTTGGCTCTGAGAGTGCCGATCTCCCCCAGCACCATGCTTTTTAGTTCTCTTCAAGCTGAGAAGCGCAAAGTGGCTCCTTGTGGATGTTTAAATAGCCCATTCACAGCGACCGAGGAGGGTGGTCAGTGTCCAGGTCCTTGACTCCGGCTGCTTCTGTGAACAAGTCTGTCTGTTTTTCTTTTCTTTCTTTTTTTTTTTTTTTTGAGACAGAGTCTCGCTCTGTCACCCAGGCTGGAGTGCAGTGGTG
>NW_012117855.1:709854-710255 GCF_000951035.1 Colobus angolensis palliatus | reverse complement strand
TTTCATATCGTTTAAAACAGTTTATATAAAATTCTTAAATAAAAGGAAAGACAATTACAGAAAATGTTGCAAGAGATACATTCAGCAAAGGAAATGAAATAGCGTGATAAAGTTTAATGTTATGTTTTAAAAATAGGTAACACTGAAGAAGAAGAGAAAATATATCCACAATAACCCAGAATTAACAGTCTAGATGGTATCAACATGCTGGATTCAGGGGACGAAGAAAGGCCAGGGGATGTGAGAGGCTGATAAACTTCTTATCTGATTGAGGGTACACATAGCTATCTGTTTCAGAAAGATGAGAAGGGAAAAAAAAGGAGACAAAATAACTGAATTTATAAAATAATAAGATAATAGGAACCAGTCTGAGTAAATCAATGATTCTAATAAATATGAAA
>NW_012117855.1:709167-709468 GCF_000951035.1 Colobus angolensis palliatus | reverse complement strand
GCTCCAAGTGCCCAGTGTGGAAATGTGTTCCACGGAGCGTACGGTGGACACGCTGCTGTCTCTTCCCTGCCAGCATTCCCTGCCCTTTGACACGTGCGCCTCCCAAACATACTGCTCACACCTGAGCACTTGTCTCGGGGTCCACACTCAGCGTTCAGCGTCCTAAAGAGAGGCGGGGCTGGACTAGAGTGAGTGCAGCGAGGGCTGGATCCTGCATTTATTAGCGTTGTGAGAAATCATTAATCATTTGAAGAAACATGAAAGACCGGGTTGTGTCAGATTTTCCAACGGCAAGAGGAAG
>NW_012117855.1:702898-703332 GCF_000951035.1 Colobus angolensis palliatus | reverse complement strand
CGCTGCTTCACAGCCCACCCGAGGAGCCGACACAGCCCCAGAGGAAGACGCGGTGGGGCCGACACAGCCTGAGATACAGGGAGAGAACCCCGTGCCCAACTCCAGACAGAACAGGGGCCTGGTCTCCCTCCTCCGGGCCAGGTCTCCCTCCCCCGGGTCAGGTCTCCCTCCCCCGGGCCAGGTCTCCCTCCTCCGGGTCAGGTCTCCCTCCTCCGGGTCGGGTCTCCGGCGCCCTCCCCGGGCCTGCAGGGCTGCATTACGATGGGGAGTTTGAGGTCGGTTAGAGACCAGCCCTGGAAATGCAGAGAGAGGGTGCAGCCCCCCAGTGCTCTCCCCCACACCCCAGCAGGCTGGCTTACCGCTTCCCATGACCAGAGCCACCCCAGACCCTGGATTTCCAGCAAGAGGCACCAGAGGGGGCCTTTGGTCAGTGC
>NW_012117855.1:694039-695978 GCF_000951035.1 Colobus angolensis palliatus | reverse complement strand
AGAGAGCACCACTGTGGCCTCTGAATCCCAGGACTGGAGCTTGGAAGGGCTCCCAGAGCAAACGCCACAGCCCACAGCATGGACCACAGATTGTAGGGATGGGAGCCCTGAGCCAAGTTCCAGGGAGATGGGGGCAGAACCAAGCCCTGCCCCCCAGGTGGCCCTGACCCTCTTGCAGGCAGGAATGAAGCTGAGGCGCTTGACGCTGGAGCCTGGGCACATCCCTGTGACCCTGTCATTTCCCGGCCCCCCGGGGTAGCCTGCCTCAGCGTCACCGTCCAGCCCAAGCAGCTCCCACTGGTTAAGCCCCTCAGATGGTCCAGGGACACCCGGGACCCCACTCCCAGGCTGTTCCAGTGCACCCTACAGCCGTCCCCACTGCCGGCGACACCGCGCCCATGCAGTCTGTGGACACAGCTCCCTCCCTCCCGCTGTGGAAGCCACCACTTTATCCAACTGGAACCTAAGGCCTGGCCCAGGGTAGACCATTGCCAACAAAGAGGGAGAGGGGAGAGGGGAGGGAAGGAGCAGGGAAGTGCCAGCCAGGATGAGCCCCCACAGCACCCTGGAACCCCCACTGCCCACACCCAGCTCCATGCTGCCCCGAGGAAGGGCCCGAGCTTACAGACCCCAAGGGAAGCCCCCCACCCCGTGGACAAATGCACTCGGACACACGGAGGCTGCTTTACGCACAGTTTAATCAGAGTCAAGCAAGGGCCAGGCCCGGCAGGAGGCAGGAGAGCCGGTGCCTCTGCTCCCCACGCACACCGCCTTCCTGGAGACACCAGCCTGCAGAAGCGCCCAGGCCTCTCCCTCGAGAAGGACGGGACGTGGATGAGAGACAGGAAAGGGCAGCAGAAATGTGGGTCCCAGGCGGAGGACCACTGGGTGCCAAGATAGTGAGGCTGGAACTGGGGAGGGGCGGAGGGCGTCCACAAGGAAGGCGGGGTCTCCTCCGTCAGGTGAACACCCCTGCAGCCCCAGGGAAGGGAGGGACGTGCTGGTGGATCCAGGACATGTAGCTCATCACGCGGGCGTACACACCAGGGATGTGGCCGTGATCGCAGAAGGTGCCCCAGCTCGCCACCCCCACCCGGACCCAGGTGCAGTTCCACCGGCACACGAGGGGGCCCCCGGTGTCACCCTGTGGGGAGAGACGGCGCTCAGCAAGGGCTCCCCATGTGCCTCCCCATGTGTCCCCACCAGGAGGGGACAGACAGGTGGGTCTGGGGTCTCACCAGGCAGGAGCCGTGGTTCCCATCCCCGGCACACAGCATGTCGTCCTTGATGAGCTGCTTAGACAGCTCAGTGTGGTTGGAAGGAAAGCAGCGGCAATAGATCTGGTTACAGAGAACGTTGCTCCTGACCTTCACCCTCAGCTCCCACAAGCTGAGGGGCCAGGGCAGTGGTTCTGCAAGGAGAGGCGTGGTGAGGCTCAGGGGCCTGGTGGGGACAAGGCTGCAGGTTCTCATTGTGTCCAGAGCTGAGGCATACTATTCACTCAGAGCTGGGCCTTCCCTGGCCAGGGGGTGAGCCCCAAGGCTGCAGTCCTGGGCACAGGAGCCCGGAACCACAGGATTCACTCTTAGAAATGACTAGGAGCCGGGCGCTTTGGCCCACACCTATAACCCTAGCACTTTGGGAGGCCAAGGTCGGAGGATCACTTGAGCCCAGGAGTTCAAGACCAGCCTGGCCAACATGGTGAAATCGCATCTCTACTAAAGCTACAAAAATTAGCCGAGGGTGGTGGCTGACACCTGTAATCCCAGCTACTCAGGAGGCTGAGGCAAGAGAATCACTTGAGCCCAGAAGGCGGAGGTTGCAGTGAGTCGAGATCACACTACTGCACTCCAGCCTGGATGACAGAGAGAGACTCTGTCTCAAATAAAATAAAGTAAAAATAAAACAAAATAAAATAAAATAAAATAAAATAAAATAA
>NW_012117855.1:690538-693091 GCF_000951035.1 Colobus angolensis palliatus | reverse complement strand
ATAAGCCAGGCATGGTGGCACACACCAGTAGTCCCAGCTATTCAATACTTGGAGAGCTGAGGTGGGAGGATCACTTGAGCCCAGGAGTTCGAGACCCACCTGGGCAACACGATGAAACCCCGTCCCTACAAAAATAAACAAAGTCAGCCGGGTGTGGCAGCTCACGCCTGTGGTTCCAGCTACTTGGGAGACTGAGGTGGGAGGTTCACTTGAGCCTGGGAGTTCGAGGCTGTAGTGAGCTATGATTGCACCATTGCACACCAGCCTGGGCGGCACAGCAAAACCCTGCCTCAAAAACAACTTTTTAAATAAAAAAATTTTTAAAAAGAAACTATTTGGGAAAAGCATGGGACCGGGACTCCGCCTGGACTGCGTTGTGGTGGGAATGAGGCAGTCCGCTCCAGCGGCTGACGTGCTGCTGGGCCCAGGGCGAGTCCCCAGCCTCCCGTAGCTCATGGTTTATTTGCTGCAAAGGAAGAGCAGGCAACTGAGTGTGACGCTGAGGACGGAGTTAACTCACAAAATGCCTGTTGGGAGGTGGGCAGGAGCACCCCCATGTCACAACCCCAGAACTTGCCACTGTGACCTTATTTGGAAAAAGACCTTTGCAGATAGAATTAAGATGAGGTCATGTTAAATTAGAGACGCCCTAAATACAGCACCCAGTGTCCATCCAGGAGAAAGGAGAGGGGAGCCTGGAGAAACATGGCCGCAAGTCCAGGGGCATGGGGATGGGCAGAGGCCCCAGAAGCCGGGGAAGGCATGGAACGGACTCTCCCTCAGGCCCTCTGAAAGGAACCAGCCCTGTCCACGCCTGGAGTTTGGACGTTTCACCTCCAGAGCCGTGAGATAAAAAAATTCCTGCTGCTCTGAGCCACCAGGCCTGTGGTCGCCCGTCTCAGCAACGGCAGGAAGCCATCTGGGTGCATCTGGAGCCCAGGCCTGCACCGACATTCCAGGCCATCTCCCCACATCCCACCCAAGTGGCCCTGTTCCTGACCTCCACATCCAATGTCACCCCAGCCGGTCACCCAGCAGGTCTTCCCCAAGGGCATGTCCAGGGAGGCAGGCGGGAGCGAGACCGGGTGGAGGAGCTCAGACAGCGGCACTGGGGCCTCCAGTTTCAGCAGGGCGATGTCCGCACCGCCCTGGGCAGACAGGCTCTCGTTGTACCGGGGATGACGGATGATCTCAACCACCTTTGTCGGCTGGTCGTCCTCATAGAGCCTCAGCTGCCCGACCTGCACCCTAAACGCACAGGCCTCCAACTCCTCCCTGGAGAGAGGAATGGGCACCTCTCAGAGTAAGGCTGGATGCTCAGGACTGGGGCTTTCCCTGAATCTCAAGAGGGGCCCCCGGCACACAGGACACCTGCCCGTCCCCACCCCAACTCCCCCCCGCCGAGGGGACGGCAGGCTCCACTCACGGCCCAAGGCAGTGGGCAGCGGTCAGCACCCACTCTGGGTGGACGAGGGAACCCGCGCAGATGTGCTCCCACCCACCCTTCTTCATGCTGTAGAACCTCAGGTTGACCTGCCAGGGGTACCTCCTGGCCGAGATGTCGCAGCCCCCGACGATGCCCACCAGCTCACGCCCCGCGCTGGGCTCTGGGGAGGCAAGGGAGGGGCGTGAGGGGGCAGGATGAGGGTCTTCCCAGGGCTCGGGGCACCAGGAAAGACCAGCAATCAGATAGTCCCCACGCCCCCAGCAGGGCTGGTGCTCTGAGCCCAGGGCAGGAAGGGAGTCCTGGGCAGCGGGGGCATTGGGTGGGGTGGACTCGCCTGGGTTTCTGGGCACAGAGCCCCCCAAGCAGGGGAGGGTCAGGAGCAGCAGCCACATAATCTGTGGGGAGAAAGCCAGGGCTTGGGGTGAGGAGATCTGAGCCCCAGCTGGGGTCTGGGAACGGAGAGGGGGGTTCGGAGTGGGCGGCAATACCCGTGCCCCCGGTCTCTCTGCCTCCTCCCTGGCATCTCTGGGAGCCCATTTATCTCTCCTACAGAGGAAGTGGGTGGGCAGGGCAGCCCCCTCCTGGGCACGTTCAGAATGCTGAGAGCAGGTGGGGCCAGGCGCCGAGTTCCACTGGGTGGGACTGGGTCCAGGGCACAGAAATGCAGTGTGTGAACCGTGGCCATCTGAGCTGCAGGGCTGGGAGGCACCCCCGGTGGCGGGGGGAGGTCTGAGAAATGGTCAATGCCTCAAAGAGCAGCAGCAGCAGTGACACCCCAGCTAGGGAGGGAGGGAGGGAGGGATGCGCGTGTTAAAGGACAGCCCGTTCCTGATCTCTGGCCAGGTCCCCTCCTCACCCTCACCTGGGACACCCACTGTCCTTGGGAGTGAAGGGTTCACTTCTCGGTGCCTGGAGCCCGTTCTCCTCTTTGGCCCAAAATATCTGCCTCCCCAAAATAACCCTTAGTGCCCCCTACCTCACGACGGCCTCGGGCTACGAGAACCAGCTCCAGGAGAGCGCGAGTCACCAGCCAACCGGGACAAGCCCAGGACGCACCGAGCAGCCCCGGTCCCCGACCTCTCTCCGCATCTTCTGCTGCCCAGAGG
>NW_012117855.1:688977-689838 GCF_000951035.1 Colobus angolensis palliatus | reverse complement strand
CCGTTCTCCTCTTTGGCCCAAAATATCTGCCTCCCCAAAATAACCCTTAGTGCCCCCTACCTCACGACGGCCTCGGGCTACGAGAACCAGCTCCAAGAGAGCGCGAGTCACCAGCCAACCGGGACAAGCCCAGGACACACTGAGCAGCCCCGGTCCCCGACCTCTCTCCGGATCTTCCGCTGCCCGGAGGTGCTGGGGTGGGAGCAAGAAAACATGACCCGGTCTGGCCTTGTCAGCAGCTCCGAGGAATGAGGACTTGACATCCCCTTTAATCTGTTTCCAAGACCCCGAAGCGCCGTGGTATTTTGTGCTCACCCATGGGAGAGGGTCATGAGGACCTGGGAGCCCTTCCCCACCGAACTCCCAGCACCAGTGTCCCCAGAACATCAGGATGCTGCTGGAGGTGACTGTCCCAGTGCTGGTTCCCCCGTGGAGACCCCACCTTGCCGCTCTTAGCCTCACCCAACGCCCTTCTTGGCCCTGCTGGACAGAGCTGCAGACAGAGACAAAGGAGGCAGAGGGAGCCGCAGGCATTACCCAACCCGACCCCCAGCCCCTGTCCCCCACCTACGTTCCATCATAGCCGACCTGAGGAGCCGCAGCCCCCAGAGGAAGACGCGGTGGGGACGATGCAGCCTGAGATACGAGGAGAGAATCCAGTGCGGGACCCTGGACAGAGCAGGAGCCTGGTCTCCCTCCCCCGGGCCAGGTCTCCCTCCTCCGGGCCAGGTCTCCCTCCTCCAGGTCAGGTCTCCCTCCTCTGGGTCAGGTCTCTGGCGCCCTCCCCCGGCCTGCAGGGCTGCATTAGGATGGAGAGTTTGAGCTCAGTTAGAGACCAGCCCTAGAAACGCAGAGAGAGGG
>NW_012117855.1:688106-688425 GCF_000951035.1 Colobus angolensis palliatus | reverse complement strand
GGTCTCGAACTCCTGACCTTGTGATCCGCCCGCCTCGGCCTCCCACAGTGCTGGGATGACAGGCGTGCTCCCGGGGTCTCGCATCCCTTCTCTGTGATTCCTCCCATGGGTGGGCTGTCTCCGTGTGCCGCGGTCTGCTGGCGCTGAGGGGAGCATGTGTGGTGCGTTTGCTGGAGCTGCGCTTGTGCTCACTTGAGACGCTCTTCATGACCAGTCGCAGGTGCCTTGAAGGCCACAGACCAGTTAAACTCCACCATTTTGCCTCTTAGTGGGCCTGCTCCGGCCCGCTCGCCCAGCTCCGGAGATCGGAGGTCGTACC
>NW_012117855.1:687653-688056 GCF_000951035.1 Colobus angolensis palliatus | reverse complement strand
ATTCGACTGAGGGGCAGATGTCAGAAGGAGAGACTGAGGCAAGTTTTAGAGCAGGAATGAAAGTTTATTAAAACGCTTTAGAGGCTGGGCACGGTGGCTCACGCCTGTAATCCCAGCACCGTGAGAGGCCAAGGTGGGAAGACCACTTGAGGCCAGGAGTTCAAGACCAGCCTGGCCAAGGTGGTAAAATCCTGCCTCTACTAAAAATACAAAAATTAGCTGTGCGTGGTGGTGCGTGCCTGTAATCCCAGCTACTTGGGAGGCTGAGGCAGGAGAATTGCTTAAACCTGGGAGGCGGAGGTTACAGCGAGCCGAGATTGCATCACTGCATTCCAGCTTGGGTAACAGAGTGAGAACCTGTCTCAAAATAATAACAATAATAAAGAAAGAAAAATGAGCAGCT
>NW_012117855.1:687083-687603 GCF_000951035.1 Colobus angolensis palliatus | reverse complement strand
TGTTGGGAGCCTGCCTTTCCCTGGTGCCAGCTGCAACAAGTATTATGTTAGAGAGGCCGTTAACAACCGCCTGACCATCACCCGAAGGTCGCCCGACATCCTGGTGTGTGGGAGGGGAGCCTTCTCCTGCCCTGCCCGTGCCTGACCGGCTGCTGCTGTCACAGGCCCAGCAATCGTAAGTGACCAGCAGGACAAGTTCCTGTGACAAACAGCCACACCCGGCGAAGTTTGTTTCCCACCCAGAATCTCCTTCCTCTGGAAACCTGGGTGGGCGCCGCTCAGCTCACTTGGTCTGGCTCTTGGTTGCTCTCTGTCCTTCTCTCTTGCTTCCTCCCTCACCGTGGGATACCCTGGCTCCCCGTTGGCCTTCTGCCACCATGGGAAGTTCCCGAGGCCTCCCCAGAGGCCAAGCAGATACTGACGCCATGCCCGTGCAGCCTGCAGAACTATAAGCCTCTGTTCCATCTCCTTTTCTCTCTCTCTTTTTTTTTTTTTTTTTTGAGAGGGAGTCTTGCTCTGT
>NW_012117855.1:686056-686389 GCF_000951035.1 Colobus angolensis palliatus | reverse complement strand
GCCCACCTCAGCCTCCCAAAGTGCTGGGATTACAGGTGTGGGCCACTGTGCCCGGCCACACCCAGCTAATTTTCTTATTTTTAGCAAAGACAGGGTTTCACTGTGTCACCCAGGCTGGTTTCAAACTCCTCAGCTCAAGGTTCTCCCACCTCGGCCTCCCAAAGTACTGGGATTACAGGTATGAGTCACTGCCTGCACGGTGGGCCGGGTGTGGTGGCTCATGCCTGTAATCCCAGCACTTCAGGAGGCTGAAGCGAGAGGATCACTTGAGGTCAGGAGTTTGAGATCAGCCTGGGCTGCACAGTGAGACCCCATCTTTTTTTTTTTTTTTTT
>NW_012117855.1:684625-685981 GCF_000951035.1 Colobus angolensis palliatus | reverse complement strand
TTTTTTTTTTTTTTTTTTGAGACAGAGTCTCACTGTCGCCCAGGCTGCAGTGCAATGGCGCCATCTTGGCTCACTGCAACCCCCGCCTCCCAGGTTCAATCGATTCTCCTGCCTCAGTCTCCTGCGTAGCTGGGACTACAGGCGCCCACCACCACACCAGGTTCATTGTTTGTATTTTTAGTAGAGACAGGGTTTCACCATGTTGGTCAGGCTGGAGACCCTATCTCTTAAAAATATAAATTAAAAATTAGGCTCGGTGGCACGCACCCGTGGTCTTAGCTACTTGGGAGGCTGAGGCGAGAGAATGGCTTTGTTACAGGAAAGGGGTTCCGGCCGGGCGCGGTGGCTCAAGCCTGTAATCCCAGCACTTTGGGAGGTCGAGACCATCCTGGCTAACACGGTGAAACCCCGTCTCTACTAAAAAATACAAAAAACTAGCCGGGCAAGGTGGCGGGCGCCTGTAGTCCCAGCTACTCGGGAGGCTGAGGCAGGAGAATGGCGTAAACCCGGGAGGCGGAGCTTGCAGTGAGCTGAGATCTGGCCACTGTACGCCAGCCTGGGCGACAGAGCGAGACTCTGTCTCAAAAAAAAAGAAGGGTTCCCGAGCCAGACCCCAACAGAGGGTTCTTGGATCTCTCACAAGAAAGAATTCAGGGCGAGTCCATAAAGTGAAAACAAGTTTATTAGGAAAGTAAAGGAGTAAAGAACGGCTACTCTGGCCGGGCGCGGTGGCTCGTGCCTGTAATCCCGACACTTTGGGAGGCTGAGGCAGGCAGGTCATGAGGTCAGGAGTTCGAGACCAGCCCGGCTAACACAGTGAAACCCTGGCTCTACTAAAAATGCAAAAACTTAGCCAGGCATGGTGGCGGGTGCCTGTAAGCCCAGCTACTCAGCTAGGCTGAGGCAAGAGGATGCCGAGAACCCGGGAGGCGGAGGTTGCAGTGAGCCGAGATCATTCCACTGCACTCCAGCCTGGGCAACAGTGCAAGACTCCAGCTCTGCTAAAAATGCAAAAACTTAGCCAGGCGTGGTGGTGGGTGCCTGTAAGCCCAGCTACTCAGCTAGGCTGAGGCAGGAGGATGCCGAGAACCCGGGAGGCGGAGGTTGCAGTGAGCCGAGATCATTCCACTGCACTCCAGCCTGGGCAACAGTGCAAGACTCCATCTCCAAAAAAAAAAAGAATGGGTACTGCATAGACAAAGCAGCCCCGAGGACCACTGGTTCTCTGTTTTTGTGGTTATTTCTTGATGATATGCGAAATGAGGGGTGGATGATTCATACCTCCCCTTTTTAGACCATGTATGGTGACTTCCTGACATTGCCATGGCGCTGGTGGGAGTGTGGCAGTGAGGACCA
>NW_012117855.1:671972-679155 GCF_000951035.1 Colobus angolensis palliatus | reverse complement strand
GTAGCCAAGTAGATTACAGGTGCCCGCCATCATGCCTGACTAACTTTTGTATTTTTACTGCAGACGGGGTTTCACCATGTTGGTGAGGCTGGTCTTGAACTCCTGACCTCGTGATCCGCCCACCTCGGCCTCCCAAAGTGCTGGGATTACAGGCTTGAGACACCGCGCCCGGCCCCAAGACGATTTACTTCTCTAGAAGGCTGCGTCTCATGGATGGAGCAACGGCGAGAGCCTACCTGAACAAGGAGGTAAAGGGGTTCTCATCCCTGACACAGGTGGCCCCTACTGCTGTGTCGTTCCCCTATTGGCTGGGGTCGGACCGCACAGTCTAAGCTAATTCCAGCTGGCTATTTTAAAGAGAGCAGGGGTACGAGTCGGAGTGGCAGAGTGAGTAGTTTGGCGGGAAGGATGGTCACAGAACAGGTGACTCAGGATGAGTCAGGGCAGAGCAGGTGACCCGGGGTGACTCGGGTCGAAGCAGGTGACCAGGGGAAGAGACGTGAGTTACTGATTAGAACTGGTGGGAAAGTTGTTTACTGAAACTATAGGCAAAGGGGCAAAGAGAACCAGGAAGTTAAACTTTAAAATGGAGAATCAAGGAATAAGAGAGCTGAACCAACTCACGTGCTGATGCTTCGAAGAGAAACTCGGAGTTCACTGTATTTAACACAGTGAGCTGAGATGGCCTCGCTGCACCCCAGTTGGCGACAGGGCAAGACTCTCTCCAGAAAAAAAAACTAAAACAGAAACACCAGCTGCAGCCCAGCCACCTTCACACATTCTCAAGACATCCTGAGGCTGTGTCACGGCCAAATCCTTAACCTTGGCAAAATAAGCTTCTAAATTGATTGAGACCTATCTCAAATACTTTTTGGCTTACATGTCATTTGTAATAAATCTGTAACAGTAAATAAAGCATTTCCCTGAGTTCCATGAGCCACTCTAGCAAATCGTTAGACCCAAGAAGGGGGTCCTGGGCATGGCCTATTTGTAGCCAGGTCAGACAGAAATCGTGGGTAACCTGTGGGTGACCATGGTCCGATGCCTGGCAGGTCAGCGTGCCAATCCCAAGGGCCGAAGGGCTGTAGCAGAGAAGGGTTTTTTTTTTGTTTTTTTTGTTGTTTTTTTTTAAGACAGAGTCTTGCTCTGTCACCCAGGCTGGAGTGCAGTGGCATGGTCTCGGCTCACTGCAACCTCCGCCTCCTGGGTTCAAGCGATTCTCCTACCTCAGCCTCCTGAGTAGCTGGGATTACAGGTGCCCGCTACAACGCCCAGCTAGTATTTGTATTTTTAGTAGAGATGGGGTTTCACCATGTTGGCCAGGCTGGTCTCGAACTGCTGACCTCGTGATCCGCCTGCCTCGGCCTCCCAAAGTGCTGGGATTATAGGTGTGCGCCACCGCGCCTGGCCTCTTTTTAGTTTTTTGTAGAGATAGGATCTCACTGTGTTTGCCAAGCTGGTCTTGAACTCCTGGGTGCAAATGATCCTCCCACCTGGGCCTCTCAAAGTGCTGGAATTCTAGGTGTGAGCCGTCATGTCTAGCCTCAGAAAGGGGAACCCTTGTGTGGATGTTTTAATTTCCTGCCACTGCTGTCACACATTACCACAAACATGGTAGCTTAAAACGATGGAAATTTTTTATGTGTTTATGTCCTGTCTTTTCTTCTTGGCATGATGGCTGCGCCACTCCTTGCTGCTTCCATGGCCACGCTGTCCCCTCCTGTTTGCGTCCCTTCTGTGGAACCCTCTTTTTTTTTTTTTTTTTTTGAGACAGAGTCTCGCTCTGTCGCCCGGGCTGGAGTGCAGTGGCCGGATCTCAGCTCGTTGCAAGCTCCGCCTCCCGGGTTTACGCCATTCTCCTGAGTAGCTGGGACTACAGGCGCCCGCCACCTCGCCCGGCTAGTTTTTTGTATTTTTTTTAGTAGAGACGGGGTTTCACCGTGTTAGCCAGGATGGTCTCGATCTCCTGACCGTGTGATCCGCCTGCCTCAGCCTCCCAAAGTGCTGGGATTATAGGTGTGCGCCACCGCGCCTGGCCTCTTTTTAGTTTTTTGTAGAGATAGGATCTCACTGTGTTTGCCAAGCTGGTCTTGAACTCCTGGGTGCAAATGATCCTCCCACCTGGGCCTCTCAAAGTGCTGGAATTCTAGGTGTGAGCCGTCGTGTCTAGCCTCAGACAGGGGAACCCTTGTGTGGATGTTTTAATTTCCTGCCACTGCTGTCACACATTGCCACAAACATGGTAGCTTAAAACGATGGAAGTTGTTTATGTGTTTATGTCCTGTCTTTTCTTCTTGGCATGATGGCTGCGCCACTCCTTGCTGCTTCCATGGCCACGCTGTCCCCTCCTGTTTGCGTCCCTTCTATGGAACCCTCTTTTTTTTTTTTTTTTTTTTGAGACAGAGTCTCGCTCTGTCGCCCGGGCTGGAGTGCAGTGGCCGGATCTCAGCTCGTTGCAAGCTCCGCCTCCCGGGTTTACGCCATTCTCCTGAGTAGCTGGGACTACAGGCGCCCGCCACCTCGCCCGGCTAGTTTTTTGTATTTTTTTTAGTAGAGACGGGGTTTCACCGTGTTAGCCAGGATGGTTTCGATCTGCTGACCTCGTGATCCACTGTCTCGGCCTCCCAAAGTGCTGGGATTACAGGCTTGAGCCACCGCACCCGGCCTTTTTTTTTTTTTTTTCAGATGGAGTTTCGCTGTGTCACCCAGGCTGGAGTGCGATGGCGTGATCTCCGCCTCTCAGGTTCAAGGAATTCTTGAGCCTCAGCCTCCCGAGTAGCTGGGATTCCAGGCCACCACGCTCGGCTGATTTTTGTAGTTTTAGTAGAGACGGGGTTTCATCATGTGGCCCAGGCTAGTCCCAAACTCCAGACCTCATGTGATCCTCCCACCTTTGCCTCCCAAAGATCTGGGATTACAGATGGAGTTTCGCTGTGTCACCCAGGCTGGAGTGCGATGGCGTGATCTCCGCCTCTCAGGTTCAAGCAATTCTTGAGCCTCAGCCTCCCGAGTAGCTGGGATTCCAGGCCACCACGCTCGGCTGATTTTTGTAGTTTTAGTAGAGACGGGGTTTCATCATGTGGCCCAGGCTAGTCCCAAACTCCAGACCTCACACGATCTGCCCGTCTTGGCCTCCCAGTGCTGAGATGACAGGCGTGAGCCCCCGCAGCCGGCGAGCCCCTCTTATTAGAAAGACGCATAAGATCCCATTCAGGGCCCACCTGGATAATCTCCTCTCAGCATCCTTAACTGAATCACGTCATGTGCTACATGGGACACAAAGGTTCTGGGAACTTGGACATGGACATATCTTTGGGGAGCCACCACTGAGGAGGGGACAAGAGTGTACCAACACCTTGGAAGATAATTTAGCCACACTTAGTGACATTAGGGATACTTTTTTTTTTTGAGACGGAGTCTCGCTCTGTCGCCCAGGCTGGAGTGCAGTGGCCGGATGTCAGCTCACTGCAAGCTCTGCCTTCCGGGTTTACGCCATTCTCCTGCCTCAGCCTCCTGAGTAGCTGGGACTACAGGCGCCCGCCACCTCGCCCGGCTAGTTTTTTGTATTTTTTTTAGTAGAGACGGGGTTTCACCGTGTTAGCCAGGATGGTCTCGATCTCCTGACCTCGTGATCCGCCCGTCTCGGCCTCCCAAAGTGCTGGGATTACAGGCTTGAGCCACCGCACCCGGCCAACCAGGTACCATTTGAACAGGAGTGTATCCGGAGATGGGGTGGGAGGAGGTCACGGACCGGGTAAGTTCGGTGCTAAGGGACAGGAAGACACCCCCGAACAAGAATCCTTGCCACGGGCTCTGCTCCGGGGGAACTGACGGGAGACCAGGACCTAGAGCAAAGCCTGGGAAAGGTGCCCAGCTCAGCCTGCATCCGAGTTCTGCCAGGGAACACGGCAACGAAGGCTGTGATGGCCCCAAGTGGATTTCACAGCACCGGGGAATCCGAGAGGTTCCGTCCAATCGCGGGATCCCGGCACCAGGAGCACCGGCCCTGGTTCTTTCCTCCAGGTCCCAAGGCCAGCAGGGTTTCTCCTTCCATGGTCCTTCTGTCTGTCCCCCAGGGCTCCCTCCTCCCCTCCCCCAGCACAGCAGGCTGCCCCAGGTCCCTGCCTCCTTCACCGGGTCCCCTCGCCGCACCCCTGTCCCCCCGGGTGGGAGGACTACTGGACGGCCAGCGGCCAAACCTACGTGTGTGACCTGCAGTGTATTTCACCGCAGTAGGTGAAACCTGAGAACCGCAGGGGCAAAGGTAGAACTTTTTTCTTTTTTTTTTCCTTTCATGTCTAGTCCTGCAGAGAGAACTTTTATTTACTAAGGGAAATCATTTTTCCCTCTCAAGCTCTAAGTCTGTTTGATTCAGCCAACTGAATCCAGACATTTCCAGTCAATGGCCACCATGGTTCTGGCTGGTTCATTCATTCATTCATTCATTCATTCATTCATTCCGCGGATAACTCACTAAGCACTCACCACAGGTCAGGCACCGCTCCAGACACCAAGAATACATCAGTGAACGCACAGGCAAATGTCCCTGCTCTCCTGGATCCACAAAAAGGCACGACCCAGGGAACAGGTTTCAGAGCCACATTACCCGAGCCTCCAAAAGGTTGAGAAATGCTGTGTAGCTAATATACCCCGAAATGCCTGCACCAAGTGAGCGCATCTGCGTAAATCTGCTCCAGTACACACACATACGTAAGCGGGTGTAAATGTGAGCGATTTCTGTAGCCCTGAAAGCCCATCGAAGAAGCTGAAATTTGTTTAAAAAAAAAAAAAATTAACAGTGCTGGGGGCGGGGCGGGGAGTATTGGGCACGGTGGCTCACGTCTGTAATCCCAACACTTTGGGGGGCTGAGGTGGGCAGATCACCTGATGTCAGGAGATGGAGACCAGCTCTGGCCAACATGGCAAAACCCCATCTCTACTAAAAATACAAAAAACGAGCCAGGCGTGGTGCTGCACGCCTGTAATCCCAGCTACCTGGGAGGCTGAGGCAGGAGAATCACTTGAACCCAGGAGGCAGAGATTGCAGGGCTCAGGGGTGGGGCTGCCTGAATCGAGCCCAGCAAGGAATTCAGACTCGCCTGTGGGCAGAGGGGCACCAGACTAGGGTCTTCATAACACAAGCGATTCGCGTTCTGCTTGGATCAGAGCTGTGGAGCAGCTGGGAGGGGCGGGACCCCCGGGGGAACCTGTCAGCCGAACTCCTGCAGAGCCGAGATTGCGCCATTGCACTCCAGCCTGGGCAACAAGAGTGAAACTCAGTCTCAAAAAAAAAAAAAAAAAAAAAAAAAGTGTCCGACTACCTTGCTAAGAAGCTGAAGTTTCCCAAGCTGGCTTCAGATGGCAGCTGCGGCATCCAACCGACCATCCACGCACATGGGAATCCCAGGAGCCCAACCCCACCTGGCTGCAGCCCCATGTCAGGAGACCTGGTCCAACCTGCTGCCCCGCCTCCCCACGCCCCTCCTGCTGGGTGGGGTGAGGGCTGAGAGCCCAGACGCCCCGGTGTGTGACTCTGCAGAGGAGTGACTGCAGGTCCGTCTGCCCTGCCTCAGACATCTCAGACACCAGTCAGTGCCCCACTGTCCTGGCCAAAGTGTGTCCTTTGTGCCCCAACACAAGTACAGCCCACTCTGCAGGTGGGGTCTGGGTTCAGGCATCCGACGTCCCTGGAGGGGTCCCCACAGGCTCGGCGCTGAGCCCTTCCCGGGAGCAGCCCTACACTGACACCCCCACTCCAGGGCCATGGCCGTGTCCCCTGAGGCACCAGCGTTTCCCGGCAGGGCCACCAGGGGGCGGCAGGCAGCCCAGGAGGCCGACTGACTGGGTGCCCCGCCTGGGTGGACACGATGCGCTGGGTCCCGCCAGACCTCCCGGCAGCTCTCTCTGCCCGGCTGGCCGTCTGTTCAGCCCTGTTGACAAACCTCCCCTGGTCTCCTGCTCCAGCGTCCACCCCGCCACAGGCCCCTCTGCTGACCCCTGCTGCCGTCGCTTGGGTCCCGGCACAGCCTTCTTGCCTCTGCCCACCCCCTCCCTGGCTGCCCCACCCATGGGGCTTCACACACCTGCACCGCCGGGACAGCCAGGTCTACACTGCACCGGGTCCCAGGATCCTGGAGCCCAACAGGATCCAACCTGAGCTCCCCGCCCGACCCCCGGCCACCCAGACCTGCAGACCTGGCATCCCCCAGCCACCCAAACACTAAGCCAGGAGGTCACCCTGGACTCCCCCTGCCCTCCCGCTCCCTGCAAGTCTGAGTCCCAGGTACCCCTCCATCCACCTCTCTGCGAGGCCCTGTCCACACCACCGATCCCCCACACCCCACATTTCTGCAGGAGTTCGGCTGACAGGTTCCCCCAGGGGTCCCGCCCCTCCCAGCTGCTCCACAGCTCTGATTCAAGCAGAACGCGAATCACTTGTGTTATGAAGACCCTAGTCTGGTGCCCCTCTGCCCACAGGCTAGAGTCTGAATTCCTTGCTGGGCTCGATTCAGGCAGCCCCACCCCTGAGCCCTCAGCCTGGCCATTCTGAAGCATGCCCTGGCCCACTCTCTCTGACCACACCCTTCACCGCTGCATCCCGGAAACTTCATGCCCACCTCAACACCACCTCCTCCGGGAAGCCTGCCTGGACCTGTGAGGGTGCCGGGGCCTTTTTTACCGCCCTCACAATAGTGTAGCTCTGGCTCTGCAGCAATCCCCACCTTGCTGACCATCTCCCCAGTGGCCTGTCAGCTCAGAACGGAGGTGGTAGCAGGAATGGATCCTCCTTTACCCCAGCACGGTGCTGGCCCAGCATGAACACACATTCGGGGAGCCTCTGTTGTCTTGAAAAGAACAGAGAGTAAACATGAAGTTGTGCCTGGTGCGATGGCTCATGTCTGTAATCCCAGCACTTTGGGAGGCCGAGGCAGGTGGATCACCTGAGGTTAGGAGTTCGAGACCAGCCTGGCCAACGTGGTGAAACCCCGTCTTTACAGAAATACAAAAATTAGGCCGGGCGCGGTGGCTCATGCCTTTAATCCCAGCACTTTGGGAGGCCGAGGCGGGTGGATCAAGAGGTCAGGAGATCGAGACCATCACATGGTGAAACCCCGTCTCTACTAAAAATACAAACAATTAGCCGGGTGTGGTGGCGGGTGCCTGTAGTCCCAGCTACTCGGGA
>NW_012117855.1:670092-670668 GCF_000951035.1 Colobus angolensis palliatus | reverse complement strand
CATGCGGGTGGGGCACTGCTCGGGGAAAGGCACGGAGGCAGGAAGCAGCACAGGTGTGCAGGAGTGAGGCTGGGGCAGAGGGACGACGTGGAGGGAACACAGCACGGGCAGGCCACTCCTGCCCCGTCCAAGGGCTCCTGGTCTCAGCAGCATCTATCAGAGGCAGAACAGGCTGCAGTTGGGGAGAGAGAGGAGGGTATCTGACCCGCCCACATGCACCAGGACAAGAATGCTCCACGCAGGGCCAGGTGGGAGGAGGGAAGGTCACGCCCCATGCACCCCGGTCTGTGGGCTTTTCCGTCTGTTTCAGAGGGTTGGGGGCCAAAAAGCCCCTGGCTCCTGGCTGGACTCTCCCTGCCCGGGTCTCCTGGGGCGTTCTCTTTATTCTCTGCAGTGCTCACGCCAGTCATTCCAACTGTGCCGGCCATGAGCAGGACTGGAGACCCATCTCTCACCCCAATGTGGTCCCGGCCTCTCTCTTCGCTGACAGAGGTGATCAATTTGGGGATGAGCAGTGACAGGTACTCAATGAGGCCCACCTCTTTGGGAGCGCAGAAAATCAAAGCTGTAGGTCAT
>NW_012117855.1:665548-668230 GCF_000951035.1 Colobus angolensis palliatus | reverse complement strand
CTCGGCCTCCCAAAGTGCTGGGATTACAGGCTTGAGCCACCGCGCCCGGCCACTTTTGTATTTTTTAGTAAAGACAGGGTTTCACCATGTTGTCCAGGCTGGTCTGGAACTCCTGACCTCAAGTGATCCGCCCACCTCAGCCTCCCAAAGTGCTGGCATTACAGGCGTAAGCCACCCTACCTGGCCTATTATCCTGGATATTAACTCCTTCTCAGATGTGTGATTTTTCTTTTTTCTTTTTATTTTTTAAAGGGAGTCTCGCTCTGTCGCCCAGGCTGGAGTGCAGTGGTGCCATCCCGGCTCATTGCAACTTCTACCTCCCATGTTCAGGAGATTCTCCTGCCTCAGCCTCCGAAGTAGCTGGAATTACAGGCGTGCACCACCACACCTGGCTAATTTTTGTATTTTTAGTAGAGATGGAGTTTCACCATGTTGGCCAGGCTGGTCTCGAACTCCTGACCTCAAGCGATCCACTCACTTCAGCCTCCCAAGGACCTGAGATTACAGGCGTGAGCCACCGCGCCTGGTCCGAGGCTGACTTTCGAGCTGGTTTTTGTGCTTGCTCCGGGGTAAGGGTCCACCTTCACTCTACTGCAGAGGCCCCTCTTCCTCTGGGGGAAGTGGCCTCCGCTCGCAAACCCCTGTGTGCAGAGCCTGGCCCCAGCAGGCCCCAGAGGGGGCACCCAGGACACTGGAGGTCCTCATCACACTTCCTGCTCCCCTCCCAAGAGGACCGCGGCAAAGGTGGGCGCGTGCCTGGCACGGTCAGTCACAAGCCTTGCCCAGGATCTTACAGTTACTGATTCAAACCCCCCCTCCTCCAAGCCTCGGTTTCTCCTTTGTACCCAGGAAGCTGGACCCAGCAGGTCCCCTCTCTTTGAAAATACGTGTGCCAAGTGCAGGCTGCTCAAAGAACACTTCTGGGCTGAGGATGCACGACTGAGGGAGCCTCTTCCCTCCCCACCTGCTCCATGCCCCTCCCCCACCTGCTCCATGCCCCTCACCCCCACCTGCCACAGCCTCCCCAAACCCTGGCACTACTTCCCACCAGGACAAGAATTCTCTGAGCGCCTGGGCCATGTCTCCTCAATCCCTCACCACACACACACAGGGAACCAGGGCCTTGTCTTGCTTCTCCTGTCCCATAACCTTCTATGGCTCCCATGGCTCACAGGTTCAGGCCCAGGCCCTCCCCAGCCACACACCACATCCAGTCAGTCTCCTCAAGCCCCACTCATGATAAGCCCCCCACCTCGCCAGCCCTGCCCTCTCTGTGCCTGAGGATCAGAGCGGGATCCGCCCAGGCCCATGGTTCTCCTTGCTTTCCTTCAACTATGGTCTTTACTGGCTGACAGCTCCCCACACAGCCCTGTTCCGGCATCTTCACCAGAAAGATGGCATTGGAAACTTAGCCCATGCCAGGAAGCCAAAGGGCCATATCCCTCCGCCAGGCTTGCCCAGGGTGCTGGTTAAGAATCCAGATTTCAACCGGGCGCGGTGGTTCATGCCTATGATCCCAGCACTTTGGGAGGCTGAGGCGGGAGGATCACTTCAGGTCAGGAGTACACGGTGAAACCCCATCTCTAATAAAAATACAAAAATGAGCCAGGTGTGCTGCTGCACGCCTGTAGTCCCATCTACTCGGGAGGCGGAGGAAGGAGGAGCGCTTGACCCCAGGAGGTGGAGGTTGCAGTGAGCCAAGATGGTGCCACTGCACTCCAGCCTGGGTGACACAGCGAGACTCCATCTCACACAAAAAAAACAAAAAACAAAAGCAGATTCCTGGGACCTCAAGGCTGGGGGCCGGGAGAACAGGTGTCTAGACAGGCCATGGAGGCTCTGAGCCTGGGATGTGCAGCCAGGCCAGGCCCATGCTGGTCTTGGTGGGACAGGGCTATGTGCGGCTCCCAGGGCCTGGAGTCTGGGGGAGGACGCCCCTGCTGCCCTGGACCCCCACCCCTGCAGCTACGCCTCCCTGGCAGGCGGACCCAGGGTGTGTGGCCGCCCCTCCTGCTGCGGGTCTCTGCCAGGGAAGTGCCCGCTGGGAACCCTGTGGGAGGTGGTGGGAGGAATAATTGAGGGAGGGAGGGAGGGAGTGAATGAGTGAGGGAGGGAATGAGTGAGTGAGGGAGGGAATTAATGAATGAGTGAGGGAGGGAATGAATAAGTGAGGGAGGAAATGAATGAGGGAGGGAGGGAATGAGTGAGGGAGGGAATGAATGAGTGAGGGAGGGAATGAGTGAGGGAGGGAGGGAGGAAATAATGGAGGGAGGGAATGAGTGAGGGAGGGAAGGAATGAATGAATGAGGGAGGAAATGAGTGAGGGAGGGAAGGAATGAATGAGTGAGGGAGGGAATGAGTGAAGGAGGGAATGAGTAAGGAAGGGAAGGAATGAATGAATGAGGGAGAAAATGAGGGAGGGAATGAATGAGTGAGGGAGGGAATGAATAAGGGAGGGAATGAGTGAGAGAAGGAGGGAATGAGTGAGTGAGGGAGGGAATGAATGAGTGAGGGAGGGAATGAGTGAGTGAGTGAGGGAATGTGAGGGAGGGAATGAATGAGGGAGGGAATGAGTGAGGGAGGGAGGGAATGAGTGAGGGAGGGAATGAGTGAGGGAGGGAGGAAATGAATGAGTGAGGGAGGGAGGAAATGAATGAGTGAGGGAGGGAATGAGTGAGTGAG
>NW_012117855.1:664505-665068 GCF_000951035.1 Colobus angolensis palliatus | reverse complement strand
AATGAGTGAGGGAGGGAATGAGTGAGTGAGGGAAGGAATGAATGAATGAGGGAGGAAATGAGTGAGGGAGGGAATGAATGAGTTAGGGAATGAGTGAGGGAGGGAGGGAATGAGTGAGGGAGGGAGGGAATGAGTGAGTGAGGGAGGAAATGAATGAGTGAGGAAGGAAATGAGTGAGGGAGGGAATGAGTGAGGGAGGGAATGAGTGAGGGAGGGAAGCAATGAATGAAGGAGTAAGGGAGGGAATGAGTTAGAGAGGGAATGAATGAGGGTGGGCACGAATGAGGGTGGGAATGAGTAAGGGAGGGAAGGAATGATTGAGTGATGGAGGGATTGAATGAATGAGTCAGGGAGGGAATGAGTGAGAGAGGGAGGGAATGAGTGAGTGGGGGAGGGAATGAATAAATGAGTGAGGGAGGGAATGAATGAATGTGGTCACTCCCCGCGGTCCCCAAGCATCCGGGCACCGTGACCTTGGCGGCGGCCCCGCCGTCGGCGAAATGGGGGACGGGGAGACCGGGAGAGCCCCGGGGCCAGCACGACCGCGCGTTGGCGAACCGACT
>NW_012117855.1:651806-663325 GCF_000951035.1 Colobus angolensis palliatus | reverse complement strand
GAGGCCGCGCCTTCCTCCTGCTCGGGGAGCGGCTTCCGGGGTCACTGTCGCCCCGCGGACGGAGAGGATGGGCCGCGGGGGAGAGTCTTGGATTGCAACATCGCTGGCTCGCGGGGGTGGGGGCCGGCGAGCGGGCTTGTTTTCGGTGCCTTAAAACCAAAACAAGTCTAAGTTTTCCTGCGCCTCTGAAGATGCTGCCCTGGCGCTTGCTGGGGCCCTGAACGTGAACGCCTCGCTGGAGGGAGAGTTTTATTGTTTTGGGGATGGGTTTTTACCGGTTGAATAGTGGTTGGCTCTGGTAGTTAACGTGCGTGGGAGGAAGGTAAGCGAATGATTAGCTGAGCTTGTGATCATGGCCTGTAGTCACGCTTGAATCGCAGAATGAAGTGGTTTCGTTTATATAATTGGAAGTTACGCTTAGTTTCTCTGTTTGCAAAGTGCCTGCCTTTGGGGAGTTCGGTTTGTTTCCTTTTATAGGACCTACCCCAGATGTTTCTTGAAGAGCAAGAAACATTGCGTTTGGGTAGAGAAGCTATGCAGCGGAAGACAGGACGGATCCTAAGTTTGTCCTGATTGCTCCTTCAGAGGTCCCTTCCCTAGACCACTGGGTGGTTGCTGGTGTGCGCTTGTGTGGTGTGTCAGGGTTTGGGATCTTGCTTCAGAAACATCCTGGGGGCCTGGGGCAGATCAGGTGCGGCCAGGTGAGCGTCTCCTGACTGCAGGTGCTTGGGTCTTGCAGAAGGGAATACCTCCCCAAGCCTGGGAGAGTTTGCATTTGGGTGCAGGAGGGCCTTTACAGGCTGCTTGTGCCAGCCGTCGTGGCGACCACCCGTTGAGGAGATGAGTGCGGTGGAGTTGTGGGAGGTGAGTGCTTTGCTCACCCTCAGCCAGGAAGTTGCTCGGAAGTCGGTGCTGTCAGCCAGCAGAGCTAGGCGGTGATCCGAGAAGCTAAAGCTCAGCCGGTCGCGGGTGCCCACAGGAGGACAGAAGGCAGGCCTTCGGGCCGCTCCTGGAGTGCTTGGCCCTGTCCCGGTTGCTGCAGTATCTGGGCCTTGCTTGGCTCTGATAGATGAGGGTTGTTTTTGTTTTTGCGTCATAAAAGTTTCCTGCTCTGAAGGGTCTAGTAACTGCTAGCCATTCACTTAGTGCTTATCTGTTCATTTGGAAGGGCAAATTCGATTTTCAGCAGGATTTTGAATGCTTGGTCTGTGTTGTGATTACATTGTAACAGATTGGCCACTTTCTCCAGGAGGCCAGTTGGGGGGGAGCAGGGGGAGGGGCCTGGCTTCTGCCTAGGACAGGGTGGGTGTGCACCTGTGGCTCCTTGCCCTGACGGGGCGGTTTCCTGTGAGACCACCCCGTGGTGCTGAGTGCTTTGGGGCAGGGGATACAGCAACATCAGCCAGATCTTGGCGGGAGGTCTCACAGGAGCACCCGTCACGACTTCTCACAGCGATCTGAGACAGCAATAACTAGGTGCTGGGACGGGGGCCTCTAGGCGGCTCTGTCCGGTCCTCAGCAGGAGGGCTGCCTGTGGCAGGGTCTCAGGCCTGGCTGGCCTTTCTGTGGCCTGGCCTTTCCTGGCTGTGAGGATCGTGTTGCCCATGGTCCTTCAGTGTCTGGAGCACTGGCCTGGGGCTTCAGAGACCTGCCTGATTCCTGGCCCCGCTCAGACCCCGGGCACTTGGGAGGTCGTGCCTCCTCAAAACGGCCGTTCGCCAGGCTGCTGTGCACCGCACCAGGCACAGGCTGTGGGCACTCATGAAGCCCACCCTGGAGCTGGGGAAGCGAGAGCTGTGAGTCCTCAAGCCACAGCTGGGCTGCTCCATGCGGAAGTGGAGGGTGGAGACACGTGCAGAGAGAGCCTTGAAACCGTGGTTGGCGGGAGCTGCACTCCGCTCTGGGCTCGAACCCTGCCTGCCCACGGCTCAGCCCAGCTGTGTCCCCCACTTTCTCCCTGTCTGGCCCCTGGCTTTCCCCCACCCTCACTTAGAGAAGGGTATAGGGAAGGGCAAATGGTCCAGAGGGCAGGCGGCCTGCGGGCTCCTCTGCATCCCCGTGAGGAGGGCATGGGGAGGGACATCCCGGTGGGGCCCAGTCTGGGGCTGCCTCCAGCCCGGGCTCCTGTCTTGGACTTAGTCGTGTAGCTGGAGGCCAGTGCCCGGATGGCCCCTGTCACCCTCTCGTGATGCCAGCACCTGCTGACTGGAGCACCTGGGTTCCTTTGCCTGATTTTTCTCAGGCTGCCCTGAGGATCCGTGTTTGGTGAAAAGGAGCCAAATCCACCTGCAGGGCAGGCGGCTCTAGCAGCCCCGCCTGGCTTCCAGCACCCTGGTTCCCTGGCGACACTGGACCTGCCTGGGCTTCCTTGATCCCAGCCCCACCCCTGATTTCTGCTTTGCTGCCTCGGGAAGTCGTTGTGCCGCCCAAAACCTGAATGTGGACCTCTCGGAGCTCCTTCCTTAGTGGGTCTGCTGGGGACTGGGCCGTGCCTTCCTAACAAGTGCCAGGTGAGGCTGCGGCGGCTCCGGCCCAGGTGGAGCTGCTGACCTGGCCCCTTCCTGCAGCTGTGAGGTGTGTGAGGTTCGTGGGCCTGCACAGGTGTGGGCGCCATCCAGGTCACCAGGGCCCTTGTAGGGACGGCCTCCCACAGCTTAGAAGGCCTGGCGCAGCCCCCCAGCTTTGTCGAGGTGGCCTTTGTTTGGCGTTGAGATACCAGACTTGGAGGTAGCGTCAGTGTTCCCATGGACTTTGAAAACGAACGCACACTTGGGTTTGAATTCTCTGGCAGGTTTCGTATCCTGAGTGCTGTTTTTCATGGTAAAGGTGACCACCAGTAGGGTGACAGGTGAGGGTGGTGTCAAGGCTGCTGGCCCTGTCTGCCTGGTGTCCCCGGGGACAGTGCAGGCCGACAGGCTCCCACTGGGAACCAGAAGGTGAAGGTGCCAAGCCCCTGAGGTCCCGTGCAGAAGTGTGGAGCTGGCATCTGGTGTGTGTGCCGCTGCCTCTGACCAGGGACCTGGTCCCGTACCCCATGCTCCTGCCCTGTCCCACAGGACCCGTCTGTCCCCTGAAGCCACAGGGACATGCTAGCGGCTGCAGGGTCTGGGAAGAGTGGCCCTGTGGGGGGCTCCTCTTTCAGCGAGGCTGAGCCTCTGCCCTGTGGTACTTGTTCCGCTCTGTCTTCAACATGGTAAAATCCCATCTCTACTAAAAATACAAAAATTAGCCGGGTGTGGTGGCGGGCGCCTGTAGTCCCAGCTACCCGGGAGGCTGAGGCAGGAGAATTGCTTGACCTCAAGAAACGGAGGTTGCAGTGAGCCGAGATAACGCCACTGCACTCTAGCCTGAGGGACAGAGTGAGACTCCGTCTCAAAAAAAACAAAAATTAGCCGGGTGTGGTGGCGGGCGCCTGTAGTCCCAGCTACCCGGGAGGCTGAGGCAGGAGAATTGCTTGACCTCAAGAAACGGAGGTTGCAGTGAGCCGAGATCGTGCCACTGCACTCTAGCCTGAGGGACAGAGCGAGACTCCGTCTCAAAAAAAAAAAAAAAAAAAAAAGAATATTAGGTGTCCCCCTGGCCCAGCTTGAGTCTCAGTTCTGAGCGCCTGATAGTAAGGCAGGGACCCATCCCTGCCTAGTCCCCAGCTGATGGTTCAGTGAGGACCCTGCCACGCAGCCTCCACAGGGTGGCAGCTACCGCCCAGCCACAGCGGCCCAGCCTCTCAACATCCGTCTCCACCGTGGAGCAGAGGCTGCGGCGCGTGTCGCAGACCGGGGTGGGGGGGGAGCTGTGGGGAAGGGGTCCTACCTGCCCCACACACCTGGTGATCTGGGAGCCACTCGTGGAGAGTCTCTGCTGGGCCGAGCTGGCGCCTGTTCGGAGCAAGACTGTCCACTGCAGGCCGTGTGCACGTGGCGGCGCGGCAGGAGTCCGCCCGCCTCTCCTCACCCCGTGCTCTGCCTCCTGTGTTCCAGGGACTCTGAACATGTCGGGGATCGCCCTCAGCAGACTCGCCCAGGAGAGGAAAGCATGGAGGAAAGACCACCCATTTGTAAGGAGGGCTTCGTTTCCGTGTGCGATGCCGCGGACAGCCCCCCTCGGCTGAAACTGCGCCCTCCCTGCTGGGAGGGAGCTGGTCGCATGCCTGGGTCGGGCTGGTGGGACTCTCGGGCTGGTTCTCTCGGTGGTTTTGGTCAAACAAGATGCCACCGCACTGATGTGCTTTTGTGATTGTTTTCTCTCAGGGTTTCGTAGCTGTCCCAACAAAAAATCCCGATGGCACGATGAACCTCATGAACTGGGAGTGCGCCATTCCGGGGAAGAAAGGGGTAAGAGGCACGTGCTGCTAGCCTCCAGCCTGTCGGGGCTCCACAGATGCGTGTGGCAGTGCCACGGGGAAACTGCTCAGATCCCTGCCGTCTTTGACGGCCGCCCTTGTCACAGGCTGCGGACAAGAGGTCAGATCCCCAGCTGTGGCCTGGCCCCCGCCCCGTGGGGACTTGAGCTCAGAAGGTGGTGCTGGCAAGGTTGGGGTGACAGCTGTGTCCCCGCTGAAGGCATTTCTGGTTGAGAAGGAAGCAGGCTGGGCCTGGCTGGGCACAGGGCTGAGCGGTGGCAGAGAGGAGGGATCTCTGGTGTGTGTTGGGAGCAGGCCTGAGGGGTGGGCACCCTTTGCCGGCTGGAACCCAGGATTCTGCTGTGTCCTTCCAGGTGTGGCTCAGGTCACGGGAGCTGGGTTTGCCGGAGAGCCACCCCGGCGTAAAGCCGCCTCCTAGAGAACCTCCTGGGGCACAGGACTGGCGACAGCAGCCTAGGATGCCTGCTCGGGGCCCCCTGTGTGTCTGTGGCCAGCAGGGCGGCCCGTGTGCCTGTCTTCTTTGCCCGGCTCCCATGAAGCACTTGGCCGGGGACTCCAGGCCGGCGTGCACATAAGGTTCATGCTCGTGAACCCTGAAGGAAGGAGAGAGCCCTGAGGTGTTGGTCCTGCCCGAGGCCTTGTTCCCTCCGGCCCATGCCACCCTCTGGGTTTCCCTCTGAAACTCAAAGCAGCTTCAGTCCCCCTGAGCTGAGCAGTCCCAGCAGGTCTCCGCTTTGCCTGAGACATGGTGTCACTTGAGTTTGTCGCTTGTCTGAGGCTCTGCTGAGCATGTGCCTTGCTCTTCACGTTACGGCGACGCAGGTGTGCGGCCCCGAGGAAGACGGGGGTGGTGTCGGATTGTGGGTGGCAAAGGCGCCTCGTCCAGGCAGGATCTGGGGCGGGGCTTGCAGAACCCCTGGGGCAAAGGTTGTGCTCTTGGTGCCACTGTCCCCGTGTGTGGCAGCCGCCGCCCCCGGCCCAGCCCCCGGCACGCGTCTCGTCCCCTTTCTAGGAGGGCCTTTCCGACTCACTCTCTGGGCACGGCAGAGGTCCTGACAGTCGTCTTGGTGGGGCCGGTCCAGGCTTCAGGCTGGTTTGGGAGCCGCCTCTGTCGGACTCGGGCCCCGGTGTCCTGGCAGTCCTGGGAGTTGTGTCCTAGAAGCGAGCTCCTTCCTCCTGGGCTGGCCTGAGGCAGGCGAGCAGCCATCTCACCACAGTTTGTTTCCCCACAGACTCCGTGGGAAGGAGGCTTGTTTAAACTGCGGATGCTTTTCAAAGATGATTATCCATCTTCACCACCAAAATGTAAGTAGCTCACTGTTCTGTGTCCTGGAAGTCGGCCTGTTCCGGTGGGCATTGGAGTCCTCTCCAAAGAGGCCCCTGGCTGTGGCCGTGGCGCCCTGGGCCAGGCGATCCACGTGGAGCTGGGAGGAAGATCACAGACTTGGAGGTCGGCTTTGATCCCCGATCCCTGGCTCAGGCTGCAGATTCAAGTCTGTTTCCAGCTCCGGGGGTGGGCGGTGCACGTAATAGACTTAGTCTCTCATTCCAGCTAATTGGCTGTGAAGCTCCAGAGTCCTGTGGAGGGAGGGGCTGTGAGATCCAGGCTGGAGCTCCTGGGCTAGGAGTGCCTGGACCCTCAGTGGTTGTGGGCGATAAAGACAGAGGATTTGGTGCCCACAAGACCCCGGCCCTGGACGGGATGGATGTGCAGAAGGACCGTCACTCAGAGTCTCACCCTCTGAGGATTTATCTTGCTGCAGCTTCTTACCGCTTTTCCTGTGGTCTCTCACGCTGTCTCCCAGCTGTGGCTGTGTCTGCAGCCCGGGCAGGCGTAGAGCAGGTGAACAGCAGAGGACGCGTGGGAAGAAAGGGCTGAGGCTGGGTTCGATAGCGAGCCTACAGCTAAGTTAATGATCTCAGTTCACAAAACTCAGGAGAGGAAGGAGAGGGCCGCCGCGTCTCTGCCCTCCCGTAGCTGGAAATCGGCGGGCCCTGTCTGTGGTGAGTTCCACGTGTTAACACGCGCCCAGCACCTGGAGAGCGCCTGGCCACGGCGCGGCGAGAGCGGTGTGTAAAAGCTCCCCTTGCGACTCGCTCAACACACACAAGTGTTTTCCACGGTGGCACCGACCGGAGGAGCTCGAGGGCTGCTGACGGCACCACGCGGCTGAGACTTGCCTCGTTTTGGATTGTCCTTTGCTGTTTGATTTTTTTTTTTTTTAACCATGAGTGGATATTAAGATGATTTATTTTAATTAGGAAAAACACAAGAATGAGACAGAGGAGCTGCTTTCATTTATTCTGTTCAACCATTTATTGGAATTCCAAGCAAATGCAGCGAGACGAGAAAAAGAAGTCACAGTGGAAGAGGTGGCGAGGAAGTCCGGGACAGCAGCTCACTAAAGCTGAGGCGCAAGCAAGGCTGGGCACGGTGACTCACGCCTGGAATCCCAGCACTTTGGGAGGCCGAGGTGGGAGGATCACCTGAGATGAAGACCAGCCTGGTCAACGTGGAGAAACCCCATCTCTACTAAAAAAAAAAAAATGCAGAAATTAGCAGGTGTGGTGGTGGGCACATGTAATCCCCGCTACTTGGGAGGCTGAGGCAGGAGAAGTGCTTGAACCCAGGAGGCAAAGTTGCGGTGAGCCGAGATCGCACCACTGCACTCCAGCCTGGGCAGCAGAGCAAGACCTTGTCTCAAAAAAAGAAAAATAATGCAGGACATGGTGAAGGAAACAAAACTAAATAAATATAAAAATAAAATAGAGATTGAGATGTACACAAATTTGCTTTTACATCATTTCAATGAGCAAGGATTTAAAACTATGCCATTCATAGCAGCTTGAAATACATTGGAGTACGACGAAAGATGGGTTCGGGACTTCTCTGCTGAAAACTGTAGAATATTCCAAGGGAAGCCCAGGCTGGCGTGAGCAGTAACAGCTCTGCTTTGCGTGTGGAGGGGAAGACACGGTGTTGCACAGGCAGCCCTTCTCTCCAGGCCCGTCTGTGGATTCTGTGTGATCCCAGCCGGAGTCAAGCACGTGTTGGGGGAAACTGTCCCGCGGACTCTGGAAATGCAGAAATACAGAGGCCTTGGCGTCTCGGTAGGGGTGGCGAGACCCAGGCTGAGGCACTGTGGGTGCACAGCACAGCCCCCCACCCCGTCACCCCCGCCAGATCTGCCACGGGACGCGTTGATAGAGACTGGGATTGCTGAGAAGACAGGCAGGCAGACCTGCGGACAGAGTGAGGAGTCTGGAGGCCACGCTGGTGGTGGCTTGGGCTGTGACAGGACCAGTCCGAAGGGATATTCCGGCAGGAGACACGGGCCCTGCCTCCACCATAGAGAAACAGCTTCCAGATGGATTGTGGTGCCCAAGCAGAACAGCGTGGAGAGGAAGACCCAGGAGGGCTCGCGAGCTCCGGGCAGGCAGGGGTCTCTTCGCCGGGGATGCACTGAAGTGCTGGCCAGGGGGACACCGACGACGTGACTAAATGGAAATTAAGAATCTCTCTCTGTCCTAAAGACTGCAGTTGGCGCCAGGCAGGTGGGCACACCGTCGTCTCTGTACGTATCTCCGCCCTCGCCCTGCATCTACCAAGAGCTCCTGGGAATCCGTAAGAAGGCAGACAGCCGTGAGGCCTCCACCCGGCCAGCAAATGCGGCAGGGATGCCTGGCTTTGCCAAAGAGTGGAAGCCTCCGCAGTGGGATCTGTCGTACCGCACAGGGGAGCAGACAGCCGCAGCACAGGGCAGCGGGAGCCCGAACCACCGCTGGAGGAGGCAGATGTTCTGAACGTTTCCCCTGGACGCTGCCTGCCGCGCTGGGGGAAGCCGAGCTCATGCTGTAGGGCCTGGCTGTTCCCTCGAGTCACTCGAGGTTCACAGAAACACACACGTGTGTCCACCAGAGGCACAGATGGGTGCCGGTGTCACCCCCACTTGCCACGGCCCAGACATCCCAGGATGACAGATGGGGAAGAGTGAAGAGGCCTCATGACAGCTGGCGGACAGTCCAGACGGGAGGGCACCCCCTTTCTGTTCCTTCTGCAAAGCGTGGCAACCTCCAAGCTGGAGGCCATGAGGAAGTAGGAGGCAGCCTCCACCTTGGGAGGGCCTGGCGGTGCTGGTGTCCAGCACCTCTGCCTTTCTGTGGGTAAGTTGTGATTGGTAGAAGAGATGAGATTGAGAAATCAGATTAAATTGAAATTAGGCACTTGTGTTTGCCAAAAGATTCTCTTAGAAGAGTAAAAAGTAGGGCTGGGCACAATGGCGCACACCTGTAATCCCAGCACTTTGGGAGTCCGAGGCCAGTGGATCGCTTAAGGTCAGGAGTTTGAGACCAGCCTGACCAACGTGGAGAAACCCCGTCTCTAATAAAATAGAAAAATTAGCCAAGTTTGATGGCGGGTGCCTTGTAATCTCAGCTACCCTGGAGGCTAAGGTGAGGCGGGAGAATGACTTGAACCTGGGAGGCGAAGGCTGCAGTGAGCCGAGATCGTATCACGTCACTCCAGCCTGGGGAACAGAGTGAAACTCCATCTCGAAAAATTTTAAAAGCAAAAACTCAAGCCCCGAGCAGAAGAGGCCTGTACGTGTCACTTGAAGAACTCCGAAGCAGTCGCAAGGAAGCAGTCCGGGCTGAAAGGGGCGCTCCGCAGTCACCGTGAGGCTCAGTTTAGCACCACGGAGTGTCCGCCATGCACCTCACCCAGGGGCAGGAATCCGCCAGCGACAGCCTGTGTGAGCAGCCTGGGAGCAGCACGGCTTGAGGGCCGATGTCGTGACCCCACGTTCCACAGCCACGCGCTCACGCCAGTGTTCACGCTCGGGATGGCCACGCGGCTGCTGGTGTCGCCTGTGGGCTCCTGCAGCGTGGGACAGTCTGCGGGGGTGTCCTCGCTGCATTCTCCAGGGAGTGTGCCCTGTGCGTCTCCGTGGTACCTGAAGTCCAGGAAGCTGCCCGTGGGTGTTGGAGTTGGGATCACGGAGCAGACGCAGCGGTCGGTAGGAGCGAGCGTTCGGGCAGCTGTAGGTGTTCGTGGCGCGTTGGCTTTGAGAGAATTCCTCAGGCTGCGCTGGACTTGCCGCACTGTGTGTCCTCCGTAGCACTGAGGGAGAATGTCCAGGGAAAAGACGGGAAATAGCCTAGAATATCAACTGTGATGGCCCCGATGGGGCTAATGGTGGCAAACTTCTTTGCTTTTTTGTAAAGAAATAACACAGGGTCCTAAAAGCCTGTGTGTCCTGGAAGCAGAGGGTCTGCGTCGGAACTGCTGACTCTGGAAGGGCCTTGGCCATGTCCCTGGACGTCTCCTGCAGCTCCTCCTGTCTCCCCTGAGTCTGGCCCAGCTGGGAAGGACGTGGGGGCCACAGGTTACGTGGCCACCCGGGGGCCTGTGTTCCCAGACTGCCTGGCTGTGCCGGGAGTTCTGTCCTGGGAGAGACACAGCTTCGTCTCTGGCCTGCGGCCGTGTCCCCAAGGCTCTGTCCCCTGCGTGCAGAGGTGGATATATCTTCCTCTTGTCTCCTCATGGCCACAGTTTTATGTTTTTGAAAAGTTCTTGGCCAAATAACCTGGCTGCCAACCCAGCGGCCCAGTGTGGGGAGGGGGGTGACGGGGGAAGGACACGACTCGGGGACAGTGCCTGCCTGCAAAAAGCGCTTCCTTTCTTCCTCCTCCTCCAGGTAAATTCGAACCACCGTTATTTCACCCGAATGTGTACCCCTCGGGGACAGTGTGCCTGTCCATCTTAGAGGAGGACAAGGACTGGAGGCCAGCCATCACAATCAAACAGGTACGGGGCCTCCGCCACCCATATGGGCAGGGCTGCCTCAGTCTCCCCTCCAGACGCGCGGGTCTGCAGTCATTCTCTGGCTGAGGCCGAGTTTCACGGTGTCTCCCTTTCAGACTGCTCACACCCGTGTCTTGTGTTTTTGTTTCTGACACAGATCCTATTAGGAATACAGGAACTTCTAAATGAACCAAATATCCAAGATCCAGCTCAAGCAGAGGCCTACACGATTTACTGGTTAGTAGCAGCCCTTGCCCTGCTGCTGGCAGCTCCTCTCCATCCCAGCCAAGGCCGCCTGGCAGGAGGGGAGTGGAGCACACAGGCTCACCCTAGAGACAGCCAGGGTCCACCCCTCCAGGGGAAGGTCGGGGGGCATAAACCCCGTGGGCAGCAGGCACCGACGCACACAGGGTCTGCGGTGGGCGTGGACGGTGCCGGAGCCCTGTCTGGGGGAGGGAGCAGGCCGGGTGACGGGGGTTGTCTTGGGCCCCTACTAGGAGGGGAAGGACCCTGGCCGTGGGTGCGGGAGGAGGCCATGCTGAGGGGCCTGTCCACCTGCTCAGCCTCCTGTGGACCCAAGCCTCCTGCACTGCCCCTGCTGCTTATCCCCACCCCCCCATACTTGGTTCCTCCTGTTGGGGGGCCCAGCCCAGCAGGGCTCAGTGATGTGATGCTGTCGCATAGACCCTGGGCTCCTGTGAGGTACTGTCCCTGTGAGGTGCTGCTGTGGCTACAAGGGTTCCTGTGGTCCTGGGGTCACTGTCTGCACTGAGGAGGGCCTGGTGTGAGTTAGGATGCAGACGACAGCCAAACAGTGCTGGGGACAGCAGGGAGGACCCTGACCTGAGCAGACGCCACGTGCCTGCCTGTCCTGTCCCCAGCCCTGGGGGCCGCCTCTGCAGCTGCTCTGGGCAGGTCCATAAGAAGGTGGGTCGGGGGCTCCGACCCCCACTGCCGCACCTGCAGTGTTGAGAAACCCAACCCCATCTCAGCGTGTGTCCCCACACCTCTGAGGGGGTCTCGGGGGCCCCAGTGGCTGGGGACCCAGGAGGCTCCCCCTATAGCCACCCCACATGTGCCTGCCACCATGGGCATCGGAGGCCTGGTCCCTCCAGGGGTATCTCCTGGTCGCGAGTGGGAGGCTGAGGGGTCACCGTTGCCCTAAGCCCAGCCCGCACAGGTTATGAGGAAAAGCACCTGGTTTGGGCCGGGCGCAGTAGCTCACACCTGTAATCCCAGCACTTTGGGAGGCCAAGGTGGGCGAATCACGAGGTCAGGAGTTCGAGACCAGCCTGACCAACATAGTGAAACCCCATTCCTACTAAAAATACAAAAAACTAGCCAGGCGAGGTGGCG
>NW_012117855.1:640339-651316 GCF_000951035.1 Colobus angolensis palliatus | reverse complement strand
TGTTTCTCCCTGGATGCAGGCCCAGCCCAGGTGTCTGCAAGGTGCCCTCCCTGCTGGCTGAGGGTGGGACAGAGGCCCCAGGCAGGGAGCAAGTGTCACAGCAGCCACCCCAGCCTCAGCCTGGCTCCCCTGCACACCTCACGGACGCTCAGCCGGCCGGGCCATTGCTGGAGCTGGCTCATGGGATGCGGCGTGACCTGCGTTTGTGCGTGGGCCTGCTGTGCGCTAGGAGTTCCCTGAAACGCATTCCACTGGGCAGGAGGCCACAGTCCTCACGAGTGTCCACGTGGCCCTTGAGGTAGAAAATGGTTTCTTTTTTTTTTTTTTTTTTTGAAACAGTCTCACTCTGTCACCCAGGCTGGAGTGCAGTGATACGATCTCAGCTCACTTCAGCCTCCGCCTCCCAGGTTCAAGTGATTCCCCTGCCTCAGCCTCCCAAGTAGCTGGGATTACAGGCGTGAGCCTCCGTGCCTGGAAAATGTTTTCCCGGCCAAGCGTGGTGGCTCACGCCTGTAATCCCGGCACTTTGGGAGGCCAAGGTGGGCTGATCAGTTGAACCCAGGAGTTCACGACCAGACTGGGCAACATAGCAAGACCCCATCTCTACAAAAAATTTAAAAATTTGCCAGGTATGGTGGCTCACGCCTGTAATCCCAAAGCTTTGCAAGGCCACTGCGGGAGGGTTGCCTGAGCCTGGGAGTTGGAGACCAGCCTGGGCAGCAAGGCAAGACCGCCTCTCAAAAAAAAAAAAAAAAGTTAAGCCAGGCATGGGGGGGCACGCCTGTAGTCCCAGCTATTTGGGAGGCTGAGGTGGGAGGATCGCTTGAGCCCAGGAGGTTGATGCTACAGTGAGCCGAGATTGCAGCACTGCACTCCAGCCTGTGTGACAAAGCAAGACCCTGTCTCAAAAAAAAAAAAAAAAGGCTGGGCACAGTGGCTCATGCCTGTAATCCCAGCACTTTGGGAGACTGAGTCGGGCAGATCACGAGGTCAGGAGATGGAGACTATCCTGGCGAACATGGTGAAACCCCGTCTCTAGTAAAAATACAAAAAAATTAGCTGGGTATGATGGTCCCAGTAGCCGTAGTCCCAGCTACTCGGGAGGCTGAGGCAGGAGAACGGCGTGAAGCCAGAAGGGTGAACTTGCAGTGAGCCGAGATCGCGCCGCCGCACTCCAGCCTGGGCGACAGAGCGAGACTCCGTCTCAAAAAAAAAAGCTCATGTTTTCCTGCCTAGCCCTTAGTTGGTCTTCCATCCCCAGCATGGTGTGGGCGTGAGCTCTGTCTGGCCTGCACCCCATTTGCTGACCATCTCCGGGGCTGGGCTGTGGCTCCCACTTGCCGCATGGGCCAGGCAGGTGGCAGTCCCCTGCCCTGTGTGACTCTCCCCTGTGTCTCCTGGGCTTGGTGCCTGCTGGGCTGCACTGTACACTAGTGTTCACGTAAACAAATGTTCTTTCTCCTACGAACATCACTTGAAAAGCGCCCTTGGTGAAGCCTGTTTGCAGGTTTCGGTCCTTTTTCCTGGGTTTCGTGGAGGCCTTGGGCCGTGTTCTTGCCCTGGCAGGTGCCTCTTCTCGGGGCCCCTGCTTGGTAAAGGCAGAGCTGGGACGTGTGGACGCTGCCTCTGGTTCCTTCCACGCCCACCCAGCTGAGCTGCTGTGCCCTGGGGCCGGCTGGTGGTCCAAGGAGGGCGCTGGGGTCTGGGGTGCAGTCCAGGCCCTTGGCCTGGGTCGGGGTGGCGCCTGCACTGCTGCCGTCCTGGGCTGTTGGCCTTCACTCTGCACCGTGCCTGGCTTGGCTCAGTGTCTCAGACTAGGTCCAATCCTGGCGAGACTGCCAGGACTGCTACCTCAGGAACCACCTCCATGAATGTCACAGTGTTCCCCCATCCTCAAGGTCACACTGCCCCGTGTCCCATCAGCTCCTAGGTGCAGCCTGGGCAGCTGTTTGCAGGCTGAACCTCACTCTGCCCAGCTCCGGACCTGTTCCCTGGTAACGCCTGCACTGCCCAGCTGGGGCACCACCCACTTCCGAACCAGGCCTGCCTTCCCACACCTTTGCCCCTGGGGCTGAGAGCCTCATGGAAAAGCCCTCCGGAAGTTTCTGTCTGTTTTGGGGAGTTGGCGAAGAACAGTGGCAAGCAATCAGTGTTTTCAGTTTATTAGCGCTGGCCCTAGACTTGCAGAAAAGAGAAGCTGCTGCTTGCTGGTTAGGACCAGACTTTTGGCACTGGTGACAATGTTGCAGGCCCCCTGGTGTGGGTCCCCTGGGGCCTGAGCCCTCCTCGCAGCCCTGCGGGGCCCCTCTGTCCTCCTCTGACACCACATCCACCCAGCATGGGTTCCTCTCCTCCCTGCTCCTCTGCCCCGCTCAGACCACAGGACAGTCTCAGCCAGGTCAGAGCCAGCCTGGGCTTCCCACCACGCAGGCCTCCCTGCTTCTCCGGGCTTCCTGCTTCTGTTACTGTCATGAGCTCCACACTGCCCTCACCCAGGAGGTCTGCCGAGCTGGCTGTGGTCCAGGCTGCTCAGCCCCTAACACGTGTCTTGTCTTTTGACCTCCTCAGCCAAAACAGAGTGGAGTACGAGAAAAGGGTCCGAGCACAAGCCAAGAAGTTTGCGCCCTCATAAGCAGCGACCTTGTGGCATCGTCAAAAGGAAGGGATTGGTTTGGCAAGAACTTGTTTACACCATTTTTGCGAATCTAAAGTTGCTCCGTACGATGGCGAGTCACCGGGGGGGTTGGGCGGGCGCCATCTTCCATTGCCGCCGTGGGTGCGCGGTCTCAATTCGCTGAATTGCCCGTTTCCATACAGGGTCTCTTCCTTCGGTCTTTTGTATTTTTGATTGTTATGTAAAACTCGCTTTTATTTTAATATTGATGTCAGTATTTCAACTGCTGTAAAATGATAAACTTTTATACTTGGGTAAGTCCCCCAGCAGCGAGCCCTCGCTCTGGGATGCAGGCATGCTTCTCACCGTGCAGAGCTGCACTTGGCCCCGGCTGGCTGTATGGAAATGCACCCTCCCTCCTGCCGCTCCTCTCTAGAACCTGGGCTGTGCGGCTTTGGAGCCTCAGACCCCAGGTCAGCATCTCGGTTCTGCGCCACTTCCTTTGTGTTTATATGGCGTTTTGTCTGTGTTGCTGTTTAGAGTAAATAAACTGTTTATATAAAGGTTTTGGTTGCATTATTATCATTGAAAGTGTGAGGAGGTGGCCTCCAGGTGTCCCGCCCTCCCCACCTGGCTGCAGCCCCACCGCCGACCAGGACCAGGCTCCCCCATCTGCTTTGGATGTGCCCAGGCTGCATGGCTCCGTCTTGCCCTGGATCTTTGTAAACAGGGCTGTGTACAAAGTGCTGCTGAGGTTTCTGTGCTCCCCGGATCTTCGGGCTGTAGAGCGGTGGGCAGCTAAGATCTGCATAGGTCGGGATTGGCGTTGAGACCCTGGCAAGTGTACACCGGTGCCAGCTGTCTAGAGGGCCACAGGGCCAGGTCCAGACCAGGGCTGGGGGCTGTGTGAGGACTCCTATCCAGGCCGCCTGCTGGCAGGGGTGCCCCTCCTCAGTGGCCAGGTCACAGGGATGGAGCCGTGCTGTGCACAGGGTACCACCTCGGGTGTCTGTCCCTCACGTCTGGAGGCAGCCTTGCTACCACCCCTGGCAAACACGGGGTGCTTTTTCCAGGAGAACCCACAGCCATGGCCTCTCCTGGGGAGGCTGTGGCGCTCAGAAGCCGCCCTGATGCTGAGCCCTCTGCAAAGGCTGGGCCCGCCGGGCCTCTTGGGGCTGCCTGAGCCGTGGCTGAGCCGCTGTAAGAAGTGGCCTGGCTGGGAAGTTGGGTGCCAGTCACCTCCAAGCAGGAAGGTGCAGTGGACAGAGATGGGAAGCCCTGGGGGACACAGCCCGGCTCCCAGCAGCCCTCCAGCCTCCGACCCGCCACCCAGTCTCCGCATCCGAGCGAGCTTGGCCCTCCTCAGTCTCGTTTCAAGCCCTGGGGCTGGAGCTGGCCCTGCTGCCCTGGCACACCCCGCCCGGCGGCTGGAGCTGGGGCTCGGTGGTCCAAGTGCAGGGTTCCAAGGGGGCGGGGCGGGTGCCCCCCAAAGGAGCCAAGAATGCCGGGAGGGCGGCCCTGGGAAGGGGAGCGCGGCTGCTGTTGGCTGGGAATCGAAGTTAGAGGTGACTTCCAAAGGCCCCCCCACGAGCCGGCAGTGCCCCCCGTCCCCCCGGCGGCTCTGCGGTGCCAGTGCCTTGTTCGCTTTCCTGGTTACGTGCCCTGCAGTCACTGAGCTCTCGGTCTGACGTGTGTGGTTTGTTTATAATGCAGGGGGCCTTACCTGGGGAATTCAGCTGGTTTGAATATTTGTAGCCCGCTCCCAGAATGTCTTATTTTGTAATGACTGAACTACATTGAGTAATAGTTACACATGTATATGGTTAATATATCTGGAAATTCAATCTATTTTGTAGTTAACGTATTCTAAAGTAACAGATGTTTCTAGCCAATCGTAGCGACTTCAGCTAATGAAATGTTCCTTTTGTAGTACCACAGTCCTCGGCCTAACGGAGGACGTGAGCCTTGTCACGGGAGGGCTCTGAAACGCGGTCACCTTTGTTTAGCGGAAGGGAGAGAGTGTGTTCCCGGCATGAGGTGCCTCGGAATTAATAAAGAATTGTGGGCAATGGGTTTACCACTGTATCTGAGAATCCACCAATTAAAGCATTTGCACAGACCGCGGCCTCCCGGGTGTGTGCTTTCCTGCCTGTCCCCGGCGCCCCTGGGCTGTGGGGGTGGGAGCCCACTGGGGCCACAGGGCCACTCCCCCCCCACCCGGAGGTCCAGCCCTACACCCCACGGTTCCCTTCCGGTCCTGCCTCCAGCCCTGCGTTAGCCCCTCTGGGTGATATCCCCTCTAGCCAAAGTGACCCCCAGGCTCGGGGTCTCTTCGCCTGCACCTCCCTGGCCTGCTCCAGGGGTCTCCTCTCTGGGACTTCTCCCTGGGCTGCTCTTGCTTCCCTGGCAGGGGACCTCCTTGGGGAGCAGGGACCCCAGGTGCCCAGAGCTCTCCTCACAGGGCCTATCCAGGGCTGGCTAGAGCCACCAGGTAGCAGTCCGGTGCACAGGTGCAGGAACCCCAGCCTCCTGTGGGATGGGCTAGCAGGCCTGAGCTGGCGCTCGGGGAGCCCTCCCTTGACTTTGGCGGTCGGGTTGGCCTCACGTGCCCTCCGCCTCTCAGGTCCCTTGGGACTTGGGTCTGGCTGGGCTGGAGGAGGCTAGGAGACTTGGCCACCATGCTGGCCACTGCCCCCAGGGACACAGGCTCCTGGCCAGGCTGCTGGTCCCCAGGTCCCCTCACCTTCCTGGACCTGAGGCCCAGCCCCGCCATCACTCCCCGGGTGCCACTGATGGGAAGCCTCCCTTGTGGTTACCATGACGACAAGTTGCCAGGTTGGAGGGCCTTGCACTGACTCAGACTGGCTGGAGCTGGTTTGAGCCAGCTCCAGCAGGGAGGGGCCCGGGAGTGCTGGGTTTGGGATCCATCCCCAGCTGACCCTGATTCTGGGTCTGGGGGCGTCCTGAAGCACGTGCTCAGGAGAGGCAGCCTGAGACCCCCCAGGCACCCCCTGGTCTGAGGAAGCCGTTGGGCCCAGTTGGGGTGGGGGCTCCTGGCTTCGGTCCATTGGGTGGGAAGGGGCTGGGACAACTGGTCCCATCCACCCTGCCTGTCTCCGGCCCAGCCTGGCGCAAAGGCTCCTGCACCTGCCGGGAGGTCGGCTTCTCCAGCTCTTAGGACAAAATAGGAATGAGCACAAGAAGACCACCGGGCACATGTGGCCTGGGCTCTTCCTTCCCTGGGCCTCTGCCCTTCCTGCAGGATGCCCTTCACCGAATAAGGCAAGTTCCCACTCCTAGATGCGGACTGTGCCTTATTTATTTATTTACTTATTTAGAGATGGAGTCTCACTCTGTCACCCAGGCTGGAGTGCAGTGGTGTGATCTCGGTTCACTGCAACCTCTGCCTCCCAGGTTCAAGCAATTCTGCCTCAGCCTCCCAAGCCTGGGCTGTGCCTTTAGGGAGGGACTCTGAGGCTGGGCACGGTGGCTCACGCCTGTAATCTCAGCACTTTGGAAGGCCAAAGTGGGAGATCACCTGAGGTCAGGAGTTCAAGACCAGCCTGGCCAACACGGCAAATGCCCATCTCCATTAAAAATACAAAAATTAGGCCAGGCGTGGTGGCTCAAGCCTGTAATCCCAGCACTTTGGGAGGCCGAGACGGGCAGATCACGAGGTCAGGAGATCGAGACCATCCTGGCTAACACGGTGAAACTCCGTCTCTACTAAAAAATACAAAAAAACTAGCCGGACGAAGTGGCGGGCGCCTATAGTCCCAGCTACTCGGGAGGCTGAGGCAGGAGAATGGCGTGAACCTGGGAGGCGGAGCTTGCAGTGAGCTGAGATCCGGCCACTGCTCTCCAGCCTGGGCGACAGAGCAAGACTCCGTCTCAAAAAAAAAAAAAAAAAAAACAAAAATTAGGCCGGGCACGGGGGCTCACGCCTGTAATCCTAGCACTTTGGGAGGCCAACACGGATGGATCACAAGGTCAGAGACCAGCCCGACCAATATAGTGAAACCCTGTCTCTAGTAAAAATACAAAAATTAGCTCTTTGAGGAAGACGCAGTGGTAGGTGCTGTGGATCGCTGATCTGCACGCTCCTGCTCCTGACTCACCGCTGTTCGCTGTCGCCGAGGAACAAGTTGGTCAGGAAGCCGCGTAGCAGCTATGGCTTTTAAGGATACCGCAAGAACTGCCATGGAGCCGGAGATGGCAATTCACCAAAATTCAACAAATTCAAATCACTCTAACGAGCCGCAGTGTAAATCCCTGGAAAAGGTGTGTGTGACCTGATGAGAGGCGCAAAGGAAAAGAATCTCAACGTGAAAGGACCAGTTTGAATCCGACGACCAAGACTTCGAGAATCACCACAAGCAAAACTCCAGATGAGAACCCACAAGTGACTCACTGACTTGCACGGTTCTGAGACTGTTCCGCAGATGACTTCCATCCGTATTGAAGTGGAGTTGAAGTGGAAGCCACCACTGCAGATGCTTCAGTCAACTATTTTAATAAATTGATTACCAGTTAAAAAAAAATACAAAAAGTAGTCAGGCATGGTGGCAGCCGTCTGTAATCCCAGCTACTTGGGAGACTGAGGCAGGAGAATTGCTTGAACCCAGGAGGCAGAGGTTACAGCCGAAATCACACCACTGCACTCCAGCCTGGGCAACAGGGCAAGACTCTGTCTCAAAAAAAAAAAAAAGAAAGAAAGAAAACGAGGGACTCTGAAGCCCCCGGAGCTGGGAGGAGTCGCCTCCCGCCCCCAGCTCTGTGTAGAATGATGCGCACTGAGGGCCTGGCCTCTCCCTGCTGGGCCGCTAACCACAGTGAACACGGAAGCCCACCTCGCTGGGAAAGGGCCTCTGACACCCCCACCCTCAGGCTGGTGGGAAGCCTGGCCAAGGTACAGGGCGCCATCCTCCCTGCCATCCAAGCCTCACTGCAGCAGGGGCTGTCCTGCCTGCTGGGCTCTGGCACATGAGTGGCCTTTGTTTGGGAGCTTGCAGGCACAGCCTCTCAGAAGCCGCCCCCAACTTCCCTCTGAGGAACCAAGCAAGGAAAGGCAGGGCCCTTGGAGAGCTCGTGGGGTCAGAGCCTGGGGACTCTGGCCAGGGACCCTGCCTGTCCCGGAGCTGGAGGACCCTGAAGACACTGCCAGAACGTGTTCCTTGCCCACACGGGCCCTGGGGTAGAAGTGCCCCATCAAGAGAGGGGCTCTGGGTGGGAGGGCCTTGGCCCAGGTCTGGCCTCATGCCTCAGATGCTGGTCTCCAGAGCCCACACCAGCAGCTCCGGGAGTCCTGCTGCCAGGCGTGCACAGGTGGAGCCGGCTGGACCAGGTGACCGCCTGGTGCCACGTTGGAGTTTTCTCAGGCCTCCATGCTGCTGCAGCATCTGTGAAGCGTCCAGGGTGGGGTGGTGACAAAGAAGTGGGCCCAAGACACCATGCCTGGCCAGTGTGGGCAAGGAACACGTTCTGGCAGTGTCTTCAGGGTCCTTCAGCTCCGGGACAGGCAGCGTCCCTGGCCAGAGTCCCCAGGCTGTGACCCCACGAGCTCTCCAAGGGCCCTGCCTTTCCTTGCTTGGTTCCTCAGAGGGAAGTTGGGGGTGGCTTCTGGGAGGCCGTGCCTGCAATTTCTAGGGCTGCCACCAGAGGGTGGTAGCACAGGACCCTGCGCGGTGCTCCTGAGTGTGGAACAGGAGTGGGTGTCTGACTCTGCCATGGCCTCACCTGTGTGCTTCAGCGGCTTTGGTGCCTGCGTATCCAGAGCCTGGTGTTTTCCCCCGCCCTAAGAAGGAAAAGCTACCCTCTCTGGCTGCCAGACCCTTTCCAGCACAAAGTCCTGAGAATGTGAAAAGAGCCAGGCTTGAAAAATGGCTCTTCTCAGCTTTACACAAGCAGCCCCGGTGCCCCAGCAGCCTCCTCAAGCTCTGATCCCGTCTGGGCAGGGGGTCTTGTGTCCCGACACATCGTCAGGAGGTGTTCCTGCACCTGCGCCATCCCCTCACTGTCCCTGGAGCACGGCAGCTGTCTGCACTCGGGTCCGAGGGCAAATGCCAGGGTAGCCCCTTTGGAGTGAGGTCTGGGGCTCAGGTGTGGGGAGGGTGGGCAGCCCTCTCTCTTAGTAGGAGGGGACTCACACAAGAATGGGCTTCCAGCCCCGAGCTCTGGAAAGGTAAATTGGGTCACTAGAGGGGCCGGAGTTCTGGCTGAGGGGCCACAGTTCCTACCCCACCAGCTGGGACTGAAGCTGACCTGCTGTGAGTTGAGATTGGCTCACCGAGGTCCCCAGCCGCACCCAAGGTGGGCGCTGCTGTTGTCACCATTTTACAGAAGAGGGAAACTGAGGCCCGGGCAGTGGAGGGTCGCCTTCGGGCAGGGGTGAGCAGGGTGCTGGGACTTCGATCCAGGTCAGCCTGTCTTCAGCCTCAGAACAAGCTGGAGAATGAAAGCGTCGGTCACTGAGTGGGTCTTCACTCGGCGCGTTCCTTCTGTGACTCTGCACTGAACGTTTGTGGAGGGGACGGTCCTAGCGACCATCCTATCCTGGGGAAATGGAGGCCCAGGGCTGGTTTGGGACTCGGCTTGTTGCTCCGTGACCCTGGAAAAGCCCTTTCCCATCTCCGGACTTCAGTCTCGCTACCTTGAAAAGAGTGGGGAGAGGTCTCCAACGGCGCTTCCGCCCCGACAGACTGCAGTGTTGGTTTGAGGGCTGGTGCCCTCCTGGGGGGCTGAGCAGCAGCTGCCCCTCCCAGCTTCCTGTTTACTGCGGCTGCAGAGCCTGTCCCTTCACTCAAAACCAGTGTGATCACCATGGCAACCGGCCCGTGTTTGTTCCAACAGGTAGGCAGAACCTGGTGCAAGACTGCAGAGGCAGGGGCATCGCTCCCAGACCCTGGCTCCAGACCCGCCAGCCCCTCAGGAGGGACGCTGCTGCAGAGGGGGCTCAGGGCCCAGGCCCCCTCCCCTGCTTCCCCCGCCGCGTCCCGGTCCCAGGCAGTCCCTGCATTTCCTGCAAGCTCCCTGCCCTCCCCCACCGGCCTGGCTGTGCTGGGTCAGGATGAGGCAGAGCTTGAGGCCGAGCGTCTGGAAGGAGAGCCCACCCAGTGGTCCTGCCCACCATCCTGCACAGACAGGTGCAGGGCGGGCATGGATGGGAGTGAGTTGGGATCCAGAAGTCAAAACAGTTGTTGGCAGACGGGCCCCCTCCCTTTGAGGAGCTGTGTTCTGGAAGCCTGTCTCGCCTTGGGCTGCCCTGGTGCCCTTCCGGGTGAAAACTCCAAAGTCTGACACCCTGCACCCCCGTCCCCAAAGGGCTGCGAGTGTCCAGCTGTATTCGGCCAAGCGCAGGTGGGGCCAGGGCACTGCGTTCTTGGCAAGTCCGAGAGCCTCAGGACCCCCCAGGGCCATGCTTAGCACAGACTTCTCCAAGTGTGGTCCCCAGACCTGTGGCAGCAGACTGGAGCTGGGAAGTACAGGCACTGGCTGGCGCGGGGGCCGCGCCCGTGATCTCAGCGACTTAGGAGGCCGGGAAGGGGGACCCCTTGAGCCCGGGAGATGGAGACCAGCCTGGGCAACATAGGGAGACCCCCATCTCCACAAAATAACCCCCCCCCAAAAAAATAGCCTGCGGATGGTCCCAGCTACTGGGGAGGCTGAAGAGGGAGGATCGCTTGAGCTGGAGAGTTCGAGGCTGCAGTGAGCCGAGATGGCGCCACTGCGCTCCATCCTGGTTGAGAGCTTTGAGAGCTTTTTTGAGACCCTGTCTCGAAAGAAGGGAAAAAATGCAGATCGCGCCCCCGCCCAGACTTTGGGAACCAGCGGGTTGGGGATGGGACCCATCAATGCCTTAACAAACCCTGCTGGAGACTGCGGGCCCGCTGGGGTTCCAGGTCACCGCGGCGGAGGGAGAGTGGGGAGCCGCCCGGGAGGGGCTGGCCGGATCCGGTTCAGACCCCAGGGGCTCGGGCCGGCTGTGACCCGACAAGTGCCAACTGGGCCCTCACCAGAGCCTCAGGGACGATCGCCCCACAGGCCGTCGGCGTGGGCGTGGGGCGTCCCGAGTGCATTCCTGCAGGACGCACCCCTGCTCCGAGAAGAGAGCAGCGGGGCCCTGGAGGAGTCCCTGAGCCAGGCCCTTCCAGAAAGGTCTGCGCCGCTGCCGGTCTTGGTGACTTTGGCTTCTCTGGGGTCCGCGGAGGAGACCCTGACGACCAACCCCTCCCAGACCCCACGTGCCACGGGGAGGGCGCGCGCGGCCAGGCGGGGTCCCGAGGCACCCAAGCCCGCTCCCCGTTCCGCAGACACCTGTGAGTTGACTGACAGCCCCGCACCCCGGGGGAGGGGGCTGCGGCGCG
>NW_012117855.1:633425-639664 GCF_000951035.1 Colobus angolensis palliatus | reverse complement strand
CCGCCAAGCGAGGCTTCGACCCCCGCGCTCGCCTCCCCAGGGGAGCAGACGGGTCCGGGGCCTCCCAGCACCCCTCCCGGGCGGGCTGCGCACCCCCAGCGCCCTCGTCTCTTCCGTCCTCCCGCAGGTCCCCGTAGGGCCCTTTAGGCCCCCCGAAATCCCTGCGAGTGCAAAGTCGCCCCTCCTTCAGCCCCACTCCGCAAAGGGCTGTGGGCTCTTGGCCTGGGCCGGGGTCTCCTGGGGAGAAGTTTAAAATGACACACTAGTCCCGCCCCCAGACTTCCCCCGGACCGCCCGCCCCCTCCAAGGGGAGAGACCCCCATAGAACTGAGGGTGCGGCTCCCGCGGGCGCCCGGAGCCCCGGGAAAGGGGGTGCCGCGAGGCGGGGCAGGGAGGGGGTCGGCGAGCAGAGGGAGGAGAGAGCGCTGCGCAGACACAGGAGAGGGGAGGAAGAAGGCGCCGCGGGCTCCGGTCTCCTGCGCTCCTGCTGGGCGCCCGCAGCTGGACCTTGGCAGCCGGTCTCAGACTTCAGGTAGCCCAAGGCCACCGGCAGCACTTGTTAGAATGCAGACTCCCGGGATCCGACTGGAATGAGACCCCGGGCAGCAGCGTTTGTAGCGGGCCCGCCAGGTAACCTGCACCTGGGCGCTGCCATCAGCCGCGCAGGGGCCGTCTGGAGGTGTCAGTCAGACCAGGGAGAGATTCTCACGGGAAACCCCCAGGGCCTGGTGAAGGGGAGTCGGTGGCGCTGAGGGAGGAAGAGCGGGGAAGCTGGAGAGAAGACCAAGAGGGCGGCTTGGAGAGCCAGCCTGTGGGGCAGACGTCCCGCCACCTCCCCTGACAGGCACACACCCAGGGCACCAACAGCCACCCCCCTGCCCCAAATGTGGTAAGAAGGGCGCCCCCAGCACGGTGAAGGCGTTTGTTCCCAGACATCCTGCACTGGGGAGAAAGGCTGACCCAGCCTCTGCTCTGCTGCCCGCAGACTCAGCTACCTCACTGTTCCCCCACCCCCAGCCCCCAAATGGCCTGGCAGGAGATGGCTTGGCTTCAGAGTCCCAGGTTCACATCTGGGCTCTGGGCAAGTCGCCCCTGCCCTGGGCTGTGAAATGAGACGTGCCTTCCTCCTTGCAAAATATCATTCCCCATTCAGCCAGGACCTGGGGGACAGCCAGGGAGCAAGGTGGGACGGACAGGTGTGGCTCGGCCCCCGTGCCATAAGGCAGGAACTCCTTGGCAGTCCTCCCTCTGCTCACTGGACACATAGGAGTGTGGTCCTGGCCCTGGCATCAGGCATGAGCAGAGTCTGGGCTCACCCTGCCTCATGCTACTGTCCCAGGGTGAGAGCCTGGCAAGAAGTTACACCACATCTGGACCCACAGGAAAGACGGGGGGTCCCCTGCACCTGGCTCACTCCTGCCCCATAAGTGCTGAAAGCCACCCAGGCAGTCAGTGCTTCCTGCACTGGTCACAGACACAGACAGATGCGTATGCCCACCGTTCACAGCAGCTCTGGCCTCTGTGGCAGGTGGCTCCCAGGGCCCACGCAGTTGGGTGCAGCCAGGCTATCAGCTGCCCAGGCAGCCTGGGGTTTCCAGGGGAACCAAAGGCGTTTCTGCGCACCCAGGATGAGCCAAGTCTTTTGTACACCTGTGCCAAGACGCCATTATTGCACCCATCCTAGCAACGGGCAGCGGGAGGGGCAGGAGCTGTGGTTGGGGTCAGGGTGGCTGGCCTAGCTGGTTGTCCCAGGAGCTTAGCACTGGGGACACCAGAGAGACCTGGATGACCGTCTCCGGCCCACTTGCTGGGTCTGGGACCTTGGATAGGCTCTCAGCCCTGCGCCTCTGTTTACCCACCTGAGATGCAGGGAGCAAAGGGCACCCCTCTCGGGCCGCTCTGGGGGTGAGGAGGTGAGTGTGGAGAGAAAAATGCAGGGAGGGCACTGAGCCCCCTCTTTCTGCCTGGAACATCTTGTTCTCACAAAGACACCCCTCCCCAACCCCGCAGCTCAGGCCACTTAGCTCCTGCGTCACGTTTGTCTCCAGGACTGCGAGCCCCCATCGCCCCTGTCACACGCACATTGCGGCCGGCGGTTGCCCTGGCAACAGCTCCAGCAGCGGCTGCTCTGCTGGCTTCGGGGGGCTGCAGGGGGAGCAGCCTCTTCCACCCAGCAAGGGAGGGGAAGCGGGGTCTGCGACTCCCAGGTCCCTGGGGATTTCACGACTGGCTGTGGGGGTGACAGCTTCCAGAAGCATTGTACCCAGCCCGCTGAGCCCCCTGTCTTTTGAGGGGAGGCTCACAGGGGAAGGCACTGATAGGTTTGAAGGAGTAAGGCCCCCCCAAGCATTACCTCTCATAGGGTGGGAGCCGCAAACCCTCCTTCCTGTCCTCAGCTCTAGGGTCTGGTCCCATGAGAGCCTGCACCCAGGGCTTGGGAGCTTGCAGGGACCCTGGAATCAGGTTGAGATGTCCAGGAATGGTGTCTGAGCTAGTGTGGGTATAGATTGGGGCTGGTGACCCTGAACCCCCACAGACACAGCAGGGGCCCAGGAGCTGGCTCTACAAGGTCCATTGGGAACCCACCACTGGCACGGTGTGCCCGGGCCCCCGTGCTGCCCACTGAGCTTATGAGTCTAGTGCAGCCAAGGGGAACTGGCCTGGGCATGCAGGGGGAGGGGTGAGCTAGCCTGGCCCTCGCTGTCAACTGTCTGTGGGAGCCTGGGTGAGCAACAGAACCTGCTGAGTCTTCGTTTCCTCTCCTGTTCCATGAGAATGACCATGCCCGCTGCAAGGGCCAGTGTGCCCAGCCCAGAGTCACCCTCCGCAGATAGATGAGAGAGCACTGGCAAGGGAAGGGGACCCAGATAGCAAGGCTAGGACCCCGGGGGGCTGGGGGAGTGCAGTGTCCTAGAAATCAGAGACCAGCAAGGCTGGGACAGGAGCCCAAGAGTGGATACCTCTCTTGTGGTGGGGCAGAGGTGGCCTGACTCTGGGACAGTTTTCATGGAGGAGGGAGGGGACCTCCCTGGGGCTGCTGGGGGGCCATGCAGGCAGAGGCAGTGCAGAGGTGGAGGGTCTGCCTCTGTACCAGTGCGGAGGAAGAGGGTCTCAGGAGGCTGCGGTGTCTTAGCCATCATCCTGCCCCTGTTGAAGGGGTATGCAGGTCGGTACCACCCGGCCTTCCTCCCTGACACAGGTGGGCTCAGCGGCGGTGGCTCACGCCTGTAATCCCAGCACTTTGACAGGATGAGGCAGGTGGATCACCTGAGGTCAGGAGTTCAAGACCAGCCTGGCCAACATGGTGACACCCCGTCTCTACTGAAAGTACAAAAAAATTAACCAGGCGTGGTGGTGGGCGTCTGTAATCCCAGCTACTCGGGAGGCTGAGGCAGGGAGAATCACTTGAACCTGGAGGTGGACGTTGCAGCGAGCTGAGATGGTGCCACTGCTCTCCAGCCTGGGCGACAGACTGAGACTCCATCTCAACAAAACGAAACAAAAAGTGGGTGGGGCCTTCCGGGCAGGGGTCTGCCTGAGCCGGGCTCCAGGCCTCGGCAGAGGGCGGCTGTGTCCCAGTGGTGACATCTGGGCTGCTGCTGCTGCTGCTACAAGCAGGAGGAGGCTGACAGGGCGGCTCGGTTGCCACAGCGACATGAGGGGAACTGACTCTGGATGGACTGGGAGGGAGCTGTAGCCCCCACGCCCGGCATTTTCCAGCGGGGCCCGGCTCACTTCATGTTTTCGTTTGATCCAACTGTGGGGAGCAGGCCCTGCTTTGTGGAGGCACTGCCCCCCACTTCCACTGTCCACCTCAGGTTTGCTGACCAGTTCCGGGGGTGAGCAGGGGGCACTGACCTCCGCTGTGGTTGGTGAGTGTGGACCCCAGGCCGACCCCTCCAGGGTCTCCTGGCCATGTGAGCACTGCCTGCCCCACCTGGGCATGAGTGCTGCAGCCCAGGCCACCGGCCCCTTCTCTGTCAAGGTGATGAAGACCCACAGGCCTTTCGTACCCAGACTCCTCTGTGGTCCGGGATGTCAGGGTTCTGGAGAGTTTTTATCTCCTGCATAGGAAAGCTGGGTACCTGGCATCTGTCCTGGCCCCTGGGTACCTGGCATCTGTCCTGGCCCCTGGGTACCTGGCATCTGTCCTGGCCCCAGAGTGGGCACAGGGGCTGGGGGAGCTGAGTGCTGTGATCCAGATCTTGGTCCTCTTGGTGCAGCCCCAGGAGACAGGTGCCTCCCACTGTGCTGTCATGGGGAGGGGTGTTGGGGGGCGAGTGCAGCAACCACCTCCCTCTCCAGTGAGACCCCAGAAGCCCCCGGATGGACCCCCAGCTCCAGGTGGGCACCAGCCCTGCCTTTGATGGCATCCGCTACCTCCTCCCTGAAGCCGCCCTGTAGGGCGTGCCGGGACTTAGCTGGTCACCCAGCAGGTGTGTGGACAGGAGCCCTCACAGCCTGGCCAGGTGCCCAGTGCCATCCAGGCTGTGGGTGAGCTCCCAGGCCTCTGCCCCATCCCTTCCCGCCCACCCCCCGCCTGCCGTGGCCTCTGTGGGGCACGGAGGACAGAGTGGATGACCTGAGGCTGCGGGCCGTGCTCTCTGCCGTAGGCCACCCGCCATGTCGACCTTGCTGGACATTAAGAGCAGCGTGCTCAGGCAGGTGCAGGTGTGCCCGTCCTTCCGCCGCAGGACTGAGCAGGAACCAGGGAGTGCCAGCGCCGACCCACAGGAGCCTGCCATGGGGGCCTGGTGGGTGCCCAGGGGCCCAGCCCCACACACTCACAGGGTCATTCCCCACCAGACTTCATACACGGCCACCCTGGCGCCAGCCCACCGGGGTGCAAAGGAGGGCCTGCACTTAGCCGTGCCACACTGTGGAGGTCACATGGCCCTGTCTGCCCGTGGAGTTGAGGGTCCCAAGCAGGGGCCAGCGTGCTGAGAGCCGCGAGCTGACCCAGCCCTTCCTCCAGGAAACCCGGGGACGGCGTGGAGTTCTTTGCCCACATGCGCCTCATGCTGAAGAAGGGGGAAGGCAGACAGGGCCTGCCGTGCCCCGAGGTGAGGCTGCCGCACCCAGGTCCCGGTACTGCAGCGCAGCACAGGGCTTCCCCCTCCTCTCTCTCCTTCCCCCTCCCCCGTGCCCTCGCTCCCACCTCCTGGGGCACCACTTGTCCTCCCAACCACAGGCCTAGGACTCTCCCTGTGATCAAGGCCCTCACCCTGGGCCCCACACACAGGTCCCCCTGCGCAGTGGCTCGCCAGCACCCCCGGAGCCTGTGGATCCCAGCCGGGGCCTGAGAGCTCTGGCCCCGGAGGAGGTAAAGGTGGGGGCCGGAACCAGCGGGAGTCGTCTGCAGTGGCCGCTCTCTCAGTCGTTTACAGGCAGATACTGTGTGCACAGGGTCTGGTGATGGTGGAGAGCCAGGGTGGGTGGGTGGGTGAGGAGCGGAGGGGCTCCCAGTGCAGGGCGGCAGAGGTGGGGCCTGGGCTTGGCAGGCAGGAGGGGCTGCTGAGGGCTGGGGGCCTGGGACGTGGCACTGTGGCCGCCCTTCACCCCCTGCAGGTGGACATGCTCTACGAGGAGGCCCTGTACACAGTGCTTTACCGAGCGGGGACCATGGGCCCTGACCAGGTGGATGACGAGGAGGCCCTGCTCAGCTACCTCCAGCAGGTCAGCCCACCCTGACCCCAACCTGGACCCCGACAGCTTCCCCACCTCAACCCCTTCCCCACCCACTGACACCATGATCACCCAAACAGCAGGATCTCCCTGATCCATGCACAACACACAGAGATGGCTGAGGGTGCACAGACACGCACGCGCACGGCTGCAGGTGCACAGACACGCACACACGGCTGCAGGTGCACAGACGCGCACGCACACGGCTGCAGGTGCACAGCACGGCTGCAGGTGCACAGACACGCACGCGCACGGCTGCAGGTGCACAGACACGCGCACACGGCTGCAGGTGCACAGACGCGCACGCACACGGCTGCAGGTGCACAGACGCGCACGCAACAGACGCGCACGCACAGGCTGCAGGTGCACAGACACGCACGCACACGGCTGCAGGTGCACAGACGCGCACGCACACGGCTGCAGGTGCACAGACACGCACGCACAGGCTGCAGGTGCACAGACACGCACGCACAGGCTGCAGGTGCACAGACACGCACGCACACGGCTGCAGGTGCACAACACGCAGAGATGGCTGAGGGTGCACACAGACGCGC
>NW_012117855.1:621401-626365 GCF_000951035.1 Colobus angolensis palliatus | reverse complement strand
GCAGGTGCACACACACGCGCGCACACGGCTGCAGGTGCACAGACGCGCGCACACGGCTGCAGGTGCACACAGACGCGCGCACAGGCTGCAGGTGCACACAGACACGCACGCGCACAGGCTGCAGGTGCACACAGACACACACGCGCACAGGCTGCAGGTGCACCCCGAAGGACATACCTGGCTTCCACCTGAGTGTGCTCTGAACTCCCCCGTCCCCTTGTGGCCCCCGCTCCTGCGCATGCACTCGTGTGCCCCTCATCACGCCGACCATCTCCGGGCATGCCCGGGCCCCTTGGCACAAGCCCTCCGCCCCTCCTTCCCAGGCTTCCCCCAACCCTGCACCCGCGAGGACTGAAGTTGGGTGTCTGTGACTGGGGTTAAGCCCGAGGTCACAGCATGGTGGCAGCCTCGCTTCAGGGGTTGCCTAGGTCCTGCCAACCCACCCGCCCTCCACAGGTGTTTGGCACCAGCACTGAGGAGCACACCAAGGCCATTGAGCGAGTGAGGAAGGCCAAGGTGAGGCCGCCGCTGCCTGGGCAGACCCTGACCAGCATGTGCCTGTGTGGTGGGGGCACAGGGCAAGGCCCTGTCACCTCCATGCTAAGCAGGGTGTCTGGAGGGCAGCTCAGCCTCACCAGGCCTCCCACACCCCTCTGTCCACAGCCCCCCACGTATGCCCTGAAAGTCTCTGTCATGCGTGCCAAGAACCTTCTGGCCAAGGACCCCAATGGTGCGTGGGGACCCAGCAGACCTCGGCTGCACCCAGGCCTGGCAGCTGTGGAGGGCAGAGGGCGGGGGGCTGGGGCTGAGGCGGCTACCGTTCCCAGGCTTCAGTGACCCATACTGCATGCTGGGCATCCTGCCTGCCTCGGACGCCACGCGGGAGCCCCGTGTGCAGAAAGAGCAGCGCTTCGGCTTCCGCAAGGGCAGCAAGCGCAGTGGCCCCCTGCCCGCCAAGTGCATCCAGGTCACCGAGGTGAAGAGCAGCACCCTGAACCCCGTCTGGAAGGAGCACTTCCTCTTGTGAGGCCCTCGCCCATCTGGGTGTGGGATGGGGGCTCTGCTTGGGGTCCAGAGTTGGGCTGTGCCTGGAGGGTGGTGGCTCGCAGCAGCTCCCGGTCTCTGTGGGGCCCTGTGCCCACTTTCCAGAGGAGAAAACTGAGGCCCAGAGATGGGCGTTGTGCCACCAGAGCCACACAGCTGGCGACACGTGGCGGGATTGGGATTTGGACCTGAACAGCCTGTCTGGAGAGCCGGAACTTGTGGCCTGCTCCCTGCTGCTTCTGAACTCCCTGACCCGGGCCTGGGCAGAGCCTCGCCGGGGACCCTCATGGGCATCTCTGTTCTCCTTGTAGTGAGATTGAGGACGTGAGCACGGACCAGCTGCATCTGGACATCTGGTACAGGCCCCTGCGCCGTGCAGGGCGGGGGGAATGGGCACCTTTTGGGAGGGAGCAGGACGAACTCAGGGCTGGGCTGGGGGCTCCAGACAAGCCAGGTCCTCCCCTCTCCCCACCAGGGATCATGACGACGATGTGTCCCTGGTAGAAGCATGCAGGAAGCTGAACGAAGTCATCGGCCTGAAGGGCATGGGCAGGTATGACTGCTGGGACCTTTCTACCCCTCACCTGTGCCCTCAGCTTGGTCATGGGGACCAGCGGGCGGTGGCTCCCCAGAAGCCTCAGCGTGATGCCCACCACCGCGCTGGCCAGGTACTTCAAACAGATCGTCAAGTCAGCCCGTGCAAATGGGACAGCAGGACCCACTGAGGACCATACTGATGACTTCCTGGGGTGCCTCAACATACCTGTCCGGGTGAGTAGGTGTGGGGTGGGGCTGGTGACGCTTAGGGAAAGGCCTGGGGGGGTGTCCCAGTCTTCAAGGGGCAGGGCATTGCCTGGAGGAGCTCTTGCTCTTGGGCCTCTGCTGAGTGCTCACCGTTGCCTGTCACCCTCGTTCCCGGGAGAAGGGCAGCCCAGGCCATGTGGTCTCTCCAGGGTCTCACAGAGTCAGTGTGGAAGGAGAGGGGGAGGAGTCTGGTGGGCCTGACCGCCATGCTACCCCCAGGAGGTGCCTGTGGCTGGCGTCGACCGCTGGTTCAAGCTGGAGCCACGCTCCAGTGCCTCGCGTGTGGAGGGAGACTGCCACCTGGTTCTCAAGCTGATCACTACGCAGGTGGGGAAAGGGGGCGTCTCCGTCCTCCACCCCCGCTCTCGGGGCTGGGGCAGAGCTGGTGACCTGGGGAGCTCTGCGTTGCAGAGAGACACCGCCATGAGCCAGCGCGGGCGATCCGGCTTCCTGTCCCACCTGCTGCTGCTCAGCCATCTGCTGCGGTTCGAACACCCAGCAGAGGAGGTAGTGGGTGCTCCTGGGATTGGGACAGCCCGGCAGGGGGCCTGAGGAGGGGATGTGGGGCTGTCCCTCCTCCACCCACGCCAGACCTCCTCCCCCAGCCCAACTCCAGCAGCTGGCAAGGAGAGCTCAGCACACCAGCCGCCACCATCCTCTGCCTGCACGGAGCCCAGAGCAACCTGTCACCCTTGCAGCTGGCCGTGCTGTGAGTGGGTGGAGCTACGAGTGGGTGGGCGATGTGGGCGGGGCGTGGGTGGGTGGGGCATTGGGGACCATGCGGTGAGTGGATGTGGTGGTTGGGAGGGTGGGCCAGGGAAAGGGGCGGTGCTATGAGTAGGTGCGGCAGCGCTGATTGGGTGGGCAGGGAAGGAGGCGGTACTATGAGTAGGTGGGGCAGTGAGGGGCGGTGCTATGAGTAGGTGGGGCAGCGAGAGGGGCGGTGCTATGAGTGTGGGGCAGCGCTGATTGGAGGGCAGGGAAAGGGGCGGTGCTATGAGTAGGCACGGCAGTGCTGATTGGGTGGGGCCGAGAAAGGGGTAGTGCTGTAGGTGGTGCTGAGTGGGCGTGGCAGGGGCGGGGTCCATATCCCTTGACCATGGGCTGGGCCCGCAGGCACTGGCAGGTCAGCAGCCGCCACCATCAAACCTGCACGCTGGACTACAGCTACCTGCTGGGGCTGCTGGACGACATGCAGGCACACTGGGAGGAGGCGCCCTCACTGCCCCAGGAGCAGGTGGGTGCAGCCGGGGCCCTCTTGGCAGCCATACCTAAGGGAGTGCTGGGGACTGGGGCCGCTGAGTGCCGGTCGGCGAGGGGCAGAGTCCTGCCTGCGGGGGGGTCAAAGACAAACAGATAAACTGTATGACATGGGCGAGAGCTAGCGCTCTGCGGAAAGGAGACGGGAGACTCGTGGAAGTCACCTCGGGGGGCGGCCAGGACTTAGGACAGAATTAGGGAAAGCCGCCAAGGTGGCGCCCATTTGAGCGACAGGAGGGAGCGGCCCTTGCAGGACGGACGTGGGAACTGCAGGGGCACAGGCCCTGCGTGAGCTGCGTGGGTGGAAACCGAGGCTGGGACAGGCCGGCTGTGCCCGTAGAGGCTGCTTCTCAGGGCAGAGCTGGGCTGACCATGAGGGGGAAGGGGGTTGCGGGCCGAGAAAGGGAGGGTGTTTCTCCTCATCAGTGACCGGTCGGGGCTGCTAGCACTGAAGGGCCCTGTCCCCACAGGAGGAGAGCCTGGCTGATAGCTTTTCCGCCTTCTCTGAGTTCGGGCTGCAGCTGCTGCGCCAGCTGCGAGACTACTTCCCCGCCACCAACAGCACCGCTGTCTACCGCCTGGAGCTGCTGCTGAAGTGGGTGCAGCCCCGCCTGTCGGCGTGGGTGGGGGCGGCTGGCAGGGCAGGCCCCACATCAGCGTGCTGCCCCCACCCAGGTGTCTGGGCAAGCTGCAGTTCTTCCAGCCCTCCTTTGAGATCTGCCCCTTCGAGACGGAGCTGAACATGGACGTTGCTGCAGCCCTGAAGGCGTGTTCCGAAGCCCGTTGGTGGCCGGCCGCTAGGCCCTCCCCTCCCCTGCCCTGCCTTCCCATCCCCTGCGCCTCTGCACCACGGTCTCTTGCCCACCTCTCCCTCTTCCCTGCAACCCCCCATGCTGACTTGGTGGTGTCTGTTGCAGAGAGGCAACCGTGAGTGGTATGACAGGATCCTGAATGCCAGGAGTCCCCGAGAGCAGGTGCGGTTGTGGGGGACCCTGGCCATGAGGGGTGCGGGCAGCCAAGAGGTGGGTACAAGCTAGGCTTCCTTATAGCCAGGACCACAGCGCCTGCCTGGGCTGGTTGTGCTGGCCGACGCCATCTATGATGACCTTCAATCCTGCTACAGTGTCTATGCCAGCCTCTTCCACAGGTGGGCCTGGTCTCTCAGCGCTGTCCTGGGGCTGGGGTTGGTGCCAACAGAGCCTGCAGGGAGGGCACAGGTGGATGAAGTATGTCCCTTCCTCTGCAGCATCCTCAATGTGGACGTCTTCACCCTGACTTTCCGGCAGCTGGAGCGTCTGGTGAGCTGGGTCTCTGACCCCGGGTACCTGCCAGGCATGGGGAAGTGTCCAGAGGCCCTTGATTAGGAGGGGCCTGGGATTCCTTGCTGCAGATGGCCTGATTCTGCTGTCCTGGACAGGTGGCTGAGGAGGCATGGGTGCTGACAGAGGAGCTGAGCCCCAAGATGACGCTGGAGGTGGCCTCGGGGCTCTTTGAGCTCTACCTGACCCTGGCTGACCTCCAGCGCTTCTGGGATAGCATCCCTGGCCGGTGGGTGCCCCGTCCCTATCTCTTGCAGACTTTTGGATGAGGCCCCCGGACCTGTGAGGGGGGCTCTCCTAGGGCTATTAGTCTGGAACGTGCTGGTTAAGGCATCTGAGTTGGGGCCAAGCCCTGACCGGCCTCCCGCCACAGGGACAGCCGCTCTCTGGCCCTGGCTGGCATCCACACCCCATTCCTTCCTGCCGTGAAGCTCTGGCTCCAAGTGCTGCGGGACCAGGCCAAGTGGAGGCTTCAGGGAGCCGTGAACGTGGATACAGTGAGAGCTGCCCTGGCCTGAGGACACTGGGGCTGGTCCA
>NW_012117855.1:619250-620921 GCF_000951035.1 Colobus angolensis palliatus | reverse complement strand
CCTCCCCCACCTCCCCAGCCTCCCCAGCAACCCCAGCCTCCCCTGTCTCCCCAGCTGGAACCTGTGGACCCCTCCTCCAGGCACAGCAGCTCTGCAGCCACTGCTGGTCTCTGCCTCAGTCACATCCAGGAGCTGTGGGTGCGCCTGGCATGGCCTGACCCTGCCCAGGCTCAGGGGCTGGGCACCCAGCTTGGCCAGGTGTGTGGGTGGGCTCTGGGGGTGAGGGGAACAGGTGGGGGATGTGATGGGGCAAGGGAGGGTTCCATGGTTCCCCACCACTGCCCCCTCCTCAGGACATGTGTGAGGCCACCCTCTTCTACACGGAGCTGCTTCGGAAGAAGGTGGACACTCAGCCAGGGGCGGCCGGTGAAGCAGTGAGCGAGGCGGTGAGTGGCCAGCTGGGGAGGGGAGTCGGCAGGAGCTGGGGAGCCATCACCAGGCTCTGACCCATCGCCGCCTGGCCACACCTCCCCCAGCTCTGTGTGGTCCTCAACAACGTGGAGCTCGTGCGCAAGGCTGCTGGGCAGGCCCTGAAGGGGCTGGCATGGCCCGAGGGGGCCACGGGACTCGAGGGGACGCTTCCCCGTCCCCTGCTCAGCTGCACACAGGCCCTGGACGACGACCTACAGCGGGAGGCTCACACGGTGACAGCGCACCTGACCTCCAAGGTGGGTGGGGCCTGGAGACTGGGGCGTGGGGGCAGTCCCTGGTGCCCCTTGCCCATGCTGAGCGCGGCTCCTGCCCTCAGATGGTGGGCGACATCCGGAAGTACGTACAGCACATCAGCCTCTCACCCGACTCCATCCAGAACGATGAAGTGAGTGCTGGGGCGAGGGGCCGTGGAGGGGACTGTGTGTGCTGGGGGTAGGGCAGAGGTGCGGGGTCAGCCTGGCCTGAACACCCCTGCCTGCAGGCCGTGGCCCCGCTCATGAAGTACCTGGATGAGAAGCTGGCCCTGCTGAACTCCTCGCTGGTGAAGGGGAACCTGAGCAGGTGCGGGCGGGTGGGGTGGGATGGACTGGCCCGTGGCCACTGATGCCGCCCTGCAGGGTGCTGGAGGCCCTGTGGGAGCTGCTCCTCCAGGCCATCCTGCAGGTGGGGCCAGCGGGGCAGGTGGGACTGGCCCGTGGTCACTGATGCCGCCCTGCAGGGTGCTGGAGGCCCTGTGGGAGCTGCTCCTCCAGGCCATTCTACAGGCACTGGGTGCAAACCGTGACGTCTCCGCTGATTTCTACAGCCGCTTCCACTTCGCGCTGGAGGTAGAGCCCTGTGAAGGAACCTTCCCGCCGGCCCCGCCTCAGGGCTGCTCTGGTCCCTCCCTTTATCCCCGCGGGCTCTGCAGCCACTCCAGGGCTGTCCACGGCGCCGCCTCCCGTGAATGCTGAGGTGTGACCTCTGGTGACGGCCTTTCCCCAGCTTTCCTGGGAGCTTCCGATGCCCCCCAGGGTGTGAGAAAGGGCTCTGCCCTGGACTGCTGAGCCCCCAGTGCTGCCTGGGCTCCTTTGTGCTGGGGGTCTCCACCTGTCCCCAGCACAAGCCAGGCTCCCTGACACCTTCGCCTTCTTTCCTTGCCCCAGGCCCTGGTCAGTTTTTTCCATGCGGAGGGTCAGGGTTTACCCCTGGAGAGCCTGAGGGATGGAAGCTATAAGGTGAGGCGGGACCTTCTGTGGG
>NW_012117855.1:593243-618546 GCF_000951035.1 Colobus angolensis palliatus | reverse complement strand
TGAGCCACCGCGCCCGGCCACAGGCTGTGTTCTTGAGCATGAGGTGGCCCCACGGGCAGTCAGGCCTCCCAAGTGCCAGCGCTGGCCACCAGCACCCAGGGGCCCCCTCCTGATGCGCTTCCCCTGCAGAGGCTGAAGGAGGAGCTGCGGCTGCACAAATGTTCCACCCGTGAGTGCATTGAGCAGTTCTACCTGGACAAGCTCAAACAGGTAGGGAGGTGCCAGGGACAGGGTGCGGCCCCTGAGGCTCCCCGAACCCAGCTGCGCTCACCCGCCTTTCTGCAGAGGACCCTGGAACAGAACCGGTTTGGACGCCTGAGCGTCCGTTGCCATTATGAGGCAGCTGAGCAGCGGCTGGCTGTGGAGGTGCTGCACGCCGCTGACCTGCTCCCCCTGGACGCCAACGGTGAGCTGCGGCGGGGACGGGTCGGGTGGTGGCGGCATGGGGACGGGGGGCTCATGACTGTGCTCCTGCAGGCCTAAGCGACCCCTTTGTGATCGTGGAGCTGGGCCCACCGCATCTCTTCCCACTGGTCCGCAGCCAGAGGACCCAGGTGAAGACCCGGACGCTGCACCCCGTGTACGACGAGCTCTTCTACTTGTGAGTGTCCCAAGCCCCGGCCCCGCGCTCCAGGCTGCGGGAGTGAGACTCCGCTGACCGGCCTCTGTCCGCAGCTCCGTGCCTGCCGAGGCGTGCCGCCGCCGTGGGGCCTGTGTGCTGTTTACCGTCATGGACCACGACTGGCTGTCCACCAACGACTTCGCTGGGGAGGCGGCCCTCGGCCTAGGGGGCGTCAGTGGTGTCGCCCGGCCCCAGGTGGGCGGGGGTGCAAGGGCTGGGCAGCCCGTCACCCTGCACCTGTGCCGGCCCAGAGCCCAGGGTGAGTGAGCATCCGGGTGGGGGGAGGGGTAGCGGCCCCTGGCCGGCTCCCACACATCTGCCCACGCCGCTTGCAGTGAGGTCTGCGCTGAGGATGCTGGAAGGCCGCACCAGCAAGGAGGCGCAGGAGTTCGTGAAGAAACTCAAGGAGCTGGAGAAGTGCATGGAGGCGGACCCCTGAGTCCGTCAGCTGCCGACCCTGGCCCTGGCCCCCACCCCGAGTTCTCTGAAGCATCTTCCAGCTCACTGTGGCCAGCTTTGTACAGCCAGGACCCACGGCGCCCTTCCTGTGCTGTGACATGTGTGTCCTGGCCAGCCCTGTGGCTCCCATTGCCGTGGCCGTGTCCGTCTGGTGTGTGCTGTGAACCCCTGCACCCAACCCCACATCTGGGTGGCCAACTTGGCAGGCCCTGGCCAGAAGCTGCCTGGGACACGGTGCAGGCCACAGTGGGCTCGGCCACCAGGTGCGCTTCCCTGCCCGCTTCCTTGGGCTCCCCGGCCCTGGGTGGGCCGTGGGCAGCTGGTCTCCAGGGACTCAGTGAGTGGCTGTGCTCCCTGCACGACAGGCAGTGTGCAGAGGCATTTTTGGTAGTCACAGCTGGGGAGGGCAGAGGGTGCCACTGGCACCATTGGGTGGAGCTTCCAGAGCCTCCACTCACAGAGGGATGCAGAAGGCAGGTGAGTCAAGAACTGCCCAGGTCTCCAGTCCCCACAGGCTCCCACGCCAGGGACGTCACCCAAGACTGGTGGTCAGTGTGAAGGGCTCCATGCCAACTGGCAGGGTGTCCTTCACGCACATATCCGTGGCCACCCGAGACCTGCTCCACAGCTCCTCCAGGCACAGCCAAGAGTTCGCCCCAACCCTTCCCCAGGCCCAGTGTGAAAAACAGAGACTCACACGGGGCTTCCTGGCCTGCAGCTTCATTGCGAGAGCGCTGAGGCAGGATGCAGAGCACAGCTGTGCTGCAAGCGCGGAGAGAACCCGGACAGCTCCGTCCTGCCAGCAGCCACGAGGAGCCGAGACTGCCAGGCCCATCTATGTCCCTCGGGTCTCTAGATTTTTTCGTTACCCAGCCTCAAATATATATTTATGTCTGCAGCCCTCAGTCTCTCTGCCGCTTCTTGATTCCTTTCCAAACCGTGGCGGGGGCCCTGGCTTCAGCCCCCTGTCCCTGAGTCTGCTCCTCTTCAGGGCAGCTGCTGCTGGTTCCTCCGTGCTCGGCGCCAGGTCCCGGGTCTTCAGACGCATCACTGTCATCAGTGTCCGAGGGCAGCCTAGGAGGGGAGGGGAAGCACGTTCCCAAATGACATCCTCCCTGGCTAGCTGGAGGCAACCTGATCCACAAAAAGCCCCAAGCCCAGGACAGATTCGTCTCCATGTCCTCTCCAAACCCAAACCTCTCCAGTGGGACATCCACTTCAGGTTTTCTAGTCAGACCATCGGGGTGTTGTTTACACCACCACCCCCAGGCAGCAGGAGGGGTCAGGCCAGAGGTAGAGGAGAGCCCTGGGTCTGAGTGATCATGAAATTAAGAAGCCCAAGGACCTACCGGGTGCTGGCCGCAGGCCTGTTGGGGTTTCCAGACTCTCTCCCTGAATCCACATCGAAGGGATCTGAGCCGAGAGAGGAAAGTGGTCTCTAAGTGAGCTCAGAGCAGAACCAGGCCTCCCACCACCCAGGCTTTGGAGGCCTTGGCTCCCAGCCCCGCCAGGGCTCACCAATCTCCTCCTCCTGGGGGCTGTCCTTGGCACTGGCTAAGAACTCCTGTTCTGCCTGCAGCACCTCCTCCGGGCCGCCGCAGGCCGCGTACTTGTCCAGGAGCTGGCGGTTCAGGTCCAAGAAGCCCTTGCCCCATTTAAACTTCCGCAGCAAAATGACAGCGAGGTCCGGAAAGCCTGATGATGTGACAAACAGGAAACCCAAAGCAGTAAACGGTCCCCTCGAGTGTGTCCTGATCACCTGCTGCCGGATGGCTCTCCCACGTAACTGCAGGGTCCTCACCAAACAGCAGCTCACAGTCCTGAGAGCCCGTGCTGCCCCCAGCCCCAGCCTGCACCTCCCCTGCTACAGTCCACACCTCTGCAACCGACCGAGTCCCCCTCCTTGTTGTGAAACGCAAACATTCCCACCAAGACTGCCCCATGCCTCATCTGGGCTTCTTTAGATCAGCAATTCAGTGAGGAGGACAAGGAGGATAAGCAGGATTCTTGGGGCAGTGCTGCCATGATAATGAATGGCACCCCACACGCTGGCCTCTGTACAGCAGCGATCCCATTCTGCCTCCACTGCAACTCCACAGGCCGAAAACCTGAAGTGACAGTCGGGGCTGAAACCCTGGTCTGTCTGAACTGCTTCCCTGTCCGTCCCTTGCGCTCCTCCAGGGGTCTGTCGGCAGGAAACACCATGCTGGGAGCACAGCAGGAACACCAGGTTGCCCTGTCACGCTGCTGTGGAGCCCCTGGACTCACCTACGATGCAGAAGGTGGCAGCAAAAGCTTCCACGCAGGAAAGTTTGCACGGCCGGCCATAGTTCACGGGGTTGGCAGCCACCAGGTAGGGCAGCAGGCGCAAGTGGCTACCTCGCATCTTCCCAAACGGCGTCTCGTCCAGCCTGGCCCAGGAGCAGTCGATGACGGCGACCCCAGACTGTGCCACCAGCTGTCTGCCAGGGACAGCATGGGGTAAGTTCAGGAGCCAGTACTACCCAAAGTGAAGCATGTCCCAGGAGAACTGCTTCGCTAGGGACTCAGGGACATCATTCCGCCATTCCCAAACATCCTCAAACGGACTTCATGAGCAAGCTTTTGAGGCAGCTGTTTGGGGTACCTAGAGCATGCGTTTATTCACTCAAAATACGTTTAGTATCCCCAAATCTCCTTTATCCTAGGCTCTGCACTATGCAAAGGAAGCAAACTAGACAGACGTTCCCTGCCCACGTGGGTGTGGGTGTGGGTGTGACATACAAGTCCCACCAAGCGATCCCTGAAAGGAACCACGCGCTGGAAATGAAGACGAGCTAGGGCAGGCCTCCCGCGCCTACCTGTCTGCGGGGGACACGTACTGCTTGCCCACGGGGCTGAGCACCAGACCGCCGAACCTGTGGCCCAGGCGCAGGCAGCGCACCAGCCCCAGGCGGGCCAGCTTGCGGCCGGTGCAGCGCCGGGGGTCGCAGTGGCCCAACTCCCACATGGCCAGCGTGCAGGGCAGCGCCGCCGGGCCCGGGCCGCCCTCGCCCTCAGCCGCCCCCGGCTCCACGGAAGCTGCACGAGAGAGAGAGAAGGGCACTCGGCCTCAGCGTGGGACCCCCGGGCAGGCCCTCGAACCCCGACCCGCTCTCCCCATCACGCCTCGCTCACCTTGCAGCGCGGCGCCGACCTCCTCTGCGAAGGCCTCCAGGGAGCGGGTCGGGAGGTGCCGAGGGCGGCTGCCTTCCGCCCCCGGCCCGCGCGCTGCCCTCCTGCGGCCCATGGCGCGGATCTGGAGTGCCGGGTACTCCCCGCCCCACGGGTACGCCCCTCAGCCTCTGGACGGGCCGTGCGGCTGCCAACGCATGCGCCGGGCTCCACTTCCGGTTCCCGCGGTCACGTGACCGTCATTCCACGTGACCGCGAGGCGCTGCGGCGCGATGGCGGCGGGGCTGGTGCGGGTGCTGTTGGTCCTCGGGCTCTCGGTCCGCGGTGAGTGGCCCGGCCGCCCGCGTCCCCAGGCCCCGCGCGCGCTCTGCATCCCGGCCTCCCCGCTCACGGTCTCGCTCCCCGTAGGGCCCGCGCCGGCAGGTGCCGCGAAGATGAAGGTGGTGGAGGAGCCCAACACGTTCGGGTGAGCAGCCTCGCGGCTGGCGGCTCGGGCAGGGGGACGGCCCGGGCCAGTTCCCCGCTGACCCTGCCGCTTCCCGTAGGGTGAACAACCCGTTCTTGCCCCAGGCCAGTCGCCTCCAGGCCAAGAGGGATCCTTCACCCGTGTCTGGTGAGTGAGGAGCGCTGCTGGCGGGCGCGGGGGTGGCCGCGGGGGGGCAGCAACAATGGAGGATGGGTGAGAGACCCTGAGAGTTACGGCCCGGAGTCTAAAGCATTGGTTTGTCAGCCTTCTAAAATTAATGTGGAAGTGCGAGAGAATATACTAGAACGTTCCTGTACCGAATTAAAAGTTATCTCCAGACTTAGTCGTTCCTTTTCTTTCCGAGAGGTAATTGCCGTTCATAGTCTGGTAACTTTGCAGAGGCGTTTCTGTGCTTTTACGTGCGTATCTATGCAGCCGGAAAACGTGTAGTTTTTGTAATCTTTGTCGCTTTTTAAAAAAATCATGCTGCGTGAGTATTTGGCTGATTGGTCGTTGTCACTCGCTGTATGTCTTGGGACGCTTCATGGTGGTGATATAGGTCTTCATTCTTTCTCTTGGTGCTCAGTACGCGATCGGATGGCACTGCATTTCCCGATTGTATTTAGGTTCTTTACATTTTTTTTGGCCATTAGAAATAGTGCTGTGGAGAACATGCTGTGTAGGTGCCTTGGTTTGCACTCAGGTGAGTGGTTTCCCAAGGCAGGATTCCGGAAGTGGAATTGTTGGGTCATGAGTATATCTGCCCTTTAAACACTGAATGAGTATTAAATATAAGAGACAAAAATCCAAGGAATTTTTTTTTTTTTTTGAGACAAGAGTCTCGCTCTGTTGTCCAGGCTGGAGTGCAGTGGCACGATCTCTGCTCACTGCAACCTCCGCCTCCTGCGTTCAAGCGATCCTCATGCTTCAGCCTCCCGAGTAGCTGGGATTACAGGCATGCATCACCATCACGCCCAGCAAATTTTTGTATTTTTAATAGAGACAGGGTTTATTTCACCGTATTGACCAGGCTGGTCTCAAACTCCTGACCTCAAGTGATCCGCCCATCTTGGCCTCCGAAAGTGCTGGGATTACAGGCGTGAGCCACCGTGCCCAGCCTCGATAATTTTATTATCGAATACTTTTATGTGTTAGGGTCTGTGCTGGGGTTGCGGAAACGAACACAGATATACCAATGCTTGTCCTCAGGGAGCTGACAGTCTCATGGGGAGTGATGGAGGAACAGGAACTGAACAAAGAATTAGGTAAAATCCATAGAATGGTCAATGATGAAAAATGCCATGTAGATATGTGAAGCAGAGGAGGGAGTGTGTGAATGTGTGTTATTGTTTGGGGGATCGCTTTTTTTTTTTTTTTTTTTTTTTTAGAGACAGGGTCTTGCTCTCTCACTCGGGCTGGAGTGCAGTAGTGTATTCATAGCTCACTGCATCCGTGAACTCCTGGGCTGAAGCAGTCAACCACCCTCAGCTTCCTGAGTAGCTGGGACTACAGGTGCATGCCACCATGCCTGGCAAATTTTAAGTGTTTTGGTAGAGATAGAAGTCTCACTACGTTGCCCAGGCTGGCCCCAAACTCCCAGCCTCAAGCAATCCTCCTGCCTTGGCTGGGGACTGCCTTAAATAGGGTGCTGAGGAAAAGTCTAAGAAGTGACATTTCAGCCCAAAGCTAAAGGAGAAAAGGGAGTAAAGCTGTGCCTGTTTGGAGAAAGGGATTCTGGAAAGGGAGTGGCCAAAGGCCTTGAGCAGGAAAGCCCCTGCCAGAGGCGAATCAGCTGGGGGAACCACAGATGAGAGAGAAAGGGGATCAGGTGGTACCGCAGCTTGGCAGGTTTTGTGGACTTTGAGTCCAAAGAGATCTCTCTAAGGTTTTTGTTGTGTGGCTGGGCATGATGGCGCACGTGGGGTTAGGCTCACTTCCCTGAGGCTCAGAGCCATGGGATGTGGCTTCCCAGGGCCTGAAGTGCTGGAGTCGGGCCAGCACCTGTCCCAAGAAGCTGGGGAGGAGGCAGGCCGCTGTGTAAGAGCAGTTCCCGACCGAACCCCTTCCATTAGGAGAAAGGCAGCCTTGGCTAAGGGGACCACGTCTTTTCAGAGGTGAGAGTCCTGGAAAGGAAACAGAATATGCTGGTTGTGGTGGTACGTGCTTGCTGCTCAGGAGGGAGGCTGAGGTGTGAGGATCACTTGAGCCCAGGAGTTCAAGACCATCCTGGATAACATGGTGAAACCCTGTCTCTACTAAAAAAACACAAAAACAAAAATTAGCCGGGCGTAGCAGTGTCCACCTGTAATTCCAGCTACTTGGGAGGCCGAGGCTGGAGAATCGCTTGAACCCAGGAGGCGGAGGTTGCAGTGAGCTGAGATCACGCCACTGCACTCCAGCCTGGGTGACAGGGCAAGACTTCATCTCAAAAAAATAACAAAAAACCCCCAAAATTTAAAAAGAATGCCTTTTGTAGTGTTCCCCACCCCCATCCCCACACCCGGGCCCGTCAGGGTTCACAGGTGCATTTGGTTAATCACGTCTCTTTAGTGTTTTCATCTGGAGCAGTTCTCGTCCCACCTTTGGATCTAAGTGGCATGTTTGTTTTCCTGTTTCCCAGTCTTTGTGTTGATGGTGTTCTTCTCCAGACCATTTTTTCCTGCATCTGGGGGGTTGGGTGCGGATAGTCTCCCGCATCCGTGGGGTCGGGCACGGATATGCTAAGTGTTTTTTGTCTTTGATGTAGCACTCCTTCAGCATCAGCGTGTGAAACAGATTGTGCGCAGTGGGTAGGAGAGTGTGGTCTGTGGAATGAGCAGAGCAGAAAGATAATCGGGCTGAGAAACTCAGGTGTGAGTGCGGCCTAGGGCTCAGGTACCGGCAGAAGAGCCTCTGCCGAGAAGAAGGAAGGGGTGGGTTTGCCAGGGCCGAGGCTGGTGGGGCTGGGCTGGGCACTGGGCACCTCCATGGCCTGGGCCTCCACCAGACGAGTCAGGAGTCTCGTCCCCTGACAGCAGGAGCAGCAGAGGTTGGTAGGTCTGTGATTTGGAGACCGTATCCTGCTGTGGCATGGAGAGGGGATGGGGCACGGTCAGGTTGGTGGTCCTGCCACAGCCCAGCACACTGTCCAGGAGGGAGCTCTGCCTCAGTGGCAGTGGGAGGGAGCAGCCAGCTGGGCAGGACTGTGGGGCCCTGGCAGGGGCCGGAATCTGGGGAGGGGTTGGGGAGGAGCAGAGTGGCCCCAGGATCCTGGCTAGAGAAGCCATGGAAAGCAGACTGCAGGGGTCAGGCTGGGAGCTTGCTTTTGGTTGGGGCCAGGCTGGGTCTATGAGGCGGTTCTGGTGCTTGGAGAGGGGTCATGGTGGGCACAGGACTCATTAGTGGGGATGCGTAAGGTCCAAGGGTGAGGGTGAGGCTGAGGTCCCCGGGGAAGTGCTTGGTGGGGCGTGGGGGTTGTGGAAGTTAGGAGGGCACTGGGACCAGGTGTGGGGCTAGGCCAGGGAGCAGAGTGGGAGGGAGACCACCTCGAGAAGGGACTGTCACCAAGAGATGCAGCCCTAGGGGAGTGCTTCCCGCCGAAGCTTGACCGGGGCAGACGGGAAATGAGGGAGTCTAGGCTCAGCCAAGTTGATGGGGCCTCGAGGAGCTGTGGCCTCGGGCACAGGGACAGCTGGTGGTAAGGCCACCTGGGCCCGCAGGAGCCAAGGGCACCGGTGAGTGACCTGGCCATGCAGACTCTGAGCATGGAGCCTGCAGGTGACGTGTAGGCAAATGAGGAGCAGAGGAGGAGCCTGCCGGCAGGGGTGGTGGCATTTGGGGGTGGTGGTACTTGGGGGTGGAGACTCCAGCTCAGGTCTGGCTGTGTCTGACTGAAGGAATGGAGGGGCCGGACCCCACCCCTCTCAGGAGAGCAGGCTGCTGAGACCTGAGGGCTGGGCGGAGGGGAGGGGCTGTGGCTGGGGTTCTGGTGCGGGCCAGCAGCAGAGGACCCGGGGTACTGGGCACTGCCGGTTGGGGGCTTGTGGTACCATCCCCTGCAGGAGGCTGCACCCCAGCCAGTGGGAGCCCCCTGAAGCTGTGGACAGCGCCCAGGCAGAGGCGTCCTCCCAGCTGGGGAGCCAGGCCAGGCCCCGCCGCCCTCACGCAGCCCTGTCTGGACAGATGGCCCCGCAGGTGCAGAGCTGAGCTTGGCGCCCACGCCCCTCCTGGGGTGTCTCCAAGTCATGTCTGCCGGGACAAGCCTGGGAACATGAGTTCCCAGGACACAGGAGCCTGACCAGCCACCCTCCCAGTGGGAGTCTGAGTGGCAGATGGGCGAGGGACACGTCAGGGTCTCACATGGTTCCAAAGGCTTCCCTGGGTGCCTGTTGGGCAGAGCTCTGGGGCCACACTGGAGGGGCCGAGCCCAAGCACCCCAGGCTATGGGACAGCAGGCATGACAGGGCTGAGGTGGAGCCCCCAGCGGTTGGGCTGGGAGGACAGTGGGTGAGCCCGGGAGTAGGGGCCACCCAGATGGTATCTGACGAGGAAGGACCAGGATCTTCCTATATCCACAGCCCCTATCCCCTGAGCAGGGCAGCCGGGCCATCTTGGTGTCCATATCTTGGGAGGGGACAGCCCCGGGGTGAGTGGAATGTCAGGGAACAGAAGGCCAGGCCGGGCCAGCACCCTAGAAGTCTCAGTGGCTTTAGCCTCTGCCCTCCGGGGGCGGGGCCAGGCTGAGGGTGGCATCGGACTCCTGGGTCGGCCAGGTTCCCAGGGAACAGCCACCCAGCACCTCGTGTGCATTTTGGCTTTATTATTATTATTTTTGAGACAGAGTCTCGCTCTGTTGCCCAGGCTGGAGTGCAGTGGCGCGATCTCGGCTCACTGCAGGCTCCGCCTCCCAGGTTCACACCATTCTCCTGCCTTAGCCTTCCGAGTAGTTGGGACTACAGGCGCCGCCACCTCGCCTGGCTAATTTTTTTGTGTGTTTTTAGTAGAGATGGGGTTTCACTGTGTTAACCAGGATGGTCTCGATCTCCTGACCTCATGATCTGCCCGCCTCAGCCTCCCAAAGTGCTGGGATTCCAGGTGTGAGCCACCGCGCCCGGCCTTGACTTTATTAATACAGTAAAACTGCAGAGTTTAAAACGTCAGTCTGAGGCATCCTCCTCTAACCAGTGCACTTGCTGCTGCAGCGCAGGCCCGACAGGAGCCAGGGGCCAGGTTTCCTCCCCGCCTCCACGGCCCACACCCCAGCCTTGCCCACAGCCCAGAGGATGGCCTTGTGGCTGACAGTCTCGGTGGGTGCTGTGACAGGTGCATACCCAGCCAGGTCTCGACTCCCCAGCGTGCCTGAAGAACGGGGTGGCTGCTGTGGCGTCTTTTACTGACAAGTTGCCACTGGCCTTGATTTGTACACGCCCTCGCTCTAGCACTGCCTGTGGCCGGCCTGGCTGGAGGGTCGGGGCGCTGCACACCTTCCTTTTTCCCCCAGGGGCTGGTTTCACCGCCCTGCAACCGTCAGCACCATCGTCTCCACAACTTGCTCTGTCTCCTTCAAACCCTGGCTCCCCCAGCCCCAGCACCCACCATTCTGCTGTCTCCGAACTTGGCTGTTGCAGAGACGCCACACAGATGACCTGTAACCGCGCACGACCTTCTGTGTCTGACTGACTCCTCTTGGCACAGTCTCCCCAGGGTCCCCCAGGCTGGAGGCTCTCAGTGCCTCCTTCGTTGTTACGGCCGAGGACTGTCCCAGGCAAGGACAGACCACGTGTTTACCCGTCGTCTGGACACGGCGGTGGCTTCCGACCCCTGGCTGGGAATAGGCTGCTGTGAACTTTTTTTTTTGAGATGGAGTCTCGCTCTGTCGCCCAGGCTGGAGTGCAGTGGTGCAACCTTGGCTCACCGAAACCTCCGCCTCCCAGGCTCAAGCAATTCTCCTGCCTCAAGCCTCTCAAGTAGCTAGGATTACAGGCGTGCACCACCACACCTGGCTAATTTTTATTTAGTAGAGACAGGGTTTCTCCATGTTGACCAGGCTGATCTCAAACTCCTGACCTCAGGTGATCCGCCCGCCTCGGCCTCCCAGAGTGCTGGGATGACAGGCTGCTTTGCCAGTTTTTAAACTGGGTTTATTGTAGGGCTGTAGTTCTTTATATATGCTGGATATGAATCCCTCACGTCTATGATTCGCCACTGTTTATTTTCTCCCATTCCATGGGTTATCTTTTCACTCCCTTGATGGTTTTTTGTTTTGTTTTGTTTTGTTTTTTCCATGTAGAGTCTAACTCTGTAGCCCAGGCTGGAGTGCAGTAGCACAATCTCAGCTCATGGCAACCTCTCCACCTCCCAGCCACAAGCAATTCTCCTAAGTCAGCCTCCTGAGTAGCTGGGACTGTAGGCATTTGCCATCACGCTCGGCTAATTTTTTGTATTTTATTAGAGACCAGGTTTCACCATGTTGGCCAGGATAGCCTCGATCTCCTGACCTCGTGATCCGCCTGCCTTGGCCTCCCAAGGCGCTGGGATTACAGGTGTGAGCCACCATGCCCTGCCTCTACGCCGGTCTTGATGCTAGTATCGCACTGTTTTGATCATGACCGCTTTTAAGTAATTTTTGGAATCAGTATGTATGAGTCTTTCAACTCTGTTCTTTTTCAAGACTGTTAGATGATTTGGGGGTCCTCTGAGACTCCCTATGAACTTTAGGATGTGTTTTTCTATTTCTGCAAAAAATGTCATTGAGATTTGGATGGGGTTGCATTGAATCTGCAGATCACTATGCGTGGTAGTCATCTTAAAAATATTAAATCCATCAGGGCGGGCGTGGGGGCTCACGCCTGTAATCCCAGCACTTTAGGAGGCTGAGGCAGGTGGATCACCTGAGGTCAGGAGTTCAAGACCAGCCTGGCCAACATGGAGAAACCCTGTCTGTACAAAAATACAAAAATTAGCCAGCCGTGGTGGCGGGCACCTGTAATCCTAGCTAATGGGGAGGTTGAGGCAGGAAAATTGGTTGAACCCAGAGGTGGAGGTTGCAGAGAGCCGAGATCGTGCCACTGCACTCCAGCCTGGTGACAAGACTAGACTCCATCTCAAAATAAATAAATAAAGGGTATGGATGTCTCCTGTCAGCCTGATGTAGTGGGTGGCACTGTTTGTACATGGATAATTGTGGTGTCTTGGCACATGGACCCTTGTGTCGATATAGAACGTATTTGTCTCCTGTAGTTCCAGCCGCTCCAGCTCTTTTGGCTGTTCACATGAATACTCTTCCAGACCTTCACTTACAACCTGTTTATGTCTTTAAAAGTTAGTCTTTCAGGCGGGGCGCAGTGGCTCACGCCTGCAATCCCAGCACTTGGGAGGCCAAGGTGGACGGATCTGGAGGTCCGGAGTTCCAGACCAGCCTGGCCAACATAGTGAAACCCCATCTTTGCTGAAAATACAAAAATTAGCCGGGTGTGGTGGTGCGTGCCTGGGATCCCAGCTACTCGGGAGGCTGAGGCAGGGCAATCACTTGAACCCGGGAGGCAGAGGTTGCAGTGAGCCGAGATCGTGCCATTGCACTTTAGCTTGGGTTCCAGAATGAGACTGTCTCTCAAAAAGAAAAAAAATAACCTGATGCCTGATGAGGTGAGGTGGAAGTTCCATCCCAAAACCACCCATCCGCACCCCTGGCTGATAGAAAAACTGCCTTCCATGAAACCAGTCCCTGCTGCCAAAAATATGGGGGACCACTGGTTTAAGTTCTGTAGACATACAGACCACAGCTAGAAAGGTAACTGGCATTTAATTTACCCCTGTACTAGGGGTACAGCTCAGCTGTCTCCCTCCAGCTGAGCTGCTGTCTGTCTACTCACTTCCCCGCAGGGCACATGGGCCTGCAGGTAGCCAACTCCAACTCCTGAAGCTTTTATCTGGGAATGTTTTTTTTTTTTGGAGACGGGGTCTTGCTCTGTCAGGCAGGCTGGAGTGCAGTGGTACGATCTCAGCTCACTGCAACCTCCGCTTCCCAGGTTCAAGCAATTCTCCTGCCTCAGCCTCCCGAGTAGGTGGGATTACAGGTACACACCACCACACCCAGCTAGTTTTTTGTGTGTGTTTTTTGTGTAGACACGGGGGTCCCGCAGTGCTGCCCGTACTGGTCTCGTGCTCCTGGCCTCAAGCCATCTTCCCACCCTGGCCTCCCAAAGTGCTGAGGTGACAGGTGTGAGCCACGATACCAAGCCTTAACTCCAATTTTTAAAGGGCCGTTAGAATTCTTGGTTTTGTCTGTTTCTTCCATTGAATGGGACCCGTTTTCCTGTTTCGTTGAACATGTTGTGCTTTTTGTTAAAAACTGGTCCTTTGAAAACAGACTCTGCCAGTCTTTGCAAACAGGTTCTGTGCACGGAGCCTGGGGATCAGTGTGAGTCTCTTCCAGGGCCGGCGCATCTCTTCCGACTCTCGGGCAAGTGCTTCAGCCTGGTGGAGTCCACGTGAGTGCGGGGGGGCGGGGGTGTGAGGGTGGGCTGGGGTGCAGCCTGGGGACCCCCCTCATGCCACCTGTGTCCCCAGGTACAAGTACGAGTTCTGCCCATTCCACAACGTGACCCAGCACGAGCAGACCTTCCGCTGGAACGCCTACAGTGGGGTCCTCGGGTGAGCAGGGCCGGGCCAGGGATCCCAAAGCAGCAGCGCGGCTCCCCCGCCCGGCCTCACGGGCCGTGCCCGTGTCCCCGCAGCATCTGGCACGAGTGGGAGATCGCCAACAACACCTTCATGGGCATGTGGATGAGGGATGGTGACGCCTGTCGTTCCCGGAGTCGGCAGAGCAAGGTGGGACCTCAGACGGGAGCCCGGGAAGAGGGGCCCCAGCCTCTGCAGCACACTCACCGGAGTTCCCTCCCCAGGTGGAGCTGGCGTGTGGAAAAAGCAACCGGCTGGCCCACGTGTCCGAGCCGAGCACCTGTGTCTATGCACTGACGTTTGAGACCCCCCTCGTCTGCCACCCCCACGCCTTGCTAGGTAGGGGTGCAGGACGCACTGGGGGCCGGTGGGGTCGGCCATGCACGCAGCCCTGCCAGAGGCCCTGCAGTGGTGGGAGCCAGGGTTGGGACATGGGGCACCGCTGAGTCTGGCTTCTCTGGGGTCCTCAGTGTACCCAACCCTGCCAGAGGCCCTGCAGCGGCGCTGGGACCAGGTGGAGCAGGACCTGGCCGACAAGCTGATCACCGCCCAGGTAAGCGTACGCTCGGGGTTGCCCCTGGCAGGCCTGGCTGGGAGCTGGGTGCTGCCCCTGCATCCTCCACCTTCAGGGCCATGAGAAGTTGCTGCGGACACTTTTTGAGGATGCTGGCTACTTAAAGGCCCCAAAAGAAAATGAACCCACCCAGCTGGAGGGCGGTCCTGACAGCTTGGGGTTTGAGACCCTGGAAAACTGTAGAAAGGTACCGTACCGGGGGAGGTGGCAGCACACAGTAGCCTCCCGCCCTGCCCCCTGCCCTGGCCTTTCCCTTGACCTTCGTGTTGTAGGCGCATAGAGAACTGTCGGAGGAGATCAGAAGGCTAAAAGGTTTGCTCGGCCAGCACGGCATCCCCTACATGAGGCCCACAGGTAAGTCACTTGTGGGGAGAGGGCCAGGCCCACCATTGCACCCACCACCTGTGGGTCCAGGTGAGGACCGGCCACCTGGTGTTTTGGCAGAAACTTCCAGCTTGGAGCGCTTGGGCCACAAGACACCCAGAGCCAAGCCTGCAGAGCAGCTGCGGGGGGACCCAGGACTGCGTGGGAGTTTGTGACCCTATGCTGGGAAGGCAGAGGTGGTCACAGCCGAGCGCCCTACAGATTGGCTGGTAGGATCCCCAGGGACCAGGCTTGTGCTTAGAGAAGCAGACAAAACAAATATTCAAGGTTTTAATTAATTCCCATACTGATAAAAATAATTCCATGAATTCTGTAAACCATTGCATAAATGCTATAGTGTAAAAAAATTTAACAAGTGTTAACTTTAAACAGTTCACTACAAGTAAATGATTATAAATCCTACCTTCCGGGTTAAGAAAATTCCACTCAAACAACACTCTCATCTACTCAGACATACAGATTGAGGCTTCCAGAAATTAATCCACGTGACGCATCCACACGGAACAAGGTCTGCTGACCACAGTTACACACGTCACTGTTTCACGGCTAATGCTGAACACTAGAGTTACAGACGACAGGCAACACCACACAGAACCGGCCACCACCCGGCTCCTATGCCCAGTGCCAGCCATGGCCGCAGGTGGGAGCTGCTGGGCCTGCCTCCACGGGGCACCTTCCAGCCACTGCTGTGTGCCTCGGCCACCTAGGATCCATCCCTGAGGCCTTGGCCGCTGAGAGGAGTGAGGAAGGCCCCAGGGCGGGCAGCCCCAGGGTCTTCCCTCCATTTCCAATCCTCACAGCGCCGGCAGCCATTCTTTGGTCTTCCCACTGCTCACCTGTCCTCAGAGCCAGTACTAATATGGGGGAGCAGGTGTCTCGGCCGTCCCCCAACCCCTGGGGCTCCTGAGCTCCACCACCCCAGAAGCTGAGCCATGGGGACGCCCTGAGGGGCAGCCGCCACCTTGTTCCCAGAAAGAGCAGAGCAGCCGGCAGACTAGCGCTCAGCTACTCCCGACAACCGGGAGACATCTGGGCAGACACCATATCCCAGAAAAGACCAGAGGCCCGAAATGGGAACCAAGTGCATAAATAATAAAAAACAGGATTTTACACATTGATGACAGTAGCACAAAATATACGTAATTTCTAGATGCTGAGCTAATAAGTCATCACTATAATTAAAATAGATTCACTAAAACCAAGTCGATAGTTACCTGGAGTAGTGGACTAGCTGCAGAATGTCACGGATCCACTTCCTTTAAAATGATAGAATGTTGCTATCAGTTTGTCTTACGTTAAAAAAGTTCTTAAACCTCCTACTATATTAAATACATTCTAATTTGGTCACTGATAAAAATTTTTTACCTAGACGTTTTGCACTTTTAAAAAATGCTATTAAAAGTCTTTGGCAAAGCGACGGGTAGGGAGGAACACATTGGTGCCGCTGCCTGCTCTTGTGCCCTCACAACCTACATGGCCCACAGAGAGCCAGGTCGCCGTAAATCACAGACGCCTGTTCCTGCTCCTCAACTCCTAGGGACAGTCCCAGCCCTGAGCAGAAGGGTCAGGTCATCGCGGGAACGCGTTCTCAGTCGCGTTTCTGCTGCGGCTGGAAGCCACGCTGTCGCTCCAGGGGCAGACAGGCCAGGGGACCACAGCAGAGCCGGGACCTTGGGGGCCACTTCCCCCGTGTGCTCCAGGCCACTAAGAGGCTGTGACTGGGTCCTGGTGTGACCTTGCTGGCCACATGGATGAGCCCCGATACTAACTGGCAGTACGGGTCAGGTGACTCACATACACCCGGCACCCTGGCGCACACCACGGCTCGAGCATCTCCCACATGAGCATGACGGGGGTGGCCACAGGTGCTGGGGAGCCAGCCACTCTCCCAGTTCACTGCCTGATCCCCGCCAGGACGCCTAGCGATGTCTCCAAGGAGCTACAAAGCACCATTGCCTAGGACAGATCTAAGTAATCAGAAGACAGCTTTTTTTTTTTTTTTTTTGAGCCAGAGTCTCACTCTGTCACCTGGGCTGGAGTGCAGTGGCGTGATCCTGGCTCACTGCAACCTCTGCCTCCTGGGTTCAAACGATTCTCCTACCTCAGCCCCCCGAGTAGCTGGGACTACCGGCGCCCACCACGACGCCCGGCTAAGTTTTGTATTTTTAGTAGAGACGGGGTTTCACCATGTTAGCCAGGATGGTCTCAATCTCCTGACCTTAGATGATCCACCCGCCTCAGCCTCCCAAAGTGCTGGGATCACAGGCGTGAGCCACCGTGCCCGGCCAGAAGACAGCTGCTTAAAAAAGTAATTCTAAAACCTCTGATGTCTGATCCCTTCTGCTGCATTTTTCGTTAGTATCAAACTGTCTTTCAGAGGTTCAAGGGAGAAAACAAAACGATGTTCCTTCACTTGTTTAACAAGGCACAGACGCATAGGAAAAGTGGCCACGGATCACAGAAATGCAGGACGGAGCTCTCCTGCTCCCACGTCACGAGGCTGGAATATCAACCCCAGTGCCTTGTGCGCACACAGGCTCGGGAAAACTAGCTCCTTCCATCAAGTTAAAAACATCTAAATCCATAATCACTCTGCTTATAAATACTATCTGCACTTAATGGGAAAATGTAAAAATCCTAGGTCTTACTACTAGATAAACGCTCATTTCATAAGTACTAGTTTCAGAATATGAAATCTAATATATTCAGCATACTATGAATTGACAATAAACTGATATGAAATATTTAAGTTCACAGTACACATATAAAGCTTCATATTATCGCCTATTTAAAAAACAACATAGAAAGCAGCTTAGAGCAATTTATAACCTCTAAATTCCTCGCTTTACAAAGTGCTTTGAAAGACCCCAGCTCTCAGTGGTCCAGTCACAGGAGTGTCAGGACCACAAACTGCTGTGATCACAGCGCCACGCGGACCCCTGAGGCACCAGGCCCCTCGAGGACAGGCAGGCGGGTTCTGTAGGTTTGCCTTTAAGGTTTTTGAGGAAAATACCTTGACACCGTCGGTAGGACTAGATAGGTGTTAACGTGTGACAGGACAGCTGTCGGCCGAGCGCGGGCGGGGCTCCCAGCCTCATGATAACGGGCTGAGCGCGGGCGGGGCTCCCAGCCTCGGTCCTCACAGCGGTGGCACCAGAAGTGAATGACGACGTGTCTGTGGTCACAAGGAACGCTGGAGCCAGGGTGCCCAGCAGGAGGTGGCTGTCCCCGCTGAGGTCACCACCGCAGGGGCTGGCCCTTGCAGTAGGGGCACTCGGGTGCGGCGGCCGCACATGGCTCACAGAGGACGCGGTGCTGGCACGGCCGCAGGACGGCACCCTGGGCCCGCTCCCGGCAGGCCACGCACTGCTTGGCGCGGAGCTGGAAGATCACCTGCAGGGCCAGAACAGTAATGGGGTCAGGAGGCCCCTGCCCAGGCTGGACCAGCTGGGGAGCCACAGAGCCTTCTGGGCAGGACTCAGCATCTCAGGCCACACCTGGCCACCAGCTACAAAGACAGGGTCAGGGAAATGCCCCCAGCCAGGGCCACCTCAGGGAGAAGGCAGCTGCGGGGTGGTGGGAATGCTCTGTCTCGAGCCCTGGGCAGAGGACGGCCCCCTGGGGCCACCACAGACACGGCAGTGGCCGGACAGGCCAGGCCCCTGAGGGCCCTGGCGGCTGGGTGCCCAGGATGTGGGCTACGCAGGACACACTGGCCCAGAGCAGTTAGGCCAAGAGTCCACCCTTAACAGGCCGGGTGAGGAGAGGCATGCTGAAGTGGAGGGAGCACGTGTGAGGGCTGCAGCTGTGAACAGGGAGGGATGGGGCCACCTTCCCTGTGGAAGGTGCAGCCTGGCATTCGCTGGTAAGAGGGAGGGGTGAAAGGGCAAGGGCCAGCCTGACAGGAGAGGCGGCTCCCAGGGAGACAGGCAGGGAGGTCGCAGGGGGTCTGTGCTGGCGCGGGGCACCGTCCCCTCCTCCCCAGGCCCGGAGCAGACCCAAGGGGGCAGGGAAGGGAGGGGACACCACACCAGCCAGGGCCCTCCCCAGACAGGGACAGCAGCCCTGCAGGCAGGCTAGCCCATCCCCCTGCCCCGAGCAGGACTCACGCCATCCACGGCCTCCAGGTCCAGGCGCAGCTGACTCTGCAGCGAATGCAGCTTAGGCAGGGGAATGGTGCCGATGTCCCCGAAGCCCCGCAGCCCCGCCAGTGTGGAGGCGATGCCCAGGCCCTCCAGCTCCTCCTGCAGCTGCTTCACCTGCGCCTCCACCTCCTCCTTCTTCTGCAGCGCCAGCTGCCGGTCACAATCGGCCACGCGGGCACGTTCCTTGGCCTCCTGCGCCTCTCGCTGCCAGGCATCGCAGACCTGAAACCCAGGGCCAGGAGGCAGCCAGAGCCAATCTCAGCCCCTCCCACTTCACCTATGCCACCTGCAGACCCCACTGCCCGTGTCACCTGCGATCCTCCCTCCCCTCCCCCATCACCTGTGGCCTGCTCACCTGAGTCCCCTGCGGCCCGCCCTCACCTATCTCACCCCCCACCAAACACTCACCTGAGTCCCCGGTGGCCCTCCCTCCCCCTCACCTGTCTGGCCTCCACACGCTCACCTGTTTCACCTGCTGCCAGGACTCCTCCCACTGCCGGATCTTCCTCTTGGCCTCCTCCAGCTGCCGTCTGACCCGGGCCAGCTCAGCCCCATTTGGACTGGAACCCGAAGAGGATGGGGGGCCGGCGCTCAGGATTGGGGTGGGGCTGGGGGAGAAGCTGCCGGAAACAAAGTCCCAGATGCTCCCGGGGACACCGTTCAAACCTGAGTGTGAAAGGGCCGATGATGGCCCAGCCCAGCTGTGCTCACGGCCTGGTGACTGGTGGGTGCTATGCCCTGGCCCGGCCGCCACGTGGGCACCCTCTGGGGCTCACCCACCCTGATGGCAGGGGTCTTGCCCTTTGTTCTGCCTGCCCCTTGCCCCACTCCTGGACCCTACCAGCCTCAGGAAGAGGCGCTGGGGACCGAGTGGGCCTGGCAGAGGCACTGACAGTGACACGTGCTCCGGCCGGTCTCCCCACCAGATCTGTGCCTTCCTGGCCACCTGAGGAGTCTGAACAGAGAAATTAAATTCGAGTTCCTGGGACATCACGAGGTGGAAGGGGCAGTGGTTCTCAGACTCCACTCCCAGGAACACCTCACACAGACTCTCAGAGACCCCAAAGAGCTGTGTCCGCATGGTGACATCTGCCAGTGTGTATGCAGCTTTAGAAACTATGACTTAGATACTTTAAATGTTACTTAAAAAAAAAACAGGACTGTCATCCCAGCACTTTGGGAGGCCGAGGCGAGCAGATCTCTTGAGGTCAGGAGTTTGAGACCAGCCTGACCAACATGGTGAAACCCCATCTCTACTGAAAACACAAAAATTAGATGGGTGTGGTAGCAGCAGCCTGTGATCCCAGCTACTCGGGAGGCTGAGGCAGGAGAATCATTTTAACCCGGAAGACGGAGGCTGCGGTGAGCCGAGATTGCTGGAGCCTGGGCGACAGAGTGAGACTTTGTCTTAAAAAAATAAAAACTTTTAAAATTTTGTAATTTTTGTAGAGTCAGGAATCTCACTATGGTGCCTAGGCTTCTCTTGAACCCCTGGCCTCAAGTGATCCACCCACCTCAGCCTCCCAAAGTGCTGGGATTACAGGCCTGAGCCACCATGTTGGCCCAAAGTGTTTTTTTTTTTTTTTTTTTTTTGCGGTGGAGTCTCGCTCTAACACCAGGCTGGGGTGCAATGGCGCGATCTCGGCTCACTGCAACCTCCGCCTCCTGGGTTCAAGCGATTCTCCTGCCTCAGCCTCTGGAGTCGCTGGGACCGCAGGCGTGCACCACCACGCCTGGCTAGTTTTTGTATTTTTAGTAGAGATGGCGGTTTCACCATGTTGGCCTGGCTGGTCTCGAACTCCTGACCTCAGGTGATCCACCTGCCTTGGCCTCCCAAAGTGCTGGGATTACAGGCATGAGCCACTGCACCCGACCAAACCCACACTTCTTTTTTTTTTTTTGAGACAGTTTCACTCTTACTGCCCAGGCTGGAGTGTAACAACACAGTCTTGGCTCACCGCAACCTCCGCCTCCCAGGTTCAAGCGATTCTCCTGCCTCAGCCTCCTGAGTAGCTGGCACTACAGGCGCAAGTCACCACGCCCAGCTAATTTTGTATTTTTAGTAGAGACAGGGTTTCTCCATGTTGATCAGGCTGCTCTCGAGTCATCAAGCCCAGCCGTTAGTTTGTTTACAACGTAACAAACAGCCGTACACGGTGGCTCAAGCCTGTCATCCCAGCACTTTGGGAAGCCGAGGTGGGCAGATCACGAGGTCAGGAGTTTGAGACCAGCCTGGCCGACACGGTGAAACCCGTCTTTACTAAAAATACAAAAATTAGCTGGGGGTGGTGGCACACGCCTCTATAATCCCAGCTACTCGGGAGGCTGAGGCAGGAGAATTGCTTGAACCCGGGAGGTGGAGGTTGCAGTGAGCCGAGATCGTGCCATTGCACTCCAGCCTGGGGGACAGAGCGAGACTCAGTCTGCAGAAGAGGGGAGCCTGTGAGTAGCAGGCCACGTGCTCTGCCACCATGGATGGGGCACAAGGTTCCATGTGGGGCCCCTTGGTCAGGGTGGCCTCTGGGAGGCAGCCCCACGGAGGCTTCATGGGAACGCTTGCGTGGAGGGAGCCGGCACTCACCTAAGGGGCTGTAGGATGAGGCTGAAGAGCCCAGTGCACCCGGCTCTGAACGCAGGGGTGGCGGCTGCTGGGGAGGCGTCATGGCCGAGGAACCCACCGGCCCCGGGAGGGGCTGGGATAGTGAACTGAGTGGCGAGGTGGACGCGGAGGACGGCGAGTGCAGCGATGGTGCTCGGGGCAGGGAGCCAGGGATGGCAACAGGCGCAGAGCCAGCCAGAGACCTGGGACCTGGCAGGGGCGGACCAGTGAGCGAAGGAAGTACCGCTAGGCCTCTGCCCAAACATCTGTTCACCGGCGGGCGGCAGCCACGGAAGATGGTCCCTGCTGGCGGTGGTGGTGGGGATATGGGGGGTGGGGATACAGGGGCCAGGCCAGCAGCCACCGTCTATGGGTGTGGAGCCAGAGCCCCGGGTGGCCACGTCTCACACAGTTGGGCAAGCCATGGGCTCAAAGGGATTTCAACCAGAGGTGGGGACACGGGGGTTTAGCGTGGGCCACGCCCAAAAAGCCAGACACCCACCAGGCTCTGCCAGCCAATTTAGCCACTGGCACAGTCCTCCCAGCACTTGTCCAGGCCCCTTAAAATAGTTTACTTTCTTTTAAAGTCAGAAAGAAAAGATATGCTTTCAGGCTGAAGGAAAGGGTGTTGTACAGGATAAGACACATTTGTATGGATGTTGATCTTTTGTCTACAACGTGAATACATTTGTCCTTCGGAGACCATCAGGACCTTCCTCAGGAAAAGCCCCGCCTGTCTCTGCAGGGCCACTTTGCTGGGACAAAGGTCAACTGAAGAAGTGGGAGGGCCCGAAGCGGGCGAGAGGCTGAGGAGTCCGTGTGCAGGGGGGGAAGGGGAGGGGCAGTGAGGGAGAGGAGGAGGTACCGCCAGAAGGGGGCCCTACCGCCCCCAAAACCAGATAGGAGGTATTGCACTGTGGCCCAGGCGGGAGCACAGTGGTCCAACCTCGGCTCACTACAGCCTTGACCTTCCCAGGCTCCAGCGATCCTCCTGCCACAGCGCTTAGCTGTTCAGCGGCTGGAGGAGCAGCGCCCCAGGTGCTCCGTGCCCTCACCTGCCGGTCCCAGGTCGTGGCCGTCTTGCTCTTCCAGATCCTTCTCTAGGGATGCAATCTTCACATTGCTAAGATGTGGGTCTAACGCGGAACCTGTCAACAGAGCCCCCCATCATCCACAGCCCGCCCAGTGCTGCAGAGCTCAGGAAGCCCAGCTGAGGACGACTGTCCGGCCTGGGCTTAGAGTGAAGCCAAGGGCAGGAGGCATGGGAGTTGCTGGGGGAGCCTGGGAAGGACACGCCAGCCCACCCTCGCGGCCCCCAGCAGGCAGTGGGAGGCTTGGCTGGTCTCTGGCAGAACGAGCATGACGTGCCGCGGCTGCTCCTCGGAGTTTGAACACCTAAGCGTGTGTGAGCATCTGACCATGTGTGCGCACTCGACTGTTTGAAAAACCTTCCGGGAGGGTGATTTCAAGAAGCAGGTGTTCATCTGCAATTTCATGCCAAGCACCAAGACCTCAATCCCCGAGGCTCAGGACCGAGTGGGAAGGACCCTCCTCGGAGCGGCCTCACCCAGCCAGCCCTGCCTTCCAAGGCTGTCCCCACCCGTCCATGCAGGCCACGGGGCTGCCCTCCTGCACGGGCCCTTCCCTCCCAAGTCCCCACGCCCAACCCCGAACGGCAAGCAGTGGCCCCAGTGCCCCTTCCTGGTATTAGGAAGCCATCTTGAAGAGGCTGACTGAGCTCTGGTCACCAGCCCCTGAACACACAGCGTGTCGCAAACTCCTGCAGCCTCTGCACAGAGGTTGGGTTGGGGATGGGGGATGACCAGAGGATCTGGGATCTGAGAACCCATGTGCCACAGGGGGCAGGCCAGGGGCCCACGGCGGCTGCAGGAGCTCCGGGACACACCCTATGGGCCGGTGCCGCCTCCCACAGCAGCAGGTGGGAGAGGAGCCTGGCTCAGGGGTAGACAGTGGACTCCAGGTCCACCTGGGGGGTTCCTGAACCCCCACTGATGGCTGGTACTGGACAGTGTGCTGCTGAGTCCTGCTCTGAGACGCGCAAAGCCACCCCTGCCTGCCCCGTAAGGGCGTCAGACCCCCTTCTTCCTGTCCTCACCTGGGACAGATGGTCCCTCCCCGGCCCCGGGCAACCGCACCCCGTGGACACCCGTCAGGCCCGACTGCGGGTTGGCACACCGGGAACCTCCAGCCTGGCCAGCCCTGCCTGGTGCTCCGTTCAGACCAGTAGCCCAGCAGAAGTGAAGAGGTGGTCACTGCCCCCCATGTACCCGACATCAAGCCCCGCCCTCACAGGGCTCTTGCGGCCTCACTCCCCACACCCCACCCCACCCAGCGTGGAGCTGGCTGATCCAAGCAGGGCTGACTGCTGCGACCTGCTGGCCATGTCAGGGTGACAGCAGGTTCACCACACAGGGGGCATCCCAGGAAACAGCTGGAGAAACGGATTGGGCAGCCAGTGAGTCGCAGAGGGACAAAACCCCACTCGGATGGGGAAGAGGGCTGGGGCCTTTCCAGACATTTGCAGCATCAACAGGAAAGGCAGGAGGGTGACTTCTGAAGAAGAATGCGACACTAGCCACACGCGAGATTTGTGGGGACCGCAGGTGTGGGGCCCAGCCTCAGCTCATGGCCTGCACCTCACCCCTCCACCCAGGCCTCCACTTCTCCTCCGTGGAACCAACTGGCACCAGTCAGTGCCACGGGGACCACGGGAGCAACCACAGGGTGGCAGGTGGCCCTTCGCCTGAGGCCTGGTGCTCGGCCGCCACACACTCTGAACCCCACAGGAGCAGCCAGAACATCCTCGTGCCACCGTGGTGGCCCTGGCCGCGCACAGCCCATCGCGCACAGGCTGGTGTGGATGCAGCGCGGCCTGGCAGGTCTGGGCCTCTGAACTTCACCCTGGATCTGGCCTCGCTCAGCAGCCACACTGTGGAGACCGTGCTCCACCAACCAGAGCAGCAGGTGGGAGAGGAGCCCGGCTCAGGGGTGGACAGTGGACCCCAGAGGCCGCAAGGCAGAGGCCATCCCCACCCCACTCCACCGCACAGCACGACCCAGACTCAACCCTCATCCACACGCCAGCCATGAGGGAATTTCCGGGGCACGGAGGCCGGGCTGTGGTGCCACCGGACAACACTGTCCTTCCCAGTCACAGCGGCAGCAGGGCCCAGGGCAGAGAACCTGACCCTGAGGCATCCGGGAAAGCACATGGCACCTGCAGCAGCAGTCTCCACTCCCACAGAGACGCTGTTCAAATGAAGCTTTTAGGGAATTTCAAAGCTCTTACCCAGAAACTAAAGGAACAGGTGGGGGGTGGAGGCGGCCAGGCCAAGACCCCCTGAGGACCAGGAACCCACAAGAGCAGTCACCAAGGCCTCAGCCCTCAAGGACGCTCATTGGCAGAGCCAAAGGCAGGCCCTGGGCCAGCAGCACCCAGAGCCATTCGCTCCTCTCCTTCCCACTCACAGGACAGTGATGTTCCGGAGCGGACATCCACCCTGGCCTGCAGAGTGGGCCAGCCCTCCTGGTCCCTGTCATCTGCCTGACGTGCTCAGGCCATGGCCGAAGAGGGCACAACCTCAAAGCCTGACTGAAGTCGTGCTTTGAAGCACAGAGCTGAGACGCTGGAGGCAGCGGCAGAGGACCATGCACTGAGCGGCTTCGGACAGGTGGCTCCAAGGCTGAAAGTCACATCTGCAGTAGGCAGGGCCTCCTCCCTCCTCCCTCCAGGGCTGGAGCACACTCCTCCTCCCTCCTCTCTCCAGGGCTGGGGCACGCTCCTCCTCCCTCCCTCTAGGACCTGGGGCGCTCCTCCTCCTCCTCCTAGTGTCCACCCTCCTTCATGGCTGGCAGCCACATGACTCCAGTGTCTGCCTCTGCGCTGGGGGCCATCTCTTCTGAGTGTCTGTCCAAGTTTGTTCTCATAAGGACACTGGTCACTGGCTCAGGGTCCCACCCCACCGGCCTCATTTTAACCTGGTTATAAGGACCCTGCAGTAGCACCCCCCGATCTGTAGCAGGGGGGGATACATTCCAAGATCCCCCATGGAAGCCTGAGGCCGCGGACGGCACGGAACCCTACCTAAACAGGCTTTTTCCTATATGAACGTCCTCATTTGCATGTCAAGCCCAGTAAGAGATTAACAAGATTAACTAGTAACATAGACAGATTTCAGCACTGCACAGTAATAAAAGTTACCTGAGCAACCAAATGCCCTCC
>NW_012117855.1:583910-587133 GCF_000951035.1 Colobus angolensis palliatus | reverse complement strand
GGCGCGGGCAGCGGGGGGCTAGAGGTCTTCAGGTCGAAAGCCCCGGAGCCGCCCCCCTGCCCGGCTCCTCCTGCCCTGCCCACCTGCATCTGCAGCGGCTCAGGGCGGACTCAGGTGAAACACCCGGGCCAACAGGGGCGCTCGCGGGGCGGGGCGGCGTGACCTGGGGCCGCTGTCTGCCCTGCAGGACCCTCCTCCCTCCCAAGTCCGCGTGCCCGCCCAGCCCCATCTAAACGCGGGGTACGGAGCTCGCAGGTCACTCTTAATCTAAAACCTATTCCTATGAAGTGGAAGATGAAGGAAAATGGAACCTATCAGATGGGCCTGAAATGCTTTCACTACATCCCTTAAATACAGAATCCGCCCATTTTTTCTATTCCGTGCTTCAGTCACAGTACATCTACAACCTAAAGGAAACTGTACTATTAACAAGGAAAAAATGACTCAGTCTACACACTTGCTTCGCCCAAAACCCTCTACAACAGCTAATAAAATACACATGCAGGCAGGCGGGCTTACACCTGGGACCAGACAGTGCCGCTCGCTCCGGGAGTCCCTGAGCCTGGGGCGCAGGAGTGCCCCGGGGTCAGCGGGCAGGACACTGCCTCTGGTGCCTGCGGCGAGTGCAGGGATGTAACTTTACAGTGATGCCTCAGGCACGGACAGAGGAAAAAAGTGAGGCTGGCACTGGGTGGCAAAGCTCACAATTTCAGCCGCAGCAGCAACAACAATACACTGCCTGTAACTAAGGCAATGTCGATCCCGAAAAAAAAACCCCCCCCTCCACCTCACTAAATACTGGTTTAGTGTTTTTTTTTTTTTTTTTTTTTTTTTTTGAGACAGAGTCTTGCTCTGTCACCCAGGCTGGAGTGCAATGGTGTGATCTCAGCTCACTGCAACCTCCGCCTCCTAGGCTCAAGCTATTCTCCTGCCTCAGCCTCCTGAGCAGCTGGGACTACAGCTGCCCTCCACCACCCCCAGCTAATTTTGTATTTTTAGTACAGACAGGTTTTCTCTATATTGGTCAGGCTGGTCACGAACTCCCCACCTCAGGTGATCCGCCTGCCTCGTCTCCCAAAGTGCTGGGATTACAGGCGTGAGCCACCCTGCCCGGCCTCAAATGCAACTTTCAGGGGACACCATTCAACCCAGGACATGGGGGCCCACCTGCAGATGCCCCTGTTGGTCCTGTCCATCCTCCCCAGCCCCTCAGGACTCTGTACCAACAGATCTGCCCCCTGCTGTGCACAGCCCTCCCTCCCTGAGTCCTCCCCAGGGAGGAGACCCCCACCTCTGTCTCCACTCCCCTGCAGCTGTTTTCTGGGGCCTCCTCAGCACTCACTCTGCCCACCGCTGTCCGGAGCCTTTCCCTCCAGCCCTGCACCTATGCCCTGAACTGCCTCTGGTCACAGGCACCAGCTTCCCTCCCAGGCCCACCCCCATGCCCACTCTCCTCCCTGGTGTCTGGCAGCCCCTCCTGTGGCCTGGACCCACCCAACACAGTGGCTCTGCAGCCCCCAGCCCAGATGTCCTGGACGTCCCCCAGCAGGGGCCACAGCCCTTCCTCCCTGGCAAAGGATCCCTCGCTCGTTCCCATGGGCCCCCTGCAGGGCCTTCCCCGACACCGTGTGTGCAGGGCCCTCCTGGAAGCTGGCACTGCAGGACCCCTTCCTCAGGGGCTGCTCGCTCAGCCCACACCCACTGAGGCCAACACCCAGCCTTCATGCACCGCAAGAGTGACCTTCCTACTATGAAAAGCCTCATCGTGTCCCGAGTCCTGGCCTGCAAGAAAGGAGGGAGGGAGCTTGTGCCCTCGTGCGTGCCAGTCACTGCTTCCCAATGGGTCCTTTGCCAGGCTCCCAACCTGCTGTGCCACTGAGGCTCAGCCTGGCCGTGCCTTCCATTCACTAAGATCAGCCCCACCAGTCCCGAGAAACCTGCTCGGGCTCCAAGCCCTGCATGGAATGCCCCCACTCCATCCTTGCAGGTGTCAGCCTCAACCATGCCAGGGCCTCGGGCAGACTCACCCACTGAGGACAGGCACCGATCCCCAACCCACAGGCCTGCCCACAGCCCCCACGTGCTTCCACACTGGGGCTTGATGACGGGGGAGGGCCAAGCCGTCTGCGCACAGTCAGGTCAGCCAGGCTCAGGAACATGGGCCTGCCCTCTGTACCCAAGTCCCAGGATCAGGATGTGGCAGCCCCTTCAGAGCTCACCGCCCTTCACATCTGGCAGAGATCCAGAAACTCCTCACGAAAAGCAAAGACGCAAAGGAGTTGGGGGACAGGAACGGAGGCGCCTTTTCTCCCCTTGGAGTGGGGCGATCGCACCATGCTCTGTGCGTAAGTCAGCGCAGAGGCTTCTCCCACCAGGTGCAGAGCGCACAGCACGTGGAGGGCAAAGCTGCCTTCAACGCTCACCTGACAAACTACTACAGCTGGCACTCAGCTCAGAGGACGTCAGCCACCACCTACCTCAGCCAAGTCACCTGCGCTGAAGCCTGGGAAGCTACCTGGAGAGGGGACGTTTGGGGAACATGTGGGTGCCCCCAAGAGACTCCAGCCCTGCTTCAGAGCCAAGTGCCCTTGATCCAAAGAGGGCACTGGGGAGGGTCCCAGGGGGCTCCACCACCCCCAGGGTGCTGTCTAGGGGCCCACTCCCAGAAAGTTAGGGGGGAGAGAGCTGCTGCACCCACCTGACCCACTTTCTCGCCCGCAGCTTCTTCCCTACCTCACCTCACTGTTCCAAGGTCAGATCCAGATCTTCCGAAACATCCTCAAAGAAAGGGCTAACCCTCAGGCAAAGGCACAATCTACCTGAGGCTGGTTATCTAAGCGAGCACAGCTGGGTCAGGCCAGGCTGCCTCAGCCCCGGGCGTTAGGAAATCACCGGCCCGCTGAGTCACGGCCCCACAGCCCGGCTCTGCCGTGACACAGCACATTCAAGCCGCCGCGGTCCCCCGGGGTCAGGGACACGCGAGGACAAGCTACAGACTGCTCGGAACTCAGGCCAGGGAGGGGAGCCCCCGACGCCAGGGAAATCCCCGTACCACGCGGGCTGAGTGCAGGCTGGGCCAGGCCAGGACGCAGGGGTCGGCCGTCCCCTGCCCCGCTCCCCTGCCCTCTCCTGCCCGGCTCCGCTCCACTCCCCTGCCCCCGCTCCACTCCCCTGCCCCCTCTCGGGGCACCAACCCCGCCTCTCTAGGGGACGCAGGCGGTCC
>NW_012117855.1:577119-578635 GCF_000951035.1 Colobus angolensis palliatus | reverse complement strand
TTCCGTGTGGGGCAACCACTAACGACCGGCAGCTCGGCTCTCGGGCAGGAGTCACTGTGGGTCTGGCTGCCTCCCGCATCGACGCGGGCCCTGATGGTGCCGGGGTCCCACTCCGAGTCCCCAGCGTGTGCCCATGCAGGCACTGGAGCAACGGCCCCCACCACGAGGCCCCAGCAGCCCTGTCCTCCTGATTCCATGTACAGCTCCCCCACCACACCCTGGACAGCAGAGGATGTAGGAGAGGAAGGGGTGGGCTCCAGGCCCGGGCTGAGCTGAGCAGGGCCCATCCTCACTGTACCCCCAACCCCATCCCATTCCACCCCAGCCCAGGGACAGAACTTGGAAACCACCACAGGTGGCAGCCCTCCCCATGTCCCTCACTATCACTGTCAGGAGAGGCAGGTTTGGGTCCCTTGGGTGCTGGTGGCCATGGAATGTGGGGCTTCAGCACGTCCCATCATTCACCAAGCGTCTGTGCAAGCAAAGCCCTGCACAGGTGCGGCAGGCGTCCCCCCCACCCCAACCTGTCCCCAGGAGCTGAAAGGGACCAAGGACACACACAGCCCAGCCCCTGGCACTGTCCCGCCCCCAGCTCTGCCCCTCTGGGCCTCTGGAAGAATCTGCCCCCCAGGTTCTGGGCTTCCAGCCAGGCCACGACGGGTCCCCACAGCCCAGCTCCATCATGTGTCTCAGTGCCCAGTGACTCCCTCCAGCTAAAGGCCTCCCAAAGCTGCCAGCCCAGGTGCTCACAGCTTTGCCCCTGACTCCAAGCCTTTGCCGGACTCCCCACCCCATCACTATCCCCCACCTTCAGTGCCCTCACTGGTCCACAACCCCTACTTTCAATTTTTTTTTGGAGATGGTCTCACTCTCTCACCCAGGCTGGAGTGCAGTGGTGCAATCACAGCTCACCACAGCCTCGACCTCCTGGGTTCAAGTGATCCTTCCACTTCACCTCCCAAATAGCTGGGACTACAGGTGTGCACCACCATGCCTGACTAATTATTTTATTTTTAGTAGAGACGGGGTCTCTCTTTGTTGCCCAGGCTGGTCTTGAACTTCTGGGCTCAAGTGATCCTCCTGCCTCGGCCTCCCACAGCACTGGGCGCACAGGCAGCCAACTCCCACGCCTCCCATCATCTGTCAGTAACCTCCCTGTTCTCAGTCCCTGGGCCGGGCGGTGCCCACCCTGACTGGCTCCCAGGAGGCTCCTCGTCCCCAGCGCCCATGGCACCCAGGCCAGGAGCCTCTCTGAGCCAGGGCTTGTTTTCACAACTCCAAGTGCAACACAACCAAAGTGACAGAAGACCAAAACACACGTCTGGCTTCTTTACAAAAATGACGATTCTGTAACATGTCCTGAAACAGAAGCGCTGTTCCTGAAAAGCTACAGCATGAGAACAGGAGGTCAGGGAGAAAGGAGGATGGTGCCGGACTTACCGAGGACAGCCTCCACGGTGCTGCCGGCGGGGCTGAGCGGGAGGGCGCGGGCAGGGGGCGCGGGCAGTGCAGTGGG
>NW_012117855.1:568890-575974 GCF_000951035.1 Colobus angolensis palliatus | reverse complement strand
GAAACCCCGTCTCTACTAAAAATACAAAAAATTAGCCCGGCATTGTGGCAGGCACCTATAGTCCCAGCTACTTGGGAGGCTGAGGCAGGAGAATCGCTAGAACCCAGGAGGCGGAGGTTGCCGTGAGCCAAGATCGCACCACTGCACTGCAGCCCGGGCAACAGAGAGACTCTTGTTTCTAAAAAAAAAAAAGGAATTGCATACTGAAATATTACAGTTGAAATGATATGATATTTGGGTTTTGCTGAAAAGTAATGCAGGAAAAGTTAACCTTGGGGGGTGTGATTCTACTAGCTTGTCTGTTAAGTAAAACCGTCCATAATGAAGAAATTTTAACGTGCATTTCCTAAGGGTCAGAAATCAGGCACTGACTAGCCCTCAAGAACGCACCTGGCTCCAGGCTTCTGTGGCCTTGGGGTCCTGCTGCCTGCACTGGCTTCCTTCTGGGTAAGGGATTTGCTCCTCAGCCCACGGCACAGCAGCTGCACAGAGCCCCCGTGACTGACTCTGAAAACAGTCTCCTCCAGCTGCAAACTCTGGAGACAGCCGCCAGAGCTCCCTGTGCAGGTGCAAGATGGGGCCTGCCCCCTCGTCCATAATCCACTTCCCCTCCCTGGCCCGGAGACCACTTTCCCTCAAGCCGTGAAAAAAGGAACCACAGTCCACCCCGTTAGCCTCAGGGACGGCGGTAACTCCTGCACCCACCACCACAGACCCACCCAGTCACGCAACACCAGGGACCCTCCCAGCCATGCATGGCGCTGCCAACAACCCCCATCAGTCCCCCATGGTGAGCCTGGGGACAGGGTTGCTGGAAGCCTCACGTTCTCTAGCAAGCAGCCCAGAAACACGGTGGGTGATTCGAGACCTGGTGCCATCTCAGTGGCAACCTGCCCCCACCCCTGGCGCTTCCTGTCCCTGCTCCAGAGCCTCAGTGTGGCCCCAGGAAGGCTGAGAAGGACCTCCCAACAGACGTTCCGGTGACCCGACATCCAGGAGCGACACAGACACCTGGGAGCTCCTTGTTCCCTGACAGCTTGGATCAGGGAGGGGACCGACCTTCTCTACCAGCAAAGGACAGGGCCACCCAGGCTGCGGGACCGAGGAGGCGTACACCAGCAAGGGGTGAGTGACGTGGGGCAGTCTGCCGAGCTCACCGCATCCAGCAGCTGTGACTCAGAACCAAAAGGTCAGGGACGGCAATGCACTGCCCTCAGGGTATGTGGACACTGCACAGCTGCACAGCTGCATGGCCTGCAGAAGCCCTCCCCCACCCCCTCCTTGTCCCATCTCTTGGCAGCCCACCCTGTGTCTCAGGGTCTGCCTAGGTCCGTGCTCTGGGGCACGGTACCTACATACAAGCTGCCCCTGCTCCGCCAGGCTGAGGTCCACCATGTCCTGACCCACCAGTAGCCAAGAGGCCACCGCCGCATCACAGTCACCCCTGTGGATGTCCTCCCAGCTCCATGACCCCTGCAGACGTCTCAGTCTTTGCCTGAACCCAACTCCAGAGCATCACCCAGGCCCAGAGGCCACCTCCCAAATAAGGGAGAGCCTAGGGACTGTTGCCTGGAAGGGCCCGGACCCACCAAGAAGCCATGGACAATGCTGGGGTTTGCAGAGCAGGCCTGCCCTGCCCTGGGTCAGACAGGGAGCCTGTGCCCCGCACCTGTGTCTGCAAAGAGCCCAAGAACGTGGAAAGCCGCGAGGCACCACAGTGCAGGTGCCACATTTGCCCCCAAAGCAGCGCTGGTCTGAGGGCTGGGCACAGGCTGACCCTCGGCTAGGAGGCGGCCTCAGGCTCCCAAAGCACTGCCCGGCCCAGGGTGAGTGCAGCAGCCTGAGAAGCCAAGGCCGCCTCCTTCCTGGGTGTCTGCAGGAGGGACTCCACCCTGGGGGCCTTCCCCAGCCTACTGGACGCCATAAACCAAGAGGGATCGGAGAGGAAGCCTCAGCGCTGAGTGACTCCCAGACCCCACGCTGACCCTGCCCGGGAGCTGGCCGGGGTGATGTGCACACTGTGACTTCCGCCCAAATGATCACCTGAAAATCATCAACATCCAGGTCAGTCCTTGTTCCCCAAGGTACAATGGCCACAGACGACGGGCCTGGTGTGGGGGCCCATCCATAGGAGGGCTGGGCATGGTGAGAGGCGTCAGACGAGAGCCCCGTGGGGACGCCGCACCTCCGCTAACACGGGCACCGTCCGCCCCATGGGGACGCCGTGGGGACGCCACACCTGCGCTAACACGGGCACCGCCTGCCCCATGAGGACGCCATGAGGACGCCGTGGGGACGCAGCACTGCCGCTAACACCGGCACTGCCTGCCTGGTTTTTCTTCTCTGTATTACGGTGAAATGTAACATTTACTACAGTGGTCATGGGTAGGTGTAGTCCATGGCATGAATTCCATCCACGCCACTGTGCGGCCATCACCGCATCCATCTCCAGAACGCCTCATCTCCCAGCCGGAAGCTCTGACCCCAGGAACACCAGCTCCCTCCCCCGGCCCCGGCCCCGGCCCTGGCCCCACCATGCCACCTGCTGTCTGTGAATGTGACTCCGCTAGCGACCTCCTGTGGGTGGAATCACACAGGATTTGCCTTTCAGTAACTGGCTCATTTCAGTAAGCACAGTGTCTTTGTTATGGACCAAACGTGTCCCCCCCAAATTCCTACACGGAAGCCTTGACCTCCGGCGTGACTAAATTTGGAGATAGGACCTGTGAGGAGTAATTAAGGTGAGACGAGTTCTTAGGCCCGGCGTGGAGGCTCACACCTGTGATCCCAACACTTTGGGAGGCCAGAGCAGGAAGACTGCTTGAGCCCAGGAGTTCAAGACCATCCTGCACAACATAGTAAGACCCCGTTTCTAAAAAAATACAAAAATTAGCCAGGCCTGGTGGTGTGGGCCTGGGGTCCCAGCGACTCAGGAGGCTGAGGTGGGAGGACTGCTTCAAGCCTGGGAGTCCCGGGCTGCAGTGAGCTGCTGGACTGGGCCGCTGCACCCCACCTGGGTGACAGAATACCCAGGTCTCAAAAAATTCAAGAAAAAAATTCAAGAAACTGTCTCAAAAAATTCAAGAAACTCTAAAAAACAGCAACAATGAAATGAGGTGTTAGGGGCAGGGCCCTACGCAGCTGCTGTCCCCAGGAAGAGGCCCCGGGATGCCCACACACAGAGGAGTGACCCAGAGGATACGAAGGAGGCAGCATCTGCACCTAGAGGGCCTCAGGAGCCAGTTCTGGACAGCTCAAGTTCGGACTCAGCCCCAAGAACTGAGAGAGAATCAGGTGCTGCTGCTTGGGGTGTGGTTTTGGTTTTGGTTTGGTTTGAGATAGGGCCTCACTCTCGCCCAGGCTGGAGTGCTCGGCTCACTGCAACCTCCAACTCCTGGGCTCAAGCAATTCTCCCGCCTCAGCCTCCCAAAGTGCTGGAACCACAGGTGTGAGCTACTGTGCCCAACCAAAACTCCCTCATTCATTCATTTATTCAGAGACAGAGTCTCGTTCTGTCTCACCCAGGCTGGAGCGCAGTGGCATGATCTTGGTTCACTGCAACATCCACCTCCCGGCTTCAAGCGATTCTCCTGCCTCAGTTTCCCGAGTAGCTGGGACTACAGGCACATGCCACCATACCTGGCTAATATTTTGTATCCTGCCTCAGTTTCCTGAGTAGCTGGGACTACAGGCACGTGCCACCACGCCTGGCTAATATTTTGCATTTTTAGTAGAGATGGGGTTTCACCATGTTGGCCAGGCTGGTCCTGAACTCCTGACCTCGTGATCCACTCTCCTTAGCCTCTCAAAGTGCTTGGATTACAGGTGTGAGCCACCACACCAGGCAAGTTTTGCTGTTTAAATGGCCCCATCTGCATCCTTCCCTTATAGCCCAAGGAAAGCAACACAGATGGGCTTCAAAGGGCCCCTCTTATTTCCCTGAGCAGAAAACAGTAGGAGGTTTTGGCTTTGTTGTTTCCAAGGTATAACACGAATGTTTCAAACACACAAACACAGGGTACCAGGAGAGAGCTAATTCTATAACAAGCAGATGTTAACCAGACGGTTTGGTGAGCCAAGAGTGGGCGGGACCAAGGATGCACGAGCGCAGCCCTAACGCAATGTCACACCGGCGGGCACGAGGGCCGCGGGAAGCCTTGGGGCCTGTACCTGCTTGCTGTCCTGCTCGTTGCCCTTCGGGCCGCCCTCGGCCGGCGAGTCTCTCCGCTTGGCCTGCAACATAAAAAAGAGTCATGTGAGAAAAAAGCAGGGAGGAAATGTGAATTAAAAATATACATATTCAGGCTGGGCACAGTGGCAGCACTTTGGGAGGCTGAGGCGGGTGGATCATCTGAGGTCAGGAGTTCGAGACCAGCCTGGCCAATGAAAACTTGTCTCTACTAAAAATACCAAAAATAGCCAGGCACAGTGGCACATGCCTGTAGTTTCAGCTACTCAAGAGGCGGAGGCAAAAGAATCACTTGAACCCAGGAGGTAGAGGTTACAGTGAGCCGAGATGGCACCATTGCACTCCAGCCTGGGCAACAAGAGTGAAACTCCGTCTCAAAAATTAAAATTAAAAATTAAGCCGGGCGCGGTGGCTCAAGCCTGTAATCCCAGCACTTTGGGAGGCCGAGACGGGCGGATCACGAGGTCAGGAGATCGAGACCATCCTGGCTAACGCGGTGAAACCCCGTCTCTACTAAAAATACAAAAAAACCTAGCCGGGCGAGGTGGCAGGCACCTGTAGTCCCAGCTACTCGGGAGGCTGAGGCAGGAGAATGGCGTAAACCCGGGAGGCGGAGCTTGCAGTGAGCTGAGATCCGGCCACTGTGCTCTAGCCTGGGCGACAGAGCGAGACTCCGTCTCAAAAAAAAAAAAAAAAAAAAAAAAAATTAAAAAGAGGAGAATTGCTTGAACCCGGGAGGTGGAGGCTGCAGTGAGCCAAGGTCGTACCACTGCACTCCAGCCTGGGTGATAAAGTGAGACTCTGTCTCCAAAAAAAAATACACACACACGCATATGTACTTCTGGTTCTTAAAGATATGTATACACACATACACACACACAGATGTAAGCTCTGCTCAGAATTTAGACAAATGCTATTTTTTTTCTTTTTTGAGACAGGATTTCACTGTCTCCCAGGCTGGAGCACGGTGTGCGACCTCCCTGGCTAAAGCAATCCTCCTGTCTCAGCCTGCCAAGCTGAGAGCACAGGCATTTGCCAGTGGACCGAGTTAATTTTTCAAAGCTTTCTGTAGAGACAGGGTCTCGTTTTGTTGCCCAGGCTGGTCTTGAACTCCTGACCTCAAGCGATTGTCCCACCTCAGCCTCCTAAAGTACTTGGTTTATAGGCGTGAGCCACTGCAACTGGCCAAGGATGCCAGATCTTGAAGGTTTCATGAGACAGAAGACACGTCTGATCTGCTGGCTCCCTGTCGGTTCTCCTAAGTTCCATTTCTTCTCTCTTTTTTTTTTTTTTTCTTCTGAGACGGTCTCCCTCTGTCATCCAGGCTGGAGTGCAGTGGCGCAATCTCAGCTCACTGCAGCCTCCTCCTACTGGGTTCAAGCGATTCTCCTGCCTCAGCCTCTGGAGTCGCTGGGACCGCAGGCGTGCACCACCACGCCTGGCTAGTTTTTGTATTTTTAGTAGAGATGGCGGTTTCACCATGTTGGCCTGCCTGGTCTCGAACTCCTGACCTCAGGTGATCTACCCACCTTGGCCTCCCAAAATGCTGGAATTACAGGCACAGGCTACCGCGCCCGGCCCTGAGTTCCATTTCTTACATTTAAACGTGGCTCTCTGACCTTGGGTTGGTCTGTGTGAAGGCAGGGTGCCAGCTCTAGACTCCCTGAACCAACCACAGCGTCAAACCCCAAACCGAGCCACTGGCCTAAGGCAGAGGCTCAGCTGAAGCTCTAAGCCATACACGAGGGGGTCAGAGTGTGCCACCCCACAACATGCCACTCTCTGACAAAAAGATTATTTTGAGTTGAAAGCAGCTGAGAAACAGCAGATGCAGGAACAGCTCTCCGCTCCCTTCCTGCCTCAAAGGCGGGTGTGGATTCCCTCTGTGAAGGTGCCCTCTCCCCTCTCCACACCAGGAGGAGAGGCTGCGTAACCAACCTCACTGAAGTTACTCTCATCTTCCGCCAGTCTCCCCCATAGCCTTACCTTCCTAGGAGCCCAATCCCCTCTTCCCCCCTCTTTTTTTTTGAAAGAGTATCACTCTGTCACCAGACTGGAGTGAACTGGTGGGATCTCAGCTCACCACAACCTCCGTCTCCTGGGTTCAAGCAATTCTCCTGCCTCAGCCTCCTGAGCAGCTGGGATTACAGGCATCCACCACCACACCCGGTTAATTTTTGTATTTTTTAGGATAGACAGGGTTTCACCATGTTGGCCAGGCTGGTCTCGAACTCCTGACCTCAGGTGATCTGCCCGCCTCAGCCTCCTGAAGTGCTGGGATGACAGGCATGAGCCACCACCCCCGGCCTAGTGGCAAGGATTTTCTAGACTCTTCTAGAAGAGCCACGAACTCCACAGACTGCCCGCGACCACATTGCTGAAAACTCATATCCATCCACATCCCTAACAGTTCAACTAAACCGAAGGACACTTGGTATTGTCCCGGGAACACTGTTCACTTACGTTTCCCGGCTGGCCACTGCCCGTGGAGGCAGGACTCGTGAGGTGGAGGTCACGGCAGCCCCAGTCATTCACCATCCCCAGGCTCTCTGCAAGGACAGGGGAGCAGCAGGCTCTGAGGGCCACTGGTGGGTGACAGGAACACGCAGCAGTCTCTGCACCACACGTCAGGGCCGAGCATGTGCGGCCTTGTCACAATCATCCCTCAGGTGCAGCAGAGGACGGCTGGGCAATGACAGGGGATGCCCAGGGCAACGGGACCCTCAGGCCTTAGACCAGTTTTTCATGTTTTTAACACTAAAAGCAATGTTTAAAATGTGAACAAGAAGAGCTGCCTTGGCCGGGCGCGGTGGCTCAAGCCTGTAATCCCAGCACTTTGGGAGGCCGAGACGGGCAGATCACGAAGTCGGGAGATCGAGACCATCCTGGCTAACA
>NW_012117855.1:566884-568378 GCF_000951035.1 Colobus angolensis palliatus | reverse complement strand
CAAAGCTAAGCCCTCATCCTCTGGACAGCAGACGGCTCTGGAAAGCATGGGCTTACCCCAGCTTACCCGAGGGTCTCTGCTGTCTCCCCGAGCTGGGGTGGACAGACCCCTCTCTCCACAAGGGTGGTGCTGCTCCTGCGTGGGCGCCCGGCAAAATGGCAGTCTCAGGGCAAGGCCCAGGCAGCGGGGGGCAGAAGGACCCAGCTTGGATGCCCAGGAGGCAGGTGGAGGCGCCAGCCGGCCCACACCAGGACTCAGCCTCCACGCTCAGGGCCCCATCGTGCCTGGAGACAGGGTCCCTGCAGGTTCCACCGGCCTGGCCCACGCCGGCGTGGAGGGAACCCAGTCTCACGTGGCACAAACACCCCAGGGAGCCTCCATGGACATGTCAGGGACCCCCCACCCCCAACCACAGTGCTGAGCTCCCGCCCGTCTTCCAGGTCCTCGTGGCAGCTCCGGGTCATCAGTAGCTCCAGTGAGGGCCTGCAGAGCCGCAGAACCTGCTAAGGTGACCCTGCCACAGGGACGTTCACTCACTCTCAATGTGTGCAAAGGCGCAGAAGGGGCCGCGTGGGCAGTACCCAGTTTGGCGCATGTCGTTGCATTTCGTAGATTTGTAGATCTGGGGGAAGAAATGAAATAAAGACGCTTGATTGGATATGGGATCCTGTGGAAAGATCACGGCTGGCATCATCCCAAGGGAGAGGATGAAGCTCCAAGCCATAACAAGACACCCCTGAAAAGGGGGGTGTGGGCCCTGCGCTCCTCCACTGTGTGCCCTTGGTCCCCACATCCCTCCTCTCTGCACAGCCGACCCACAGGGAACAGGCACACGTGTGGGCCATTCCCGCAGCATCTGCCCTCCAGTCACGGGCAAGGTCATTTCCCTGCTGTCATCTTTTCTGAAAGAGGCACCAAATTCAGAGTCTGGCATGCAGCAGGTGCCTAATAAGTGCCTATTAAAAGAAGTGCATGTCTCTGTTCCCTGACCAGACCCACCGACACTTCACCTAGGGTGACAGCCCCTCTCATGGGTCAACAACACTTAAGACCCAGCAAGGGACAGACCGGCCTGGAAACCCCCAGTCCGCCTTCAGAGGGCCTGGCCCAGCCCCTCCTGCTCTACAGCTCTCCGGGAAGGACACAGCAACTGGCACACCTGGCCCTCAGCGCCCACACCTGCCTGGGTCCCAGCAGGCAGCCTCTCTCCTGACCTCCAGCCTGGCCACCCCCACCCCCACGGCTCTCCCACCACGAGGCACCTGTGGGGGCTCGTTCGCTTGTTCATTTTGTTGGTTTTTTGAAAGAGTATAGCTCTGTTGCCGAGGCTGGAGTGCAGTGGCATGATCTCGACTCAGTGCAATGTCTGTCTCCCGAGTTCAAGTGATTCTCCTGCCTCAGCCTCCCAAGTACCTGGGATTACAAGCACGTGCCACAACATCTGGCCAATTTTTTTTTTCTTTTTTTCTTGAGACAGAGTCTGGTTCTGTCCCC